>NC_053392.1:355841250-356155262 GCF_905171765.1 Bufo bufo
AAGATCAAGACGGAAGGCAACAGGATTGATGACTGACAAGATTTTATAAGGCCCGATAAACTTGGGACCCAATTTCCAGGAGGGAACCTTCAGTTTAATATTTCTTGTAGACAACCACACCAGATCACCCACACTCAGGTCCGGACCAGGCACACGTCTCTTATCAGCCACACGCTTATACTTCTCACTCATCTTTCTAAGATTACTCTGAATCTTTTGCCAAATGGTAGACAAAGACGAGGAAAATCTCTCCTCCTCAGGTAAACCAGAAAGAGCCCCTCCCGAGAATGTCCCAAACTGCGGATGGAACCCATATGCACCAAAGAATGGTGACTTATCAGAAGATTCCTGACGACGGTTGTTCAGAGCAAACTCAGCAAGAGGGAGAAATGAACACCAATCCTCCTGGTTCTCTGCCACGAAACAGCGCAAATATGTCTCCAGATTCTGATTGAGGCGCTCAGTCTGACCATTCGACTGCGGTCGAAAAGCAGAAGAGAAGGACAGCCGAACCCCCAGGCGAGAACAGAAAGCCTTCCAGAACCTGGACACAAACTGCGTGCCTCTATCGGAAACAATATCAGAGGGAATGCCATGCAATTTAACAATATGGTCGACAAAAGCTTGCGCCAACGTTTTAGCATTGGGTAAACCAGGGAAAGGTACGAAATGAGCCATCTTGCTAAAACGGTCCACCACCACCAGGATCACCGACTTCCCTGAGGAACGAGGAAGATCCGTGATAAAGTCCATGGACAGGTGTGTCCATGGACGGGAAGGTATGGGTAACGGGAGAAGGGAACCTGAAGGCCGTGAACGAGGGACCTTAGCGCGAGAGCACGTCTCACAAGCAGCCACAAAACCCTCCACCGACTTACGAAGAGCCGGCCACCAAAATCTCCGAGCAATGAGATCTACCGTGGCTCTACTCCCGGGGTGACCAGCAAGAACAGTATTATGATGCTCCTTGAAGAGTTTGTGACGTAGCTCAGGAGGCACAAACAACTTCCCAGAAGGACAACGGGCAGGTGCCTCAGTCTGGGCAGCCTGGACCTCGGCCTCCAAATCCGAATATAGAGCAGAAACAACTACCCCCTCCGCCAAAATGGGACCCGGGTCCTCAGAGTTTCCTCCTCCCGGAAAACAGCGAGAGAGAGCATCAGCCTTCACATTTTTGATCCCAGGGCGGAATGTGACGACAAAATTGAATCTGGAGAAGAACAGAGACCATCTGGCCTGTCTCGGATTCATACGCCTGGCCGACTCCAAGTATGCCAGATTCTTATGGTCGGTAAAAACGGTGATAGGGTGCCTGGCCCCCTCCAACCAATGGCGCCATTCCTCGAAAGCCAACTTGATGGCCAACAACTCCCTATCTCCCACATCATAGTTTTTCTCTGCCGGGGAGAGTTTTTTAGAGAAAAAGGCACAGGGTCGCCATTTGGCAGGAGAAGGGCCCTGGGACAAAACCGCACCCACACCCACCTCGGAAGCATCCACCTCAACAATAAAAGGTAAGGAAACATCGGGATGCACCAAGACGGGAGCAGATGCAAAACTCTCTTTAATCTTAGAAAAAGCTGCAAGCGCCTCCTCCGACCAAGAGGAAAAATCCGCCCCCTTTTTTGTCATGTCAGTGAGGGGTTTGACAACAGAGGAATAATTCAAAATGAACTTTCTGTAATAGTTCGCAAAACCCAGAAAGCGCATCAATGCCTTCTGATTCTCAGGAAGCTCCCACTCAAGTACAGCACGGACCTTCTCCGGATCCATGCGAAAACCAGAAGCAGAGAGGAGAAAACCCAGAAATTGAATCTCCGATACCATAAAAAGACATTTCTCCAGCTTGGCGTACAATTTATTTTCCCGCAGAATCTGCAGAACCTGAAAAAGATGATCCTGATGGTTCTGAACATCAGGGGAAAAAATCTAAATATCATCAAGATACACCAATACAAATTTCCCCATTAAATGGTAGAAAATACTGTTAACAAAATGCTGAAAGACGGCCGGAGCATTCATCAGGCCGAAAGGCATAACGAGATTCTCGAAATGCCCGTTAGGGGTATTAAAGGCCGTTTTCCATTCATCCCCCTCTCTAACCCTGACCAGGTTGTACGCGCCTCTCAAATCCAATTTGGAAAAAACCTTGGCCCCAACAATTTGGTTGAAGAGGTCCGGGATCAGAGGAAGGGGATAGGGATCGCGAATCGTGATACGGTTCAGCTCCCTAAAATCTAGGCAAGGTCTCAGAGAGCCATCTTTTTTTTTAACAAAAAAAAAACCAGCGGCAACAGGTGATTTTGAGGGACGAATATGCCCCTTATCGAGACTCTCGGAGATATAGGTTTGCATTGCGATTCTTTCCGGTTGTGAGAGATTGTAGAGGCGAGCTTTTGGCAGCTTGGCGCCGGGAATGAGGTTAATGGGACAGTCAAACTCCTGGTGAGGAGGTAGCTCCTGAACACCGCTCTCGGAAAACACGTCCGAGAAATCAGAGAGAAATGATGGCACAGTTTTAGTAGACACCTCTGCAAAAGTCGCTGTAAGACAATTCTCTCTACAAAAGTCACTCCACTCATTTATTTGCCTTCCTTGCCAATCAGTAGTGGGGTTATGTCTAGTGAGCCAGGGTAACCCCAAAACTAGAGGAGAAGGCAATCCGTTAAGGACAAAACAAGATATATCCTCCACATGAGTGTCACCTACAGCTAACCGGATATTGTGAACAATGCCCTTCAGAGATCTCTGTGAGAGTGGAGCAGAGTCAATAGCAAAAACAGGTATATCCTTTTCTAATGTGCAAACCTGAAAACCATGCATGGCTACAAATTGAGTGTCAATAAGATTGACGGCCGCTCCACTATTAACAAAAATCTCACAAGAAATGACTTTGCTCTCTAGCGCCACCCTGGCAGACAGGAGAAAACGGGAACTGCAGGTCAGAGGAAAAGCATCAATTCCTACATCAACTTTGCCCAAAGTAGCAGATGAAGCAGAGTTTGATGATTTACCTTTTGAGGTTTTTCTCTTATTATCGCTCTTAGTACAGTTCAAGAATCTCCTAGACGGACAAACATTTGCCAAATGACCTAAGCCCCCACAACAAAAACACACCATACTCTGAGGACTAAATCCTCTTTTATCAGGGGCAAGTCGACCTAGCTGCATGGGCTCCTCCTCAGAGGGGAGCGAGACAGGATGAGGCCCCTGCACACTGAATGAGTCCGCACCACTGCCCCTAGACTGACAATGGCTGGACAGAGAGGTCTCGTTTCTTTCTCTTAGACGCCTGTCAAGGCGTACCGCCAATGACATGGCAGACTCTAAGGACGTTGGTCTCTCATGGAAAGCAAACGCATCTTTCAATCTCTCTGAGAGACCATGACAGAACTGACTCCGGAGTGCAGCATCATTCCAACCTGAATCAGCTGCCCATCTCCGAAATTCAGAACAATAAAGCTCCGCAGACAGTTTGCTCTGGCATAAAAAACGTAAGTTAGATTCGGCCAGAGCAACACGATCCGGGTCATCATATATCTGCCCCAGGGCCACAAAAAATCCTTCCACGGATCGAAGGGAGGGATCCCCTGATGGCAGCGAAAAAGCCCAAGTCTGAGCATTACCCCTGAGCAGGGAGATGACAATCCTCACCCTCTGCTCCTGATTACCAGAGGAATGTGGACACAAGCAAAAATGGAGTTTGCATGCCTCTCTGAAGCGAACAAAACTCTCACTGCCCCCGGAGAACGTTTCCGGAAGTGAGACCTTTGGCTCGCAACAGACTCCATGGGCAGGAGCAGAGCCCAATGCTTGAAGCTGGGTCATAGATTGACGGAGATCCGCTACCTCCAAAGAAAGACCCTGCATGTGGTCAACCAGGCCAGAAAGCGGATCCATGTCAAAAAAGACGGTTTTGGTGGATTATAATGTCACGGCTGTATGTGAGCAACAAGAGCATGCACAGAAAATAGAGCTACTGACCGGACCCAAACTAGGGAGGATAAAGGGTGACCCCTGTCAGACCCTCGAACGCTCTCCCTATGCTGCTAAGCCCATGCCCGGATCCAAATGGTGAAAGGAGGCATGCCCGCGTACCTAAGACTGATGACCACTGTAACCCCTACAATAGTGGAAGGGGCACGGCCACCCTGCTTAGTATATGGAGGGAACCGTGGTCGCCTCGGATCCAGTCAGAAAACACACAGATACACAACAATGTCTGCACACTTAGCTGAAGGGGCTGCAGCCGCAGTGAAGACAGATCCAAAGACAGGCTGGCAATATCCGGAGTACTTGCTGCAGCAGAACACAGGTCCAGTGAAAGGATAGCATACAAGGGAAGATACTCAAGCAAGAGCTACAACCCAAATGAGAAATATAATCCACACCTACAATAGGAGGAGGGGGAATATAAAGGCAGGGAAATCAAACGCAGCTGGGAGGAAGGAAACAGAAAACTCCTCCCAGCTCTAGTAGTGACATCATCACAGGGGTGGAGAAACAGAGCTGTGAGAACGTCCCAATGCTCTGGTAGTGACAATTGCTGCCTGACTGAGACATATCCCTGTTATCTCCATCCTTTGGCAATAAATGGTTGCGCATCACTAATTTCATCCAAATGATGTGTAAATAACTCCTCTGAGGGATCCATGAAGCGGCTGTGGTGGCTGTGGTGGTAGTGGTGGTGGTGGCGGCGGGCGGGAGAGTGGTAACTTGAGAGCAGGTGACCAAAGCTGAGCTGGAGGAGGATGGTGCGTCAAGGTTCTTAGCGGAAGCTGTTGAAGATTGGGTGTCCTGTGTAAGCCAGTCAACTATTTTCTCTGAATTTTTTGGGTTCAGGGTACGTGGCCTCTGAACACTGGGCATTATTCCAGGGCCAGTGGAAATCACAGCACCACGAACACGACGGCCCCTGCGGCGTGGCCTGCCTCTGCCTGTCATTTTTTATTAGATAAGTGTTACTATGCGTGCAAGGTACTGTGCCACCCTATATAAGTGGTGGGCAGTGGGCACAGTACAGTCTGTGTGGGCCTGACACACACTGGCTTGCAACTGTGATTATATCACAGAAAAATATTAAATATTTTTTTTTTTTTTATCTGCGAGGTATTTGTGAGTAAGTGACACCCTGTAACGGTATAAGTGGAGGCCTAGCCACTAGCCAGTGGCCACAATACAGTCTGTGTAGGCCTGACACACACTGGCTTGCAACTGTGATTATATCACAGAAAAATATTAAATAGAATTTTTATTTATCTGCGAGGTATTTGTGAGTGAGTGACACCCTGTAACGGTATAAGTGGAGGCCTAGCCACTAGCCAGTGGGCACAATACAGTCTGTGTGGACCTTGACACACACGGGCTAGCAAATGTGATTATATCACAGAAAAATATTAAATAGAATTTTTATTTATCTGCAAGGTATTTGTGAGTGAGTGACACCCTGTAACGGTATAAGTGGAGGCCTAGCCACTAGCCAGTGGCCACAATACAGTCTGTGTGGGCCTGACACACACGGGCTTGCAAATGTGATTATATCACAGAAAAATATTAAATAGAATTTTTATTTATCTGCAAGGTATTTGTGAGTGAGTGACACCTTGTAACAGTATAAGTGGAGGCCTGGCCACTAGCCAGTGGCCACAATACAGTCTGTGTGGGCCTGACACACACGGGCTTGCAAATGTGATTAGATCGCAGAAAAATATTAAATATAATTTTTTTTATATGAAAGGTATTTGAGTGAGTGACACCCTGTAACGGTATAAGTGGAGGCATAGCCAGTGGCCACAATACAGTCTGTGTGGGCCTGACACACACTGGCTTGCAACTGTGATTATATCACAGAAAAATATTAAATATAATTTTTTTTTATCTGCGAGGTATTTGTGAGTGAGTGACACCCCGTAACGGTATAAGTGGAGGCCTAGCCACTAGCCAGTGGCCACAATACAGTCTGTGTGGGCCTGACACACACTGGCTTGCAACTGTGATTAGATCACAGAAAAAGATTAAATATATATTTTTTTTTATCTGCGAGGTATTTTCTGTCACACCCTGTATGAATGGTGTGCACACAGTACTGTCTGTGACTGAGCCTGCAGCCTCTCACACACGGGCAGGCAACTGCAATATATATATATATATATCTATATATATATATATATATATATATATAAAAAAAAAAAAAGCAGACTGATGTACCAGCCCTGAAAAGGGCTTTTTGGGGTGCTGTCAGGACGCTGTCCTTACAGCAGATGAGTCTGTGGACACAGAACAATGCCCTAGCTAACGCTTTCCCTATTGAATCAGCAGCAGCAGCACTGTCCCTCCTCTCACTGAGAATGCAGATTCCAAATTAATCTAAAATGGATGCTGTCCAGGAGGTGGGAGGGTCTGGGAGGGAGGGTCTGTTGCTGATTGGCTGGAATGTGTCTGCTGACTGTGAGGTACAGGGTCAAAGTTTACTCAATGATGATGTATAGGGGGCGGACCGAACATCGCATATGTTCGCCCACCACGGCGAACGCGAACAAGCTATGTTCGCCGGGAACTATTCGCCGGCGAACTATTCGGGCCATCACTACACATCAAGTGTTAACAGCTAAACAAAACTCTAAATATATTAGCCTGAATATGGAGTTTACAGAAACACTCCATGTGTGCTCAAAAACAGATGTATGGCTGCACAGCAGGCTTCAGAGTGGAAGGAGCACCATATGGCTTTCACAAGGGGTACTGGAGAAAATGCACCCCCTAATTTATTAATCATCTTCTCCTGATTACAGCAATACCCCATATGTGCTTGTAGACTGCTATATGGACGTACCACAGGGGTCAGAAGGAAAGGAGCACCAATGTAACGGTCACGTCCACACACACACAGGGGGAGGGATAGTGACCACTGCGCTCCACCCTCACCCCTGGCCCTGCCTACTTACCTCACAAGTCCTGATGACAGGGGACAACTGGACGACAGTCCCTAACTTAGGATACGTGCAGGGAAGACAGACAAGACAAAAATTCGGAACATGAACGGACCGGGTCAGAACCAAGAGAGCTACGCAGTACAAAAGGGTTAAGCAAAGAATGGTCAGGAGAAGCCGGGGTCAAATACCAGGAGAGCAGAGAAGTACAAGAGGAGTCCTAAGAGAGTAATCAGGTGGGAGCCGAGGTCACAATACCAGGACGGATGCGCAGTACAGGAGGAGCAGGCAAAGGATCGTCAGGGAACGGAATCAGGTGAGTCTTCAGTAGTCCAACAAATAGCCAGGAACCTAGAAATTAACAGGCAACCTGTGACTAGCAGGCTGCCTGTATTTATAGTGGGGAGTGAGGGTCATGTGACGTGGCCAGCGTCACATGACCGACAGACCAACCAGTTGAGCACCGAGTGATCAGCTCGGCGCTCAAGGCAGACTTAGGAGCAGGGAGTCACCCAGCAGTAAAGCCGCCCTGGGAATGAGGTCAAACACAGATCCTCATTCCCAAAGCTAAGCAACAGGTCTGCGGGTAATGGGGGACCGAGTGCACCTTAGGAACTCCGTTACAACCAAATGGCTTCTGGAAGGCAGATTTCTCCGGAATAATTGACAGGTGCCATCTTGCAATTGAACACACCCTGAGGTGGCCCTAGAGTGGAAACCCCCCAAAAGTGACCCCATTCTGGAAACTACAACCCTCAAGCAAAATGAGAACATAGTTCTACCACTTTACAAATCACTAGTCAGACCACACATGGAGTACTGTGTACAGTTCTGGGCTCCTGTGAACAAGGCAGACATAGCAGAGCTGGAGAGGGTTCAGAGGAGGGCAACTAATGTAATAACTGGAATGGGGCAACAACAGTACCCTGAAAGATTATCAACATTAGGGTTATTCACTTTAGAAAAAAGTCGACTGAGGGGAGATCTAATTACTATGTATAAATATATCAGGGGGCAGTACAGAGATCTCTCCCATCATCTATTTATCCCCAGGACTGTGATTGTGACGAGGGGACATCCTCTGCGTCTGGAGGAAAGAAGGTTTGTACACAAACATAGAAAAGGATTCTTTACGGTAAGAACAGTGAGACTATGGAACTCTCTGCCTGAGGAGGTGGTGATGTTGAGTACAATAAAGGCATTCAAGAGGAGCTTGAATGAATTTCTGGAGTGTAATAATATTACAGGCTATAGCTACTAGAGATGGGTTGTTGATCCAGGGATTTATTCTGATTGCCTTATTGGAGGCAGGAAGGAATTTTTCCCCCTTAAGTGGGGAAAATTGGCTTGTACCTCACAGGGGTTTTTTGCCTTCCTTTGGATCAACTTGCAGGATAACATGCCTTATATACTATGTTACTATGTACGGCCAGCTTTTTGTACCACACTTTTGTTTTTCGTGTGGCACTGTAGTGCTTCATAAGTTGATCTGCAAGATCCACCCCTTACATGTGCCTGTTGTAATCAAGGATGCAGTCTTGCTTTTTGACAGTGGTAGTGGTACCTCGTACAGCGGCAGTGTTAATGGTGGTCAGTACAAGGATGTCCCTCTTGTCCTTGTACTTAACCACCAGCATATTCTCAGGGATCTGAATAGGGGTATGCTGGTATAATAGTTATCCACATAGAGGTGGTAACCCTTATCCAGCAGTGGGTGCAGTAATTCCCACGCAATGTTCCCACTAACTCCTAGGACGAGGGGGTGGGCATTCTGGGGGTTCTATCCTGGAATCTTTCCCTTTTGTAAATGCGGAACTTGTGCGTGTACCCGGAGCTACTCTCACAGAGTTTGTATATTTTTATGCCATACCTTGCCCGTTTGTGTCATGGTCTTACCTTCTTGCTGTTCTCCTTCGTTTGACATGTGCTGGCGGCCATCTTGGTTTCTGGGTTTCTTGTAGCCTTCCACCCTGCGGCTCCTCCTTCCCACTGGGAGGAGCTGGATGCCTAGCTCATATATATAGGAGGTCTGTGGCTTCAGTTCCTTGCTTGGTCCTCCTGTGTTCACATGCTTCTAAGATTGCTGCTGCTTCTGGTTCCTGATCCTGGCTTCGTCTGACTACCCTTCTGGTTCCTGATCCTGGCTTCGTCTGACTACCCTGCTGGTTCCTGATCCTGGCTTCGTCTGACTACCCTTCTGGTTCCTGATCCTGGCTTCGTCTGACTACCCTGCTGGTTCCTGATCCTGGCTTCGTCTGACTACCCTGCTGGTTCCTGATCCTGGCTTCGTCTGACTACCCTTCTGGTTCCTGACCCCTGGCCTCTCAAAGACTCTGCTTCGGTTTCACCATCCGTTTGGACTTTTGCTACAGCTTTATTTTCAATAAAGCCTTCTTATTTTCACTTATCTCTTGTTGTACGTCTGGTTCATGGTTCCGTGACATTAGGACCAAGCCATGAATTCTGACGGTACAGGGCCATCCTCGCTACCCATGCTGGTTGCCAGACTTGATCAGCAGGATCACCTGTTGGGTCGGTTCGCTGTGGCGTTGCTAACCCTGCTTGAACGCACGGCTCATTTCGCTCCCGTTGCCGATGGGTCGGTTGTCGCTCCTACTGCCGCTCCGGTTGTTGCGCCAGAGTCTACCCCAACACCTGTTGTTGCGCCTGCGGTGTTTCGGGGTATGACCGGTTCTGCCCCTCTTCCACAGCGCTTTGGGGGAGAGCCAACTCAGTGCCGAGGTTTCCTTAACCAGGTGGGCATTTATTTCGAGTTGCTGCCACATGCCTTTCCTACTGAGAGATCAAAGGTGGGCTTCTTGATCTCGCTGCTCTCGGACAAGGCCTTGGCCTGGGCCAGCCCTTTATGGGAGAACAACAATCCGGTGGTTGCCGAGTTTTCCGGTTTTGTTGCTTCTCTTCGGAAGGTATTCGATGTGCCGGCTCGTGCTGCCTCTGCTGCGAAGCTCCTTATGTCCATCAGACAGGGTTCACGATCCGTAGCTGAATACGCCATTGAGTTTCGTACCCTGGCAGCAGAGGTGGGCTGGAATAATGAGGCTCTGGTCGCTGCTTTCTCTCATGGTCTCTCGGATGCCTTGAAGGATGAGGTTGCAGCTAAGGACCTACCAGTGGAGCTCGAGTCTCTTATTTCTTTCCTGATTTTGATTGACACCAGACTCAGGGAGAGACCTTCCTTTAAGGAGAGCCTGCGGAGGTCTTCTAACAGATTGGCTCCTACGTTTGCTGTCCCACCCGTGCCTCCCTCTCCTCCCACGCCTCCTGGGGATGACTTGTCTGGGGGTGAACCCATGCAGCTGGGGTTTGCTCGCCTGTCCGAGGGGGAGAGGGTACTCCGGAGACGCGAGGGCCGATGCATGTACTGTGGTCTCGGTGGGCATTTTCGGTTGGCATGTCCGAACCGTCCGGGAAAACGCTCGCACCTGAGATCCTGTCGGGGGCAGATCTTGGGTGGAGTCTCCTCGTCCCCGGTTTCCCGTGTTGACAAACCACTGATCACTGTTGTCCTCTCCTGGGTCGGGGGCTCGGTGACGACCCAGGCGTTGGTGGACTCTGGTGCTGGTGGTTTGTTCATTGATAGTGTGTTCGCTGCCGCCAATTCCATTCCTCTGCAGGCTCGAGGTTCCCCACTGGCTCTTGAGGCGATAGACGGCAGACCCCTTCTGCCGCCACACGTGACTCATGAGACCCTTCCAGTGGGGATAGCCATTGGTGCCGTTCACAGAGAGTCGGTCTGCCTCCAGGTTATTTCGTCTCCACACTACTCGGTGGTCTTGGGGTACCCCTGGCTCCAGAAGCATAATCCGACTTTCGATTGGAGATCGGCCGAGATCCTCTCGTGGTCACCGCAGTGTGGGGCTAGTTGCATCCATGGGTCTGTCAAGTTGCTGTGTACTTCCTCGGACTCTCTGTTGCCTCCTGAATACGAGGAGTACCGGGATGTATTCGATAAGGTGCGCGCGGTTGCTCTACCTCCGCACCGCCCATACGATTGTGCCATAGACTTACAACCTGGTGCCGTTCCTCCTCGTGGCAAAGTCTATCCACTGTCGGTAGCGGAGAATGAGGCCATGGAGGAGTACGTGAGGGAGGCGCTTTCACGCGGACACATTCGCAAATCCTCGTCCCCGGCAGGGGCTGGATTTTTCTTTGTGAAAAAGAAGGGCGGTGAGTTGAGGCCTTGCATCGATTACAGGGGTCTCAATCGCATCACGATCAAGAACGCTTACCCGATACCCTTGATTTCCGAGCTGTTCGATCGCCTTAAAGGGGCCACGGTCTTTACCAAACTCGACCTGAGGGCGGCATATAACCTGGTAAGGATCAAGGCGGGCGATGAGTGGAAGACCGCGTTTAACACCAGGACCGGTCATTATGAATCCTTGGTTATGCCCTTTGGGTTGTGCAATGCGCCCGCAGTCTTTCAGGAATTCATCAACGATGTTTTCCGTGACCTGTTGCAGCAGTGTGTGGTGGTCTATTTGGATGACATCTTGGTATATTCTGAATCCATGGAGGCCCACATTCTGGATGTCAGACGAGTGTTGCAACGGTTACGAGAGAACAAGCTGTTCGGTAAGCTTGAGAAATGCGAATTTCACCGATCCCAGGTAACCTTCTTAGGTTACATCATTTCCGCTGAGGGGTTCTCCATGGATCCTGAGAAGGTTTCGGCTGTCTTACAGTGGCCCCAGCCCAGTGGTCTTCGTTCCCTGCAGCGCTTTTTGGGCTTCGCCAATTATTATCGGAAGTTCATCAGGGACTTTTCCATGCTGGCCAAGCCTCTCACGGATCTGACCAGGAAAGGCAGTAATTCCCAGGTCTGGCCGCTCGAGGCCATCCGAGCTTTTGAGGCCCTAAAGTCCGCTTTTGTGTCGGCTCCGATTCTGTCGCATCCCAACCCTGGGTTGCCCTTTGTCCTCGAGGTGGACGCGTCTGAGACGGGAGTAGGCGCCCTTCTGTCTCAGCGTAGAACACCAGAGGGTCCTCTGCTTCCTTGTGGGTTTTACTCCCGGAAACTGTCTTCCGCGGAGTGCAACTATCAGATTGGTGACAGGGAGTTATTGGCCATCGTGCAGGCCCTTAAAGAATGGAGGCACTTGCTCGAGGGTTCGGTGGTTCCGGTTCTCATCCTGACGGACCATAAGAATCTGACCTACCTTTCTGAGGCCAAGAGATTGACACCACGTCAGGCCAGATGGGCTCTGTTCTTGTCACGTTTTAATTACGTGGTCTCCTACCTACCCGGTTCCAAGAACATCAGGGCGGATGCCCTATCACGGCAGTACTCCGAGCTGTCCAGGGAGGAGTCGATTCCGACTTCGGTCATACCTCCGAATCAGATCCTGGCCGCCATTCGCACCAGCCTGACCTCTCCCCTGGGTGAGCAGATTTTGGCGGCTCAATCTGGTGCTCCCTCTGGGAGACCCAACGGCAGATGTTTTGTGCCTGAGGAGTTGCGCACTCGGTTGTTGCGAACCTACCATAACTCCAAGACCGCGGGGCATCCTGGAAAGAATCAGCTGTCCTGGGCTGTTTCACGTCTGTTCTGGTGGCCTTCCCTACGTTCCGACATCGCCGCATATGTAGCGGCATGCTCCGTTTGTGCCCAGAGTAAGTCCCCTCGGCACCTTCCGTTGGGCCTTCTGCAACCCATAGCCACCGGGGAGCGCCCATGGTCACACCTGGGGATGGATTTCATTGTGGACCTCCCTGCATCCCGAGGCCATACGGTCATTCTCATGATTGTGGATCGGTTTTCCAAAATGTGCCACTGTGTTCCTCTCAAGAAGTTACCCTCTGCACAAGAGTTGGCCACGATTTTTGCCAGGGAGGTCTTCCGGTTGCACGGTTTGCCCAAGGAGATTGTGTCGGATCGGGGGAGTCAGTTTGTGTCCAGGTTCTGGCGCGCCTTTTGCTCCCAGTTGGGGATTCATCTCTCCTTCTCCTCGGCCTACCACCCTCAGTCCAATGGGGCCGCAGAACGATCCAATCAGGCCTTGGAGCAATTCCTTCGTTGCTATGTCTCCGATCACCAAGACAATTGGGTTGACCTCCTGCCTTGGGCTGAGTTTGCCAGGAACACGGCGGTGAACTCTTCCTCTGGGACGTCTCCCTTCATGGCCAATTATGGGTTCCAACCTGCCGTGTTACCGGAGGTATTCTCTCCCCAGGATATTCCGGCTGTGGAGGATCACCTTTCCGTCCTACGTGCTTCTTGGGTACAGATCCAGAAGTCCCTTGAGGCCTCTGCGCAGCGCCAGAGATTCCAGGCTGATCGCAGACGAGCGCCTGCTCCTTCCTACCAGGTCGGAGACCGTGTATGGTTGTCCACCCGCAACCTCAACCTTCGAGTGCCCACTCCCAAGCTGGCGCCTCGCTTTGTTGGTCCCTTCCGAGTGCTTCGCAGGGTAAACCCGGTAGCCTATGCCCTTGCGCTTCCTCCTGGCATGCGGATCTCTAACGTGTTTCATGTCTCCCTGTTGAAGCCACTGGTGTGTAATCGTTTCACTTCCTCGGTTCCTCGGCCTCGTCCGGTCCGAGTGGGCAATCGTGAGGAGTATGAGGTGAGCAATATCCTGGACTCACGCCTGGTCCGCGGTCGGGTGCAGTTTTTGGTCCATTGGCGTGGTTATGGTCCAGAGGAGCGTTCCTGGGTTCCCTCCGCAGATGTCCATGCTCCTGCCTTGCTCCGAGCCTTCCACGCACGATTCCCTCAGAAACCGTTTTTTGCTCCGCGGAGGAGGGGCCCTTGAGGGGGAGGTACTGTCATGGTCTTACCTTCTTGCTGTTCTCCTTCGTTTGACATGTGCTGGCGGCCATCTTGGTTTCTGGGTTTCTTGTAGCCTTCCACCCTGCGGCTCCTCCTTCCCACTGGGAGGAGCTGGATGCCTAGCTCATATATATAGGAGGTCTGTGGCTTCAGTTCCTTGCTTGGTCCTCCTGTGTTCACATGCTTCTAAGATTGCTGCTGCTTCTGGTTCCTGATCCTGGCTTCGTCTGACTACCCTTCTGGTTCCTGATCCTGGCTTCGTCTGACTACCCTGCTGGTTCCTGATCCTGGCTTCGTCTGACTACCCTTCTGGTTCCTGATCCTGGCTTCGTCTGACTACCCTGCTGGTTCCTGATCCTGGCTTCGTCTGACTACCCTGCTGGTTCCTGATCCTGGCTTCGTCTGACTACCCTTCTGGTTCCTGACCCCTGGCCTCTCAAAGACTCTGCTTCGGTTTCACCATCCGTTTGGACTTTTGCTACAGCTTTATTTTCAATAAAGCCTTCTTATTTTCACTTATCTCTTGTTGTACGTCTGGTTCATGGTTCCGTGACAGTTTGCTAGGCAGGTATTGTCGGAATCTAATCCTCCCTTTGAACAATAATAGGGACTTATCTACACTGACATTTTTCTCTGGGTTGTACACCTCAGCAAACTTGTTGCTAAAGTAGTCAATGACAGGCCTAACCTTGAACAGTCGGTCAAATGTTGGGTCGTTTTGGGGTGGGCACTGTGAATTGTCATTGTAGTGTAGGAATTTTTCGGATTGATTCAAATTACTTCCAGGTCATGGTCTGACTGTAAATTGGAGTCTGGTAGAAAATGTCAGAACTTCAATATTGCCTAATGTTGTTTTTTTTTATTACGCCCATATGCAGCACGAGTCCCCAAAACTTCATCATCTCTGCTGCATCTGCTGGGGTCCAACCTAGGGGGTCTAGCGTATGGTGAACTAGGGTTCTGAGCAATGAATTGTTGGGCATACAAATTGGTTTGGGCCACCATTAAATTTACAAAATCTTCAGAAAAGAAGATTTTGAGAAAATCTAGCTCAGTGAAGCCCACACAATCTATCAGAATTCCCGAGTTGCCCACAAACTCAGGAATTTGGGGCTGATAATCATCAGGGGGTGGAGTCCATGTGGGCTAACTCTGGGGGCTGCCTCCTCTGCAACCCTGGGGTGCCTTCTACAGGGTCCCTCATCAGCGGATGATGATGATGATGAAGTAGAGGAGTAGAGGAAAGTGGCATCCTCTTCTCCCTTACTGGCAGACTCAGTATCGGAGGCAAGCATGGCGTATGCCTCTTTAGTTGAGTATAGTCTTTGGGATGGACGGGCCATTTTTATTTTATTGGGGTGTGTCGTGTGAAATGTGGAAACCTTTATTTAGTGTGAGGGGTGTGTATGTAGTGTTTTCACACGTGAATGGGCTTGTATGAAAAAAATTTACATTTTATTTAGAAGAAAAGTTGTAATAAAAAAATAATTCTGCAAAAAAAAGGCTTTTCTGCACAAAAAAAGTATTTTCTGCACAAAATAGGATTTTCTGCAGAAAAAATGGATTTTCTGCAGAAAAAAAAGGATTTTCTGCAGAAAAAAATGGATTTTCTGCAAAAAAAAAGAGTCTTCTGCAAAAAAAAAACTTGCAGTGCAAACTGAGCAGACGCGATCAGTAATGGACAATACTGATCGGTGCTCAGTGGTAGCAAAATGCAGGTACGCTGATGGTGCATTCGTGCAAAAATCTAAACTGACACTAACTGAAATTGATATATATATACACTCACCTAAAGAATTATTAGGAACACCATACTAATACGGTGTTGGACCCCCTTTTGCCTTCAGAACTGCCTTAATTCTACGTGGCATTGATTCAACAAGGTGCTGATAGCATTCTTTAGAAATGTTGGCCCATATTGATAGGATAGCATCTTGCAGTTGATGGAGATTTATGGGATGCACATCCAGGGCACGAAGCTCCCGTTCCACCACATCCCAAAGATGCTCTATTGGGTTGAGATTTGGTGACTGTGGGGGCCATTTTAGTACAGTGAACTCATTGTCATGTTCAAGAAACCAATTTGAAATGATTCGAGCTTTGTGACATGGTGCATTATCCTGCTGGAAGTAGCCATCAGAGGATGGATACATGTTCTCATTCTGTTTACGCCAAATTCGGACTCTACCATTTGAATGTCTCAACAGAAATCGAGACTCATCAGACCAGGCAATATTTTTCCAGTCTTCAACAGTCCAATTTTGGTGAGCTCGTGCAAATTGTAGCCTCTTTTTCCTATTTGTAGTGGAGATGAGTGGTACCCGGTGGGGTCTTCTGCTGTTGTAGCCCATCCGCCTCAAGGTTGCGCGTGTTGTGGCTTCACAAATGCTTTGCTGCATACCTCGGTTGTAAAAAAAAAAAATCTGTGCATCTATTCCAGATGTTCTTCTTCTTTCTTCCTTTCAGCAGCAAAGGGGTTACATTCACAGTGCTGGTACACCACAAGTCCCAGCAAGCCACAGCAGCACAGAAAGGCACAGAACCTCTCTGCATGCAGTCATGAGATAGAATGGCTGCATGCAGGGAAGTTCAGCCTCTTCCTGTGTAGCTATAGCGCTGCAATTGGCTGGAGCGTTGTTCCAGCCAGTCGCAGCGCTGGCAATGGACCCAAATCACTGGTGTCCCCTGCCTCACCTCGGATGTGACCGGTGCTGACCAGTTCAGCACCGGCCACCATCTCCTGACCTCCTCCCACCCAGCAGCTTCTGACAACTTCCTACACTGCGATGTGTCTCATTGATCTGCCAATCGCAGCGCTTGGAGCTGCAGGGGGGCGGATCGGCACCATGCTGTCCTTACCTGGCACGGCTGCCTGACGGTAAGAGTAGCCATGGTTTCACCCCGATCTTCCCCCAGTGCCCCGCAGACCTCATGAAGTACATGTACGTTATGGGTCTTTAAGTCCCATCCAGATATGACATACATGTATGTCATGGGTACTTAATATTCAATATTTAATATGTTTTTAAATAAAAATTAAGTGTTGCCTAAGACAGGAGAGAATCTTCCAGTCTTCTGTTTATTCAACGACATTGTTACGATGGAGAAAGCATTCCAAAAAACAATTTCTCTCCACCTGGAGACAAATCCTGTCAAGATTGATGCAAGTGCGGTATAGGCTGCTCATCGACCCAGATACTTCTGGGGGAACCTGCCTGGCATGAACAGGCCTCTAGTAGCTACAGACAATAAGAAGACAAAGCATCAAGATAGCTTTGAGCCGGGAATTGTCGCGAAGTTCATCAAGATACGTCACAAAAGATTTTACCGCATATAACTGCAGCCCTGACCGCTGAATACATTTTGTTTTTCGACCGAAATACTTCAATAAAGATTTTACCTCATATAACCACAGCGCTGAACGATGAGTAAAATTTGTTTTTCGACCGAAGTACGTCCCAAAAGGTTTCATCACATATAACTTCGACCGAAATACGTCAATAAAGATTTTAACACATACAACAGAGCACGGAGATGGAGAGGATCTTTGGATTCCCCCCGCACTATACCGAAGTCTCAGAAATGAACTGCTGCTCCCGACAGCAGCTCCTGGGAAGGTCATGGAGCGTCCCGGTCATCCGGCATCTATTCACCCCGCTGAAGGATTATTTTGAAAGTGTGTAGAAAGCCACAGGGGGCCCCCATGCTGCAGATTTATCATGGAGACATCATGGAGATTTTACCGCATATAACCGCATTTTTCGACCGAAATACGTCAATAAAGATTTAACTGCAGCACTGAAAGCTGAATAAATTTAGTTTTTTGACCGAAATACGGTACGTAACAAAAGGTTTTAAAGCATATAACTGCAGCGCTGAACGTTGAATAAATTTAGTTTTTCGACCAAAATAAGTCAATAAACACTTTACCACATATAACTGCAGTGCTTAAAGCTGAATAAAATTTGTTTTGCCGACGATGTCTGAAGTATTTACCCACTCAAAGTCATGTTTTGACTTAGAGAAGGTAGAGGTGGAGAAACTCAGAGGGAAACGCATAGACTCCTTTTTTAAACGATGGGAAGACTTCATTAAAGTAGTATTCTCAAACGCTGAGATGCGGGTGGTGATGAAGCCCTTTACCTCCTCAGAGTGGTACTGTACTTAAAAAGAAAAAACACATTAGGGAATCTCCAGATAGATTTAGATAGTATTGAAGGACATGGGGAGAGAGATAGAGAGTGTTGGGGGGGGGGGGGGGGGGGGGATGGGGACATGTTGTTATGTTATTGTGCTCTGTATTACCTCTGTACTGCACTGACAATGAATCATTATGATATACCACGTGTATCCAGAATCAATGTTATTATTTTCTGTACTGATGATATGCTATGAAAAATTCAATAAAAATTATATTGAAAAAAAAGTGTTTTTCGACCAAAATACATCAATAAATATTTTACCACAAATATTACTGCAGCGCTGAACGCTGAATATATTTAGTTTTTTGACCGAAATATGTCACTAAAGGTTTTATCACATATAACTGCAAAAGTGAACGCTGAATATATTTTGTTTTTGTACTGAAATAATAAAAACTGCAGAAATTAAATGCGTATATATTTTTCTTTTTGTACTGAAAAAGGCCAGTAAACGCTTTTAGCAGAAATAAACGCATCAGTGAAGTGCTTATATATTTGTCTTTCTGTTCCGAAATAGGCCAGTAAACACTTTAAACAGATATACCTGCAGAAGCGAAATGCGCATATATTTTTCCTTTTAGTACTGAAATAGGCCAGTACTAAATTTGCCACAACATATAACCGCCGCCGACGTGAACTGAGAATGTATTAAAATTTTTGTACTGAAATAGGCCACTAAATGCATTCAACACAAATAACCGCCAAAGTGAACTGAGAATATATTTTTCTTTTTGTACTGAAATACAAAATAACACATATAACTGCCACACTGACTGACTGCTACCGCCGCTACTTCCTTGAACCCCTGCACCACTACTTCCTGGGCAGGTAGGCTGCTGCGAAGCAGGTGATCTACCCCGGGCACATTTGGCTCCCCACCTCCCACTGCTGCAACCCTGCTGACTCACTACTGCCACTCTGCTGACTCCCAGCCATGCTTTCAACACATATAACTGGCATGAACTGAGAATATATTTTTATTTTTGTACTGAAATAGGCCACTAAATACTTTCAAGACATATGACCGCCGCTGACGTAAACTGACAATGTATTTTTCTTTTTGTTTTGAAATAGGCCACTAATCACTTTCAAGACATATAACCGCCGCCGACGTAAACTGAAAATATATATTTATTTTTGTACTGAAATAGGCCACTAAACGCTTTCAACACAAATAACTGCCAAAGTGAACTGAGAATATATTTTTCTTTTTGTACTAAAATTCAAAATAACACATATAACCGCCGCACTGACTGACTGACTGCTACCTCCGCTACTTCCGTAAACCCCTGCACCACTGTTTTCCAGGCAGGTAGGCTGCTGCAAAGCAGGTGGTCTACCCCGGGCACGTTTGGCTCCCGACCTCCCACTGCTGTCACCCTACTGACTCACTGTTGCAACCCTGCTGACTCCCAGCCATGACTTCAACACATATAACCGCCGACATAAACTGAGAATATATTTTTCTTTTTGTACTGAAATAGGTCACTAAACGCTTTCAAGACATATAACCGCCACGACGTGAACTGAGAACTTATTTTTCTTTTTGTACTTAAAATACAAAATAACACATATAACTGTTGCACTGACTGACTGCTACCGCCGCTACTTCTGTGAACCCCTGAACCACTACTTACCGGGTAGGTAGGCTTCTGCGAAGCAGGTGGTCTACCCCGGACATGTTTGGCTCCTGACCTCCCACTGCAGCAGCACCCTGCTGAATCCCAGCCATGCTTTCAACACAAATAACCGCCGACGTGAAGTAAGAATATATTTTTCTTTTTGTACTGAAATAGTCCAGTAAACACTTTCAGCAGAAATAAATGCACCAGTGAAGTGCATATATATTTTTCTTTCTGTACTCAAATAGGCCAGTAAACGCTGTCAACACATATAACTGCAGAAGTGAACTGAGAATATATTATTCTTTTTGTACTGAAATAGGCCAGTAAACACTTTTAGCAAAAATAAATGCACCAGTGAAGTGCGTATATAATTTTGTTTTTGTACTGAAATAGGCCACTAAACGTTTTTGCCACAAATAAGTGCACCAGTGAAGTTCGTATATTTTTTTCATTCTATAATGAAATAGGCCACTAAATGCTTTTGCCACAAATAAGTGCACCAATGAAGTGCGTATATTTTTCTTTCTGTACGCTTTCAACACATATAACCGCCGACGTGAAGTGAAAATATATTTTTCTTTTTGTACTGAAATAGGCCAGTAAACGCTTTCAGCAGAAATAAATGCACCAGTGAAGTGTGTATATATTTTTCTTTCTGTACTGAAATAGACCAGTAAATGCTTTCAAGACATATAACTGCAGAAGTGAACTGAGAATTTATTTTTCTTTCTGTACCGAAATAGGCAACTAAATGCTTTTGCCACAAATAAGTGCACCAGTGAAGTGCGTCTATTTTTTTCTTTCTATGATGAAATAGGCCATTAAACGCTTTTGCCACAAATAAGTGCACCAGTGAAGTGCGTATATTTTTTTCTTTCTGTATGCTTTCAACACATATAACTTCAGAAGTGAACTGCGTATATATTTTTCTTGTTTGAAAATATATTATCCACTAAAGGCTTTTCAACATAGCACTTGCACCCCAAGAACAAATTGCTGGAATGACAGAGCTATATAAGGGCTATTTGGATCCCTAAATAATGTTTCCCTGCACTTGTAAATCATTTTTATAGCACTGTTCCAAGAGCCTTTTGAAGTCTCTCCCTGCACTAAGATGCTGTGATACGATTCCTCCCTATCCTTTCCCTGCACTTATAAATCGTTTTTTTTTTTTTCATTTTTCTTCACAATGAGGTTTTTCCAATTGCTGTCCCTAGCGCCTTCTCACGTCTGTCCCTGCACTCAGAATGCTTGAAAATGGCCACCTTATTTACAGGGTTGTGACATCACAGGGCTGAATGGCTGCTGACTGGCTGCATGCATGGCATTATGGGTCAGCCCGCCTTCCCAGAGTTCCTTGACCCATGTCTTCTCACGTGTAGCCGTCATTTTAGGAAAAATTGTGATTCGTTACCATGAAGCGCGAGGAAATTTGCATTTGTTGTGAATCAAATTTTTCCTGAAATTCAGATCGAATTCCACTTCGTCAGCTTCGATTTGCTCATCTCTAATCAGCAGAAAAGGCATACATTTTTGTGGCTGTATTGAAATTTCACCTACTCTGATTGGCAAAGGGTTGCTTCCTCTTATGAGTCACATTTTCTACCTTATTGAACTGATGGACATTGGCGTCTCAGATAAACATCAGAGAACAAACATCCAGCAACCATTGTTCGAAGAATAGCAGCTGGTGGTGGCAGTGCTATGGAGGAATGTTTTCCTGGCATTCACTAAGGCGCTTTCAACCGATTTGGCTACTTGTAGGTCAGACACACCCATACATGCTGATTGCATTCCATAGGGACATGCAATGTGACATGTCACACTGCTAGAAATGTCCTTTGGTTGAAAGAGCATGGCCAAGACTTCCAAGTATTACCCTGGCCGTCTATTTCCTTGGACTTGAACCTAATTGAGAATTTGTTGGATGACTTTGATTGTCGTGTTTGCTCTATGGATCCTCCTCCATGCACCCTCCAGCAACTGTGGGATGCCCTACAGTCAGCATGGCTCCAGATACCTGTGACAACCTACCAGGACCTTGTTAGGTCACTCCCAGCCCGTCTAGATGGTGTCTCTGTTGCACATAACAGTTAATCTGGATTCCAGCTGGTGGTCACAATAATGTGACTCCACTGCCTAATAAAATAATAATCAACACTTGGGCAATCAAATTCTCATTTATTGTTATTTAATCTTGAGGGGGTGGAACAAAAGAACCCAGCGGACTATGTGAAAAAGTGGCTGGTGCAAACACTGTGATCAGATTATGATCTTTCTACCTTCTGTGTAGAGCGAGCGCATAGAATCCCTCTGAGGAAGCCCCCTCCAGGTTCTCCCCCCAGAGCTCTATTAGCTAGATTAGTTTGCTCCAAGGACCGGGATTGGGTACTTAGACGCAAAAGAAAGATCCTCAAAACTGGCTTTTATGTGAATGACATTCAAATATACCCGGATTTTTGTCGAGAGACACAAAATAAAAGGCGCTCTTTTATGACGTGAAAAAAAGATTAATTTCTGCACATATAAAGTACGCAATGCTGTATCCGGCCAAACTCAAGTTTGTTTACAACGACTCTGTGCAATTTTTCTCTACACCTTCAGAGGCCGTAGAGTGGCTTGATTTGACCGGTTTATAGCCCTTGTTGGGATCTCTAATTTATATTTTGATGGCGTTTGTACTTTTACACGTTGGCTATATGGTGTTGGAGTGAGAAGGGTGGTTTGATTGGGAGCGGGGTTGGCGATAGTGGAAGAGGTTGATGGGGATAATATTCTCTGTGAGCCAAATGGTGGGTTTAGGTAATGGATATGGGTGGGGGGTGGGTATTTGGGAAGGGGAAGGGGTGGGGGCATTAGCTGCTGTCACTGAGCCTAGGGGACCTCTCTCCCCTCTCCTGCCGGTCTGCGGAAGGCTTCGTCCTGTGATAGCTTATAATGACGCGTAGGGTCCTGTGTTGGAATGTGCGAGGGCTGGGGGACAGAATTAAAAGGACAGTGGTGTTTGATGTTATGGCTTGGCACCTCCCGGCAATAGTGGCCTTATTGGAGACGCAGGCAACAGTTGAGAAGCTCCCCCAATTAAAGAGGCGATGGGCGAAACTGGAATACCACTCATGCCTCTCATCATATTCGAGGGGTGTGAGTGTGTATATTCATCATGGGGTTGTTTTCACCCGTTGGATGTTCGGGTGGATAGGGCGGGTCGATATGTTTTTCTCCACGGTCAGTGGAATGGACAGGAGACTATCTTAGCTTTTGTCTATATCCCTCCCCCTTTTGCATCCACTGTCCTATCTTTGTTGTCTACGTTCATTTGTAGTAAACCCCTGTTCCCGATGTTGCTGGTAGGTGACTTAAATTCGGTTTTGGATCCGGAACTGGATAGGATATCTCTCTCCTCTGAGCAATGGCATACTTGGTCCCTTTTGGGCAGCATCACTCAGGAGCTTGCATGGGTTGATGTTTGGCGCTATCTGTATGGGGAAAAAAGTGCGTATTCATGCTTCGGCCGGATGTATAGGTCAATGTCAAGAATCGACTTAGCCTTCGCAAATGGGGCTATGTCTGATCAAGTGGTGAAGATGAAATATGAATTGCACGGAATCTCTGACCATTCTCCAGTTCTGCTTCTGCTCAGGGGGGGTGAGGTTAAATACGCGTCCCAATAGAGCCTTTAGACTAAACCCTTATTGGTTGGAGGTTATTGGTGAGCGGGATTTGATCAACAAAGAGATCCTTGAATTTTGGCACCGTAATGAGGGCTCCACTCATATCCATTTTGTATGGGACGATTTGAAGGCCTACATTAGGGGCCTTTATTGTAGTAAAATAAAAAGACAACGAGCGGAGTTCCATAAGCAGGAAAATGCAATGAGGGAGACAGTTTGGAGGTTGCAGGGTGCATTGACTAAATACGGTACGGATTCACTCCGTATACAACTAAAAGAAGCTAATCAACAATATAGATCTTTTATGGTAAATAAAGCCCAACATAAACTCTTTTTTCAAGGACAGAGACGTTTTAGGGAGGAGGGAAAAACAGGTAAATTGTTAGCCGCATTGGTCGCCAATCAAAGGGGTGGGACAAAAATTCGGTATATTAGGAATAATCGGGGCCCGATAGCGAAGGATCCGGATCTGATTAGACAGGAATTTGCCAACTACTACTCTAGTATATATAGATCCGAAACGGTATGTAGTTCCTCTAAAATCGATGACTATTTGGACCAATTAGAAATGCCCTTTCTTTCACCTCAGGAAACTGGAATGCTCGATCACCCCATACAACAGGCAGAATTGGAAGATGCTCTTCGGTCGGTTAAACATAACTCATCCCCCGGGGGTGGACGGTTTGCCATTTGACGTTTATAGATATCACGCTAAAGTACTCCTCCCTATTTTGTTGCAGGTGTTAAGTGAATCTCATAGATATGGTTCTCTCCCTCCATCTTTTAGGGAGGCAATCATCTTCTTAATTTTAAAAAAAGATAAGGATGGTAGTGAGGTTGGATCTTATAGGCCCATATCACTCCTTAATACCGACTATAAGATCTTTGCAAAGTTTTTAGCAAACCGTCTGAAACGGGTGATTGCAGGTTCATCCTAATCAAACAGGATTTATACCTGGGTGACAGATCCAGGCGAATCTGTATGGGACGTATTTGAACCTGTCGGTAGGGGGGGAACAGACCACTCTATCCTGTCTTTGGATGCTGCCAAAGCATTCGACAGGGTAGAGTGGTCCTTCTTGTGGCGGACTTTGGCTCACTTCCGACTGGGGTCTACCTTCATTGCAATAACTCAACTGTTATACACCCAACCAATCGCCCGAGTTAATATTGATGGGGTTAATTACTCCATTATTGAGATTCAACGTGGCATGAGACAGGGATGTCCCCTTTCTCCCTTATTATTCGTGCTATTTATGGAGCCGTTGGATTGCAGGATTCATTTGGACGGTCAGATTCGGGGGTTCGGGGTAGTGGGAGAGAGTGACAAAATCAGGCTTTACGCCGACAACGTCATACTCTTTTTGGATCAGGGCTGGAATGCTGTCCCCTACGTTATGCAGGTGATAGAGGAGTTTAGTCAACTGTCTGGTTATTTAATTAACTGGGCTAAGTCCTCACTCCTCCCGCTAAATCGAAATGCCCCCGGCGGAGGCTCCCGGGTTCGGATATTGTTTACGGATGATTCCCTGGATTATCTGGGGATAAAGATAGGTGTCCCCATAGGTAGATTTTATGAGTTAAATCTTTCCCCGGTAATAGATAAAGTAAAGGGGAAAATTAGAGCCTGGCAAATATTGGTAATATCGCAAACCGATCATCTGGCATTAGTAAAAATGATCATATTACCGCTGGTTTTGTATCCGATCTGTGCTTCCCCTATCTGGATAGACAATGCTTTTTTTTTATAGATTGGAAGTCTTAATAAATTACCTAATTTGGGGAAGGAAGAGGGTCCGCATAAAGCAGAGGTATCTGTAGCTGGCTGAGCCAGATGGGGGACTATCACTCCCTTTCTTTCAAGGCTATTTTTTCTCTGCGCAGTTACAAAGATGTTGTAATGCTGGAGAGAATGCACTAGAGCAGTACTTAACTAGGGTATTAGGTAGGTCATTGGATAATATTTTTATGCACTTAGAAACCGCACATTTTGGCACCTTGGACACTATATGCCCAATCGCGAGAACGCTACAGAGGGTTTGGGGCACATTGAAAACGACCTTGCAGGTGACACACGCTTTTTATTTTACCTCGTTGTGGGAAAATCGGAATTTAGGGGAATTTTTGAAAATAACTGATTACACTTATTGGAGTTGTAGGGGTATTACCAGAGTGGCTAATTTGTTTGTTGTAGATTGTTTTAAAGTTATAGGGGACTTTAACTTCACAAACACTTTCTTAGATCGATTTATGTACGCACGTTTAAAACATGCATACGACAGCACACTTAACAAAACATATATGATTACTGCACAACATTCATTTTTTGATTATTGTTTTTCTCACGCAGGTAAAAAGATTAAAATGGCACAGATTTACTCGAAAATGCGAGATTCACTGTCCACGGTGTTTCCTTTTAAAAGTATACCTAAATGGGAGCAGGAATTACAAATCTCCCCCCTCCCCTGGTCACAGATTTTTAAAAATATGAAAAAGGTAGTATCGGCAGCCAGCTATAGTTTGATCCAGTTTAAGATTCTTCACAGGTTATACTATACACCGCAAATGCAGGCTAAATTTGCTAATAACCAAGGACGTGATTTTTTCTGTCGAAAGTGCGGCAGACCCAATGTTGGATATATCGATCTTTTATGGGAATGCAGTGTGATAAAGCATTTTTGGGAGCAGGTATTAACAGCATTGCAGGGGGATCTTCCCCAATCCTCTGCACCAGATATGATCTCAGCAATTTTGGGCGTTTATATACCTGACAGTCCTAACCCTTCCGTACATCAATTAGCTTAGCTGAAGGGCTGTTTGATTGCAAAGGTGCTGATAGTCAATAGATGGGGTTTCCCCATTTCCCTTGTACTTGAGGAGTGGAGACGGATCATGTCCCAAATAAAGCTCTATGAGGAGGTTGAGAGGCGGAGTGGGTGAGGCATGCGTTATTATGCTGCTCTGCAGAAGTGAGGTGAATTGATTAGTTCAGCTTGAAGGGTGGAGTATAGGGACGGGTACGGGGGGGAGATACGGGGTCCGGGCTATCAGTGACAGCAGCTAAGGGAAAGAGGGGGAACAGTGGGGCTTAAAGGTATTAGGCTTGAGTTTACAGTGTTGGATTGAATGTTACTGGCTATGATTTTATTTTATTTTATTTTACACTGAGCTATTACTGTCAGATGCTGTGATTAGCTATGAATGCAGCATCTGGGGGATACAATGGGGGGAGTTATGTTATTGTGCTCTGTATTACCTCTGTACTGCACTGACAATGAATCATTATGATATACCACGTGTATCCAGAATCAATGTTATTCTTTTCTGTACTGATGATATGCTATAAAAAATTTAATACTTTTTTTTTTGAAAAAAATATAATTCGTTTTTCGACTGAAATACTTCAATAAATATTTTACCACAAATATTACTGCAGCGCTGAACGCTGAATATATTTTGTTTTTTGACCGAAATACGTCACTCAAGGTTTTATCACATATAACTGCAAAAGAGAACGCTGAATATATTTTGTTTTTGTACTGAAATAATAATAACTGCAGAAATGAAATAATAATCATACCTCGTCCATTTAATCACAACGAACTGGCAGCAACTATCATGATCAAATATCTAGCATGAAAAATCATACCTCATCCATTTAATCCCAATGAGCTGGCCACTGCCATCTTGACGGGCCATGCGAGATCTAACGCTAGATCTTCAATCAAGATGGCAGCAGCCAGCTCGTTGCGATCAAATGGATAAGGTAAGTATGATTTTATTTTATATTTTATTTTATTTTACACTGAGTTATTACTGTCAGATGCTGTGATTAGCTATGAATGCAGCATCTGAGGGATACAATGGGGGGAGCGGTGCAATCACAGCTCCATGTCATTGCGCCCACTACTTACATGGAAATACACTTCATGACAAAGTAATTTGTCACAAAGCAAATCTTTTTGTAAAATTCTGCGAAGCAGCCAAATCAAATAAAATTTTTAAACTAAGGCCTCATGCACACGACCGTTCCGTTTTTTGCAGTCCGCAAATTGGGGATCCGCAAAAAACGGAAGCCGCCCGTTTGCCTTCTGCATTTCTGTAGAAATGCCTATACTTGTCTGCAAAATGGACAAGAATAGGACATGTTATAATTTTTTTGCGGGGCCACGAAACGGAGCAACGGATGCGGACGGCACACGGAGTGCTGTCCGCATCTTTTGCGACCCCATTGAAGTGAATGGGTCTGCACCCGAGGACCAGAACTACTGTCTTGTGCATGAAGCCTAATAGTGATGAGCGAGCATGCTCGGCCGAATATCTGTTCGGCTCGAGCATCGCTATGTTTGGCACATGGCGGTACTAGACCTAGTACCGCATGTGCTCAAGCGCAATGCTTTAGTCTCCTCCCGCACGTTTCACAGGTTTTAAGCAGTCAATAAACATGCAGGTAAGTACTGCTCTCACTGTAATGCCAGTAGCCTTTAGTGATGAGCGGGAGGTGCCATGTTCGATTTCGACAAAATTCGCGAATATTCACTTGAATATTCGTCTCATATTTGTCGAAATTGAATATTCGTCATTATTCTAGTTATCGCAATTAATATGCGGTTTAAATAATCGCGTATTGCGATTTTAACTTAAGGCTACTTTCCTATTGGTTTGATATCTAGAATTAGCGAAGATGACGAATATGACGAATGTATTCGTCATATTCCTCAAAACGAAGATAACAAAGTATTCTCCATCTTCTTTTTAGCTCCATATTCGTCTACTTCGCTAATTCTAGCAATCAAATAGGAAAGTTGACTAGAGACAGCTATGTTTTTAATTCGCTATGCGATAATATTACCGTATTTTCCGGCGTATAAGACGACTTTCTAACACTAGAAATTCTTTTCAAAAGTCGGGGGTCGTCCTATACGCCGGGTATACTCAGATCCGATGGTATATTCTAACCCCCAGGAGTTCCCATGGTGACAGGGACGCTTGCCTTGGGGTTAGAATATACAGGGACCCGCGGCTCAGAGGAGTATACATTTATTAACTGTAATCCGTAACTTTAACTTTAAATCAGCGCTCATCTCTTTACTAGGGTACCTTACTCTCAGCTCCGGTAACAAGCAGTGCGGGTGGCGCTCACTCACTAGGCGGCGCAGGCGTGTGGATGTCACATGGGGATGGGGAACTGTGGATGGCACATGGGAGGGGGATCTGTGGATGGCACATGGGGAGGGGGATCTGTGGATGGCACATGGGGAGGGGATCTGTGGATGGCACTGTTTAGGGGGGATCTGTGGATGGCACTGTCATGGGGGGGATCTGTGGATGACACATGGGGAGGGGGATCTGTGGATGGCACTGTTTTGGGGAGGGGGATCTGTGGGTGGCACTGTTTAGGGGGGATCTGTGGATGGCACTGTTATGGGGAGGGGGATCTTTGGATGGCACTGTCATGGGGGGAGATGTGGATGGCACTGTTATGGGGAGGGGGATCTGTGGATGGCACTGTTATGGGGAGGGGGATCTGTGGATGGCACTGTTAAGGGGGGATCTGTGGATGGCACTGTTATTGGGAGGGGGATCTGTGGATGGCACTGTTATGGGGAGGGGATCTGTGGATGGCACTGTTTAGGGGGGATCTGTGGATGACATTGTCATGGGGTGGATCTGTGAATGACACATTTAGCATAAGATGCTATATAGTGTCATCCACTGATCTCCCTCCCCATAACAGTGCCATCCACAGATCCCCCTCCTCATAACAGTGCCATCCACAGATCCCTCTCCTCATAACGGTGCCATCCACAGATCCCCCTCCTCATAACAGTGTCATCCACAGATCCCCCTCATAACAGTGCCATCCACAGATCCCAGTCAGTTCCCTGGACTGGAGAAGATCGTCTTGAGGACAGGGAGGGCTGGGCATTCAGGGGTAGTCTTATACGGCGAGTATAGCCCAAACCCTATATTTTTAATGGAAAAGTTGGGGGTCGTCTTATACGCCCAGTCGTCTTATACACCGGAAAATACGGTACTTTGCTTTTTTTTTTAAATAAATAAAATAATTATAATACTTGACAAATATTATAATTATTCTATTTATAAAAAAAAAGCAAAGTAATATAATCGCATAGCGAATTAAACACAGCTGTTTCTATAGTCAACTTTCCTATTTGATTGCTAGAATTAAAGAATATGACGAATACATTCGTCATATTCGTCATCTTCGCTAATTCGATTACTTCAAGTTATAATAATCGAATTGCGATTTTAACTTAGAGCTGTGTTTCTAATGGGTCTGCTTGCTAGAATTAACTAAGTTAACGAATATGGAATATAGCAGTGCTAAGTTGAAATCGCAATTCAATTAATTCAAGTTATAATAATCAAATTGCGATTTCAACTTAGAGCTGTGTTTCTAAGGGGTCAGCTTGCTAGAATTAACGAAGTTAACGAATATGGAATATAGCAATGCTAAGTTGAAATCGCAATTCGATTAATATAACTTGAAGTAATCGCATTGCGATTTCAACTTAATTCTCACATCCGACAGTACATTCTAGTATGGAGGCGTTCCCATGGTGATGGGGACGCTCTATGAGCACGGAAGTCGGCAGAAGCGGCAACGGGCACTGACTGGAGCAGCCAGGAAGCCAGGAATTCTCAGGACAGGTAAGAACTACTTTTTTGAAGTGGGAAAGAAAAAAAATATAACAATAAAAAAAAAAAAACGAATATTCTAAATAGCGAATTTATAGTGCTATATTCGGAATATTCGCGAATTAGCGAAGTGCCGATATTCGCTAAAAAAAATTGATATTCGAATATTCGCGCTCAATACTTTTAGCCACGTTGGCTGCTGGCATTACAGTGATTGGCTGGCCGAAACGCGTCATCGGGTGCTATATAGCACCCGATGACGCATGTTCGGCTCAGACGTAGACAGAGAGAGCAAAGCGTAGGAAGGGAAAGACAGACTAGGGAGCAAATTTCACAGTTTTTATCGGAGAAAGCTTTTCCAAGACCCAAAAGTCCTTTTAAGGACTACTGTGTGTGTTTGACAGCAGCAGGATATTTTTATTTTACACCTATTAGTGACATATACTGTACATCATCCGCAGACTGTGTCTTTAATAATCTGTGCCACATCTAGTGTCCATAGTGTGTGGCTTTGTGTAACAAATACTGAACTACATCTGCAAACAATGTCTGTATTACAAATTCCAATAATCTGGGCCTAATATAGTGTCCATAATCTGTTGTGTTCTGTAACCAATTCTGTACTACATCAGAAAACAGTGTCTGCATTGCAAATTCCAATAATCTGGGCCAAATATAGTGTCCATAATCTGTGGTGTTTTGTGACATATACTGTCCTGCATCCAAAAACTGTGTCTGTATTGCAAATTCCAATAATCTGGGCTTAATATAGTTTCCATAATCTGTGGTGTTCTGTAACCAATACTGTACTACATCAGAAAATAGTGTCTGTTTTGCAAATTCCAATAATCTGGGCCTAATATAGTGTCCATATTCTGTGTGTTTCTGTGACATAAACTGTCCTGCATACTAAAACTGTGTCTTCATTGCAAATTTCAATAATCTGGGCCTAATATAGTGTCCATATTCTGTGGTGTTCTGTGACATATACTGTCCTGTATCTGAAAACTGTGTCTGTATTGCAAATTCCAAAAATCTGGGCCTAATATAGTGTCCATAATCTGTGGTGTTCTGTAACCAATACTGTACTACATCAGAAAACAGTGTCTGTATTGCAAATTCAAATAATCTGGGCCTAATATAGTATCCATATTCTGTGGGTTTCTGTAACATATACTGTCCTGCATCCTAAAACTGTGTCTGTATTGCAAATTCCAATAATCTGGGCCTAATATAGTGTACATAATCTGTGGTGTTCTGTAACCAATACTGTACTACATCAGAAAACAGTGTCTGTATTACAAATTCCAATAATCTGGACCTAATATAGTGTCCATAATCTGTGGTGTTCTGTAACCAATACTGTATTACATCAGAAAACAGTGTCTGTTTTGCAAATTCCAATAATCTGGGCCTAATATAGTGTCCATATTCTGTGTGTTTCTGTGACATAAACTGTCCTGCATACTAAAACTGTGTCTTCATTGCAAATTTTAATAATCTGGGCCTAATATAGTGTCCATATTCTGTGGTGTTCTGTGAAATATACTGTCCTGTATCCGAAAACTGTGTCTGTATTGCAACTTCCAAAGATCTGGGCCTAATATAGTGTCCATAATCTTTGGTGTTCTGTAACCAATACTGTACTACATCAGAAAACAGTGTCTGTATTGCAAATTCTAATAATCTGGGCCTAATATAGTATCCATATTATGTGGGTTTCTGTAACATATACTGTCCTGCATCCTAAAACTGTGTCTGTATTGCAAATTCCAATAATCTGGGCCTAATATAGTGTCCATAATCTGTGGTGTTCTGTGACATACACTGTCTTGCATCTGAAAACAGTGTCTGTATTGCAAATTCAAATAATCTGGGCCTAATATAGTATCCATATTATGTGGGTTTCTGTAACATATACTGTCCTGCATCCTAAAACTGTGTCTGTATTGCAAATTCCAATAATCTGGGCCTAATATAGTGTTCATAATCTGTGGTGTTCTGTGACATACACTGTCTTGCATCTGAAAACAGTGTCTGTATTGCAAATTCAAATAATCTGGGCCTAATTTAGTGTTCATATTCTGTGTATTTCTGTGACATATACTGTCCTGCATCCAAAAACTGTGTCTGTATTGTAAATTCCAATAATCTGGGCCTAATATAGTGTCCATAATCTGTTGTGTTCTGTAACCAATACTGTACTACAAATTCCAATTATCTGAGCCTAATATAGTGTCCATAATTTGTGGTGCTCTGTGACATATACTGTCCTATATCCGAAAACTGTCTGTATTGCAAATTCCAATAATCTGGGCCTAATATAGTCTCCATAATCTGTGGTGTTCTGTAACCAATACTGTACTACATCAGAAAACACGACGTGAAGTGAGAATATATTTTTCTTTTTGTACTGAAATAGGCCAGTAAACGCTTTCAGCAGAAATAAATGCACCAGTGAAGTGCATATATATTTTTCTTTCTGTACTGAAATAGGCCAGTAAACGCTGTCAACACATAACTGCAGAAGTGAACTGAGAATATATTTTTCTTTTTGTACTGAAATAGGCCAGTAAATGCTATTAGCAAAAATAAATGCACCAGTAAAATGCGTATATATTTTTCTTTTTGTACTGAAATAGGCCACTAAACGTTTTTGCCACAAATAAGTGCACCAGTGAAGTGCCTATCATTTTTTTCTTTCTGTACGCTTTCAACACATATAACCGCCGACATGAACTGAGAATATATTTTTCTTTTTGTACTGAAATAGGCCAGTAAACGCTTTCAGCAGAAATAAATGCACCAGTGAAGTGTGTATATATTTTTCTTTCTGTACTGAAATAGGCCAGTAAATGCTTTCAAGACATATAACTGCAGAAGTGAACTGAGCATTTATTTTTCTTACTGTACCGAAATAGGCCACTAAACGCTTTTGCCACAAATAAATGCACCAGTTAAGTGCATATATTTTTTTCTTTCTATAATGAAATAGGACATTAAACGTTTTTGCCACAAATAAGTGCACCAGTGAAGTGCGAATATTATTTTCTTTCTATAATTAAATAGGCCACTAAACCGTTTTACCACAAATAACTGCACCAGTGAAGTGTGTATATATTTTTTCCTTTCTATAATGAAATATGCCACTAAATGCTTTTGCCCCAAATAAGTGCACCAGTGAATTGCGTATATTTTTTTCTTTCTGTACGCTTTCAACAAATATAACTGCAGAAGTGAACTGCGTATACTGTATTTTTCGCCCCATAAGACGCACTTTTTCTCCCCCCAAAATGGGGGGGAAATGCCCCTGCGTCTTATGGGGCGAATGCTGACAGTTTTACATTGCTGGCTGCGATGTACGAGCGAGCGGGGAGGGATTGGGAGGAGGAGCTGGGGGCCGGCAATAGAGGTGGGGCGGTGCAGTCAGTGTACTATAGCCCCGCTGCTCCAGTATACAAATATAAAATGTCTTATTCAAGTAATAGTTATTAAACATGCCCCCTCACTCCTAATAGTACCGTACATCCTAACCGCTTCAGTAGAATGCAGGCAGGCCGGGCGGGCGGCAGCGTAACTCCCTGATGTCACGTGCCTGCGCCGCCTACTTTATGAATGAAGCAGGCAAGTGACGTCAGTGAGTGACGTGCCGGCCGCCCGGCCTGCCTGCATTCTACTGAAGCTGTTAGGATGTACGGTACTATTAGGAGTGGGGGGGCATGTGTAATCCCTTTTAATTGAATAAGACATCTTATATTTGTATACTGGAGCGTTGGGGGGGGATCTGTGGATGACAGTTTTATGGGGTGGGGGGTCTGTGGATGGCACTGTTATGGGCTGGGGGGGTCTGTGGATGGCACTGTTATGGGGTGGGGGGTCTGTGGATGGCACATATATAACAGTGCCACCCACAGATCCCCCATAACAGTGCCACCCACAGATCCCCCCTCTAACAGTGCCACCCACAGATCCCCCCTCTAACAGTGCCACCCACAGATCCCCCTGTAACAGTGCCAGCCACAGATCCCCCTGTAACAGTGCAAGCCACAGATCCCCCCATTAGTGTCCATCACAGATCCCCCCATAACAGTGTCCGTCACAGATCCCCCCCATAACAGTGTCCGTCATCCACAGATCCCCCCATAACAGTGTCCGTCAACCACAGATCCCCCATAACAGTGTCCGTCATCCACAGATCCCCCCATAACAGTGTCTGTCATCCACAGATCCCCCCATAACAGTGTCCGTAATCCACAGATCCCCCATAACAGTGCGTCATCCACAGATCCCCCCATAACAGTGTCCTTCACAGATCCCCAGTAATAGTGCCATCCACAGACCACCATTAGTTCCAAACCCACCAAAAGCACACCTTTTGGTTAAAAATATTTTTTTTCTAATTTTCCTCCCCAAAAACCTAGGTGCGTCTTATGGGCCAGTGCGCCTTATAGGGCAAAAAATACGGTATATTTTTCTTGTTTGAAAAGATATTATCCACTAAAGGCTTTTCAACATAGCACTTGCACCCCAAGAACAAATTGCTGGAATGACAGATCTATATTAAGGGCTATTTGGATCCCAAAATAATGTTTCCCTGCACTTGTAAATAACTTTACTAGCACTGTTCCTAGTGCCTTCTGAAGTCTCTCCCTGCACTAAGATGCTGTGAAATGATTTCTCCCTATCCTTTCCCTACACTTGCAAATCACTTTTATGGCACTGTTCCTAGCGCTTTCTGACGTCTCTCCTTGCACTAAGATGCTGTGTTATGATTCCTCCCTATCCTTTCCCTGCACTTATTAATCGTTTTTTCATATTTTTTTTCGCAATGAGGTTTTTCCAATTGCTGTCCCTAGCGCCTTCTCAAGTCTGTCCCTGCACTCAGAATGCTTGAAAATGTCTGAATCTAAGATGGCCACCTTATTTATAGGGCTGTGACATCACAGGGCTGGCTGCTGACTGGCTGCATGCATGGTATTATGGGTCAGCCCACCTTCCCAGAGTTCCTTGACCCATGTCCTCTCACGTGTAGCCGTCATTTTAGGAAAAAATGTGATTTGTTACCACGAAGCGCGAGGAAATTTGCATTTGTTGTGAATCAAATTTTTCCTGAAATTCAGATCGAATTCCACTCCGTCAGCTTTGATTCGCTCATAACTAATCAGCAGAAAAGGCATCAATTTTTGTGGCTGTATTGAAATTTCACCTCATCAGATTGGCAAAGGGTTGCTTCCTCTTATGAGTCACATTTTCTACTTTATTGAACTGATGAACTATTGGCGTCTCAGATAAACATCAGAGAACAAACATCCAGCAACCATTGTTCGAAGAATACCAGCTGGTGGTGGCAGTGCTATGGAGGAATGTTTTCCTGGCATTCTCTAAGGCGCTTTCAACCGATTTGGCTACTTGTAGGTCAGACACACCCATACATACTGATTGCATTCCATAGGGACATGCAATGTGCATGGGCGTCCGCAGAAATTTTTCCGAGGGGGGGGGGGGCATCATTTTATTGACATCCATGCTCTGCTTTTTTCTGAGAATGTAATGAAGGGGAGGGGCGTGTATGAAGCCTAACTGCAGATATAAGAGGGTGGAACGGAACCCCGTTTGTGTACAGGGACTAAACTTTAAAATAAAAAGCCACCACAAAAGGAAAGACCAATTCTTCTTATTTCACTTGAATGTCTATTAATTTGATATCATTTTTGCACCCCTTTGTTATAGTCTCAGCATTCAGCAATATGTTAATTTGCATTTTGTCGCCAACAAATGAAATGTTGTGTTCTGTACCTGAACGCTTCCAGGCTTTTGTCATATGTAACTTACAAGCAGATGGTCTGCAGAATACCAGGCCTACCACCAGTATTACCGCCTGCCTGGTCACCCTGACCAGGCGGGCAGGCGGTATATGATTGAAGGGGCAATACTGCCTGGTATATGGAGATGGCATCCTCTGGGCAGTACTGTCTATGGTCATCCTTCACCAGCACCCTAACTGCCACCTGCTTGGCCTGGCTCTCATGGCACTTCACTGCCTGATGCTTGGCTATCAGTGACTCACCCCACACCTAACACTCAGGGTCAGGGAGTGACTCAGTAGTCACACTGTGACACTGACTGAATGTCAGTGTCACTCACTGATAGCCAAGCAGGTGGCAGTCAGGGTGCTTGTGAAGGATGAATTGACCATAGACAGTACTGCCCAGAGGATGCCATATCTTCTGTCCATATAATACCAGGCAGTATTGCCCCTTCATATACCAACTGGTCACCCCACACCTAACACTCAGGGAGTACTGTCACACTGACTGGTCTGTGACACTGACTGTCACTCACTGTGTTAGTGTCACTCTCGCTCATTCATTCAGGCTGCCTGTGGTTGTGGAGTCCTGAAGCGGCCGGAACACTGCGGCTCTTCTTCTTGCTCCGGCTCCGCAATGTCTTTCCCGCCCGGAAGGCGGGCGGAGCTTCGTACTGCCGTGCGCGCCCGTCCCTGGTGATTCATCAGGGCGTGTGCATGCTCCTGATAGATACCGCTCCTCACTCTGCGGCGCTGCGCAGTGCAACAGCTGCAGAGAAGAGGCAGAACTCAGTTCACAGATTTCCAGGGCCCCAGGGGGGGGCACTTGCCCCCCCTTGCCCCCCTTCCCTGCGGACGCCCATGGCAATGTGACATGTCACACTGCTAGAAATGTTCTTTGGTTGAAAGAGCATGGCCAATACTTCCAAAAATTACCCTGGCCGTCTATTTCCTCGGACTTGAACCAAATTGAGAATTTGTTGGATGACTTTGATTGTCGTGTTTGCTATGTGGGGATGCCCCACAGTCAGCATGGCTCCAGATACCTGTGACAACCTACCAGGACCTTGTTAGGTCACTCCCAGCCCGTCTAGATGCTGTCTCTGTTGCACATGACAGTTAATCTGAATTTCAGCTGGTGGTCACAGTAATGTGACTCCACTGCCTAATAAAATAATATTCAACACTTGGGCAATCAAAATTTCTCATTTTTTGTTATTTAATCCTGGAAATTAGTGTTCAGTGAATTGAAGTCCAAGAAGTGGGTTTCGACACACATTTCAAGGAAAATTCAATTTGCCATGAAGCCGAATTTCCTTGTGCTTTGTAGTAGCAAATAGATTTTCCCTGAATGGCAGTAAAAAAATAAATCATACCTCGTCCATTTAATCACAACGAACTGGCCGCCACTATCTTGATCAAATATCTCGAATGAAAAATCATACCTCATCCATTTAATCCCAATGAGCTGGCCACTGCCATCTTGACGGGCCATGCGAGATCTAATGCTAGATCTTCAATCAAGATGGCAGCAGCCAGCTCGTTGCGATCAAATGGATAAGGTAAGTATGATTTTATTTTATTTTTTATTTTATTTTACACTGAGTTATTACTGTTAGATGCTGTGATTAGCTATGAATGCAGCATCTGAGGGATACAATGGGGGGAGCGGTGCAATCACAGCTCCATGTCATTGCGCCCACTACTTACATGGAAATACACTTCATGACAAAGTAATTTGTCACAAAGCAAATCTTTTTGTAAAATTCTGCGAAGCAGCCAAATCAAATAAAATTTTCAAACTAAGGCCTCATGCACAAGACTGTTCTGTTTTTTGCAGTCCGCAAATTGGGGATCCGCAAAATACGGAAGCCGCCCGTTTGCCTTCTGCATTTCTGTAGAAATGCCTATTCTTGTCCAATTCTTGTCTGTTTTGCAGACATGTTAATTTTTTTTTGCGGGGCCACGGAACGGAGCAATGGATGCGGACAGCACACGGAGTGCGGTCCGCATCTTTTGCGACCCCATTAAAGTGAATGGGTCTGCACCCGAGGACCAGAACTACCGTCGTGTGCATGATGCCTAAATAGTGATGAGCGAGCATGCTCGCTGAATATCTGTTCGGCTCGAGCATCGCTATGCTTGGCACATGGCGGTACTCGACCTAGTACTGCATGTGCTCAAGCGCAATGCTCGAGTCTCCTCCCCGCACGTTTCATGGGTTTTAAGCAGCCAATAAACGTGGAGGTAAGTACTGCTCTCACTGTAATGCCAGTAGCCATGTTGGCTGCTGGCATTACAGTGATTGACTGGCCGGAACGCGTCATCGGGTGCTATATAGCACCCGATGACGCATGTTCGGCTCAGGCGTAGACAGGGAGAGCAGAGCGTAGGAAAGGAAAGACAGAGTAGGGAGCAAATTTCACAGTTTTTATTCAGAGAAAGCTTTTCCAAGACCCAAAAGTCCTTTTAAGGACTACTGTGTGTGTTTGACAGCAGCAGGATATTTTTATTTTACACCTATTAGTGACATATACTGTACATCATCCGCAGACTGTGTCTTTAATAATCTGGGCCACATCTAGTGTCCATAGTGTGTGGCTTTGTGTAAAAAATACTGAACTACATCTGCAAACAGTGTCTGTATTACAAATTCCAATAATCTGGGCATAATATAGTGTCCATAATCTGTTGTGTTCTGTAACCAATTCTGTACTACATCAGAAAACAGTGTCTGTATTGCAAATTCAAATAATCTGGGCCAAATATAGTGTCCATAATCTGTGGTGTTCTGTGACATATACTGTCCTGCATCTGAAAACTGTGTCTGTATTGCAAATTCCAATAATCTGGGCCTAATATAGTGTCCATAATCTGTGGTGTTCTGTAACCAATACTGTACTACATCAGAAAACAGTGTCTGTATTGCTAATTCCAATAATCTGGGCCTAATATAGAGTCCATATTCTGTGGGTTTCTGTGATATATACTGTCCTGCAACCGAAAACTGTCTTTAGCGGACAGTAAAACAATCTGCGCCACATCTAGTTACAAAACCATTAATATGAAGAAGACGAGTACTAAGGGACTGGGAAGTTGGCGTGATGCTGATGGTGCACGCAGAGAAAATAAAAAAAACATCTACCTTACCCAGCTTCATGTCTAACTTAGCTGTGCGGCACAGGACAACACTGTCCAAGTCGGACCAGTGTGAACAGTTGGTCGGTTGGATTGCTTAAGATAATGCTTCCAGTCGGTTAAGCACCACCCTCTCTTCCACCAAGTCCAGTCTCTGTAGCCAAGAGTCTGGTCAACCGAATCCTCACTCTGATCATCCTTCCTCCCACCATGGAGAGGCTTGCCAAACGAGTGATCCCACTTTCGGATATTCTGAGGAGCTCTTTCCAGCACCACTATTAGATTTGGCCCTTGTGCCCAGCACGCTTGAAGAGACACCTGAGACATTGTGCCCTGATTCCCAACCTCTTGAGCCTTCACAGTCTCAAGAAGATGACGGTGGTGAACGGCAATCATTCGATCATGAGGTGGATGATGATGAGACACAGTTGTCAATCACTGAGGTTGTGGTTAGGTCAAGTCAGGAGGATGAGCAGAGAGAGGAAGTGGAAGAGGAGGTGGTGGACGAAGATGTCACTGACCCAACATGGGAAGGTGAAAAGCTGAGTGAGGACAGCAGTACAGAGGGGGAGGGATCCGCAGCACCGCAACAGGCTGGAAGAGGCAGTGGGGTTGCAAACGGGAGAAGTCGGCCCACACCAAAAAGGCTCGCAACCATTACACTGAGCACCCCCATGCATAAATCTACCTTGCCATGGGGTAGGTGTTCCACAGTATGGCACTTTTTTGAGGAAAGTGCAGAGGACAAAAGTGTGGTATATCAAAATAAGCCGGGGTGTGAACACTAGCAACCTCACCACCACCAGCATGATCCGCCACATGACATCCAAGCACCCTAATAAGTGGGCCGAACACCTGAGTCAACAATCTAAGTCTGCGGATCACACCACTGCCTCCTCTTCCCCTGTGTTGCACACGGTTGGCCAATCCCCTGTCGAAAGCGCAGGCCCGGATGCCCCCCATCAGCAACAACATCCACTTCCCTGTTCCAGCGCAGCATCCAAATGTCCATAACACAGTTATTTGAACGCGAGAGCAAATACCCACCTACCCACAGGCCATAGCACTAAATGCGCAACTATCAAAATTACTGGCCCTTGAAATGTTGCCATTTAGGCTTGTGAACACTGAGACCTTTCGCAGCCTGATGTCGGCGGCCGTCCCTTGGAAAACAGTCCTCAGCTGCCACTATTTTTCACGGTGTGCCGTGCCCACTTTACACCAGCATGTGTCCCAGAGCATCACCCGGGCCCTTACCAACGCACTTACTGGGAATGTCCACTTCACCACGGACACATGGACGAGTGTTGGTGACCAGGGACGCTACATTTCCCTGACCGCAAACTGGGTGAATGTTGTGGAGGCCGGGAGTGAGTCGTACCCTGGGATGGCACAGGTGCTACCCACGCCCAGGATTGCAGGCCCTACGTCCATCAGAGTCTCCGCCAGCAGCTATATTACTGGCTCCAACTCCCACTTCTCCTCCGCCGCCTCCTCCTCCACTTCCACCTCAAGCAGCAGTCAGCCATCAGTCGCTAGCTGGAAAAAGTGCAGCACTGCTGTGGGTAAGCGTCAACAGGCCATGCTGAAGCTGATCTGCTTAGGGGATAAACAGCACACCGTAGCAGAGCTGTGGCAGGGTATAAAGGACCAGACTGAGCTGTAGCTCTCACCACTCAACCTACAACCAGGCATGGTTGTGTCTGACAATGGCCGTAACTTGGTGACGGCTTTGGAGCTCGGCAACCTGACATATATCTCATGCCTAGCCCACGTCTTAAACTTAGTGGTTCAGCGGTTTATCAAAACCTACCCCAATTTGCCAGAGCTACTAGTGAAGGCGCGCCGCGTGTGTGCCCATTTCCGCAAGTCGTCCACAGCTTCAGCCGGTCTGTCAATGCTGCAGCAGAACTTGCAGCTTCCAGCTCACCGACTGTTGTGCAACGTGAGCACGCGCTGGTACTTTAGGTTCTACATGTTAGCCAGGCTTTGTGGTACAGCATGCACTTGCATCTAATGTTTTAGAGTGTCAGCTCACCTGCAGGCACTAGAATATAATGTTTTAGAGCATCAGCTCACCAGCAGGCACTCACATATAATGTTTTAGAGCGTCAGCTCACCAGCAGGCCATCGCCCCTAATGTTTTAGAGGGTCAGCACAGCAGCAGGGCCTCTCCCCTCATGTTTTGGATGGTCAGATCAGCAAGCCCTTGCTCCAAATGTTTTTGAAGGTCACCAGCAGGCCACCAATCATAATTTTTCAAGGGTGTGTATGATGACCTCCTTCATTTGTAATAAAGGGTGTATTGTAGTTCCGGTTCCTTGTAATTTTTGGCAGCCCTTTTACTTAGTGCATTTGCTTTATGCGTGTAGGAGTCCACTACCTGAACAATGTGAATTAGGCCCTCCTTTATGTGATATACAGGCTGTTTCGGAGTGCCTCTTGCTAGTAATTTTTTGCAGCACTTGCACTTTATATACAATTGAATATACAGAAAATAATGTTTCCTAACAATTTTTCCTGTAAAAAAAATTTGGGGTGGTTTTGTGCATATTTTTGTCAGTCTGTAAAGTGGCGTACAACTCGGACAACATGGTTCCCAGCAGCTCCCTTGGAAACCAAGATGCATCAAGACATCGTCCCCATGCTGTTCCCGATCCATTTCGGTGGTGTTTTTGTCACTTTCTGACTTTTTAAAATGGACCAGGCACCCTCCCCTCTTCAGAGCAGGGGGTGCCTGGTTGTCTCCCATTGACTTCCATTATACTCGGGCGCTCGGTCGAGCACACAAATATAGCAATGTGTTCGGGCCGAACCCCCGAATACTTTGGTGCTCGATCATCACTAATCACTAATGCTAATGTAAAGGTGCATTGTGTGATATTTTAGCAAAGCAGGTACTGTATGCTACCAATTATCTTCCACTACTATACTTGTCTGAATACAGTAAATGATCATCAATTAGGTGAGTGAAATAAATCATTGAATATGAAATATTTTGCAGATAATAATCCTTGCATGAAAATGTTCTTCTGTCATTGGCATTAATTCTGTAATATCGATCATGCCATTAATCACCTAAACCATTATCCACTCGTCTATCTCAGTCTTTACTATCTCAGGGAAGGACTTTCAGTCTTGCTTGAGGTCCATACAGTTGTAATATTTGGGCAGCTGCTTTGCTTCATGTGTCTGTAGTGGTAAATGGCACCTGGCCAAGAGAGCAAACTTTTGTTGACAAAAAGCTATCAATGTTAAGAAACTCTAGTTAAAGATTTGCGCTGAAGTAATGGTCCAAAACGGCGAATATGTTTTGTATAGAACACGGGACAAGACTTTCTTACAGTATTTAGGAAAATAGTTTTCCAGTGACAGAGTTTGTGGACGCTCAATTGCAATGCACCGCGGTATATGCAGTCGCCATCTATCTCTGTATAGATTTTTAGATTTGCTTTGTGAATTCTGCTTGTATTCTGGACTTGCATGTAAACCTTTTGAAGAGTGACTTACAAGCTATTTTCATGGCCAAATTGTCACTTAGGTACAATTGCAATGTGGCTGAAGCAGCACGCAGCCCCCACAGTTTTGAACTTTACTGTAGCTTAAAGTTTAATTGTTAATGACCACATGGTTATGCAGCTAAATGGTAATTTAGCATGCAGTCATTAACAATGAAACTGCTTTTAGCTGTAGTCAACTTGAAAACTGCCCCAATCTGCATCTGAACATAGTATTACTGTATATGCATAGTGGGCACACCTCAGCTCCGGTGAAGCTTCAATGTATGAAGCCAGCCTTGGAGCAGTGCACTGCTTGCATGCATCTAAAAATACTTTATTAGTAATATATAGTTTTTGATTTAGATTTTTTACATTAATCATGGGATAACCCCTATACATCTGGCCTACACCTCATTAACATAGTGAAATATAGCCACTTTTAAAAGCTGGAATGAGTGCTGTAAAAGCACAAAAAGTTGCAAAATTTTCCACAAGTAAGCCCAAAGTCTCAAAAGCACTCTTTTGCACTCTTTTGAATTCTGGAGTACATGACTTTATAAATCCCTCTATAGTGTATAGAATTATATGGTAATTTGGACTTTACCACTTATGTACAAAAGCAATGTTTTTTGCCTAGCAGGCAATCTGTATAGAACTGTACAGAATTTAAGGAATCAGTCAAGAAGATTTGCTCTGCTTTTTCACCTTTCTCAGAGATGGGGGTTCCATGCCACAAATGTTTAAAGAGGAAAACCCCTTTTAAGGCATGAGCCTAGCAGACATAAACTGTAAATAGTAGCCTGGTTGTTAGGCAGTATGAGCTATCGGTACTGATAGTATAAAATAATAATGATTTAAACTCTAGATGTAGTGTCAGAGGTGGTTTCTCAGCTTCCTCTGTTTAGAATGCAGCACAGACACGTTTTTCTTCCTTTTAGAGTACTACACGATCTGTATAATCTAAGAAAAAACAAATACCTTTTCCTTGTCAGACTTGCCAACAAATGCATGGTCATAAAAATGACGTCTTTATTCCATGATGCATGCTCCTGTTGAGTCTGCTTGAAGACAAAACAATACTCTGACTGTAGAAGTATACCGAATAACACAGCAGAATTATACATTTTAATGTGGTCCTTATGGAGCTGGAGACACACAATGCAAAGATACTCGATCAAACACTAGAAAATCATTTAAAGCATACTTATGGCTACAGAAAACAAACCACATACCCGTGTTAGGTAGCTATAGATATTTATAAAATACAATGCAGCCTTAAATGTTGTGTATAACAAGTCTTTTTGGCCTCCTATTCTGCTGCATATCTTAAAAAAAAAAACAACTGCAGCTACATCTCCTTCCTCTCCCACCATTCCTATCTGGCTTTAGTATAACTTAATGGACCCTAATGTAAAATCTGTAACAGCTCCACCACTTATTATATGCAGTTTATAATACTTATTATGTGGCAAATGACCTTTGGACCAGCTCAGGTACTAGGGCTTGGCAGTGACTGCTAAACTCGAACCCTCTATAGCTAAGCTCTTGCTGTTTGTTAGTTATTGTCCAGTGTTTTAGATGGTTTTATTGTTTATGGAACATTTACAGGGGACCTGCAAGTACTAAAATGAGGGCTTCAGGATATTGGAAAGTGAGAAATCTGTGTTACAAAGTTTTTATTATTCTCATGTACTACTGATGCAAAATCATATATTACTTTATATACAGAATTAAAGAGGACTTGTCATATCCTCACACAACAGAAACTGGATACATGCCTTCACAGTGCTTTGTTCATGATTCCTGTGTTTTTTTTCTAGCCGACCCTTTTTTCCTGCAATTAGTGTCACTATTTTTGATGCTCGGGGTATATATGCCTTAAAAAGGTAAATTAAAAGAAAATGGACTGTCATTACTAGGGAAGGGGTAAATTAACATGATAGGAAATTCACAGTGTACCATGGCTATCTGCCATCCTTCACCACAATTAGATCAGCCTGCTTTAATAGGGATATTTAGAAAGAGATTTGCTAAAACAGACAATAAATAAAAAAATACTCCTGCTTAAACCATATGAATGCTCTCCTGTAAACACAACTGAATGTTTCATGCATCAGAGAAGCCAGGAGATAATTCCTATTTAATCCTGTCTTACTATTGTAACTATAGAAAGCCACAAACACAAAAAATGTAGTGAAACATTCTTAAACATATTACCACATCTTATTTGTTAGAGCTTTACCTCCACAACTATGTCTAAAGAAATCCATGATGCATTGCAATCAATAATAATCAATGGTCCTAGGTAGAGATGAGCGAATCAAATCCCACAAAGTGGAATTTGATCCGAATTTCAGGATAAATTCTATTCACCTAGAAGCCGAATTTCCTCGTGCTTCATGTCAGCAAATCGATTTAACCTGAAATAGTATAAAAAACAAAAAAATTCAAGCTTACCTCCTCCATTTGCTCGAGACGGGCCGCCAGCCTCTATCTTGCTTAAAGATCTCGGCCAAAATCCCGTGCGGCGCTTGATTACATCATCACGCCGGCCTGCGTGATGATGTCATACGTCACCATGCCAGCCTGCGTGATGTAATCTCGCGCCGCACAGGATTTTGGCCGAGCTCTTCAAGCAAGATAGCAGCGGCCAGCCCGTCGTGAGCAAATAGAGGAGGTAAGTTTGATTAAATTTTTTATTATTAATTTTACACTCAGATGCCGCGTTCATACATGGTCGCGGCATCTGAGGGGCACAATGACGGGGGTGGTGCTATCGCAGCACCCTGTCATTGCACCTGCTACTTGCAAAAAGATGTGCTTCGTCATTCGTCACAAAGGGAATTTTTTGTGAAATTCGGCGAATCAACCGAATCAAACTTTTAAGAAATTTGCTAATCTCTAGTCCTAGGCATAACTTGAAGCTTATGAGCCCCATTGCAAAATCTAGAACAACTCCCCCACACATGTACCATGTGCCATTTATATACCGATGTCTTGTTATATGGCAAAGGGGCCTTTGGAAGTGGATTGAGAACTTAAAGTGGCCATAGAAAAAATATGAAAGTGGCCCCATAGTATAGGTGAGTCTAAATTGGGAGGTGGCTGCCAACACAATTAGGTGACCTCAGCAAACTGTCAGCAATAGCCATATTGGTGAACTCTGTTCAAAAAAATAAAATGGTTTCTCAGTTAATAAAATAGGACACAGCTCTCAAAACCCTATAAGCAGTTTTATAGTCAAAAATGGAACACTGTCATGAAAAAGCACTGATTGAACAGTTTGAGGCTACCACAAGATTTCCTGTGGTTGTACTGTAGTTTCAAACTGGTCAATCAGTACATTTTCACAATAAAAATTTTCCCTGGTGGTAGCATTGAACTGTTCAATTAGTGCTTCTATTTTTTTTATATTTATATTTTATTTAAAAAAAAACACCAAGTCTATCTGATGCCTGTAGAAGTAAGAAATGCTAATTTGCATATATTGTTCTCAGAAACACAGAACAAAATTGGCTGGACTACAATACTCCACATGCATACTAGGTGGGATTCCTAATGAGAAGAGAACCCATAAGACACAGACAAAGGCCACTCAGCTAACCAGAGAATTTTATTTTAAGAATCAGTTTTCTTGTCCTTTTAGAAAGAGAACTCACTTGCACATCTTGTTCAGAGAAATATAGTAAGTTAACTTGGTATGGTATGTTTGTCCGTTAGGAAGGAGTGACTTGCACATCTCTTTTCCAGTTTCTCTCATCTACTCCAAACAAATCACAAGAAATTTAGGTTCTTTAGAATGTGAATTTTTGGGGAAATTTAAGGTGAATTCTGAAATGGTAGAATCAATTCTCTAATCTGCCTCTTTGTGTTACATAGAAACATAGAATGTGTCAGCAGATAAGAACCATTTGGCCCATCTAGTCTGCCCAATATACTGAATACTATGAATAGCCACTGGCCCTATCTTATATGAAGGATGGCCTTATGCCTATCCCAATCATGCTTAAACTCCTACACTGTATTTGCAGCCACCACATCTGCAGGAAGGCTATTCTATGCATCCACTACGCTCTCAGTAAAGTAATACTTCCTGATATTACTTTTAAACCTTTGCCCCTCTAATTTAAAACTATGTCCTCTTGTAGCAGTTTTTCTTCTTTTAAATAGTCTCTCCTCTTTTACCTTGTTGATTCCTTTTATGTATTTAAAAGTTTCTATCATATCCCCTCTGTCTCGTCTTTCTGCCAAGCTATACATGTTAAGGTCCCTATACAAGTTAAGGTCCTTTAATCTTTCCTGGTAAGTTTTATCCTGCAATCCATGCACTAGTTTAGTAGCTCTTCTCTGAACTCTCTCCAAAGTATCAATATCATTCTAGAGATATGGTCTCCAGTACTGCACACAATACTCCAAATAAGGTCTCACTAGTGCTCTGTAGAGCGGCATAAACACCTTCCTCTTTCTACTGTTAATGCCTCTCCCTATACACCCAAGCATTCTGCTAGCATTTCCTGCTGCTCTGACATTGTCTGCCTACCTGTAAGTCTTCTGAAATAATGACCCCTAAATCCCTTTCCTCAGATACTGAGGTTAGGACTGTATCACTGATTTTATATTCTGTTCTTGGGTTTTTATCCCCGAGGTGCATTATCTTCTCACTTATCAACATTAAGTTTTAGTTGCCAGATTTTTGACCATTCCTCTAGTTTTCCTAAATTCTTTTCTATTTGGTGTATCCCTCCAGGAACATCAATCCTGTTACAAAGCTTTGTGTCATCAGCAAAAAGACACACCTTACCATCGAGGCCTTCTGCAATTTCACTGATAAAGATATTAAACAATATGGGTCCCAGAACAGATCCCTGAGGTACCCCACTGGTAACAAGACCATGGTCTGAATATACTCCATTGACTACAACCCTCTGTTGTCTGTTCCTCAGCCACTGCCTAATCCATTCAGCAATATGGGAGTCCAAGCCCAAAGACTGCAATTTATTGATAAGCCTTCTATGTGGGACAGTATCAAAAGCCTTACTAAAGTCTAGATAAGCGATGTCTACTGCACCTCCGCCATCTATTGTTTTAGTCACCCAATCAAAAAAATCAATAAGATTAGTTTGACATGATCTCCCTGAAGTAAACCCATGCTGTTTTTCTTCTTTCAATCCATGGGATTTTAGATGTTCCACAATCCTCTCCTTAACCCCTTAAGGATACAGCCTTATTACACCTTAGGACCAGGCCATTTTTTGCAAATCTGACCAGTGTCACTTTAAGTGCTGATAACTTTAACCACCTCCGGACCGCTGTACGCACAGACGCGTCCTGGAGGTGGTTGTTTCATTCCTCCTGGACGCGCCGGCGCGTCCTCTCGCGAGACGCGAGATTTCGGTCACAGCCGGCCCGCGCATGCGCATCGCGGGCCGGCAAAAGTTAAAGGACTATTGCATCAGCAACCTGCCAGCCAATGATCGTCGCTGGCAGGTTGCTGATTTTTAAAAAATCGAATCACAAGCCAGATAACAGATCATATTAGTAAATATGATCTGTTATATGGCTTCTCTGCTCCTCTGCTGGTCCTTTTCGTCGGTTGGATTCAGCAGAGAAGCAGACATCACTGTGAGTACACACCAAACACTGCCCTTAGCCCCTGATCACCATCCATCACCCCCATCATCCAAATTAACCTCTTGATCGCCCCCTGTCAATCACTTAGTGAAAGACAAAAAGTGATCAGTGTAAACTGCCACTTTTTTTTTTCACTAGTATTGGCTGTTAGGTTTTAGGGATAGTTTAGGCCCCTTGGTTAGGTAGTTAGCGTCAGTTAGCGCCCACCCCACCGCACCGCAGTCACTTTTATTCGCTGTTTATCGTATCGCTAATCAGCATTTGTACTTTTATAGTATCTGTAAGTGATCAAAACTGATCACTGTCAGATCTATAATAGTATTAGTGTCACCTTAGCTCGCCCTCCACCCAAAACGCAGTGTTTTCCCGATCAGGCCTGATCGGTCGCCCACACGTGCGTTCACCCACGCCCGCCCCACCGCAGTGACAAAAAATTATTATTTTTTGATCACTGCACATTCACTTTACACGCTCTGCGGCGATAAAAAAATCAGTTTTGATATTTTTTATCAACCGCAGCGGCCTCCGTTACTTCGCTAGCCTCCCCTTTGTAAGACAGGCTTGCTTTTTTTCTTAGGTAGTCTCAGGGAATACCCCTAAATTTAGTAGTCCAAAATGTCAAACAGGGGGTATTCTTCTGAAGAGGCCTACAGGATTCTGACCCAGTCGGATGAGGAATGGGAACCCTCATCTGACGAATCTAGCGGGTCAGAATATGAACCTGTAGAAAGCAGTGGCTCTCTGACCCAAAGTTCGGACGAGGAGGTTGAGGTCCCTGGCAGCACCAGGCGTACCCGGCCCCGTGTCGCTAGACCACAGGTTATGCAGGATCCGCTTCAAGAGCAGCAGAATGGGGCTGTCGCTGCCGGATCACGTGGTGAGGCATACACCAGCAGCGCAGCCCTTCCTGGACCTAGTACCAGCACTGCCGTACAACATGGTGAAGTAGCGAGCACCAGAAGGGCAGTTGAAGCTGGTACGGTGGCACGTGCACTAGTTACCCCGTCGCAGCCACCGCACAGACAGGCCCGTAGAGCCCCTAGAATCCCTGAGGTGCTGGCAAACCCTGATTGGCAGTCACCAACTTCAGCCGCAGCAGTAGTTCCCCCTTTCACCGCCCAGTCTGGAGTTCGGGTTGAGACGGCTCAGATCAGTACGGCCCTGGGATTTTTTGAGCTGTTCTTGACTGCGGAGCTCTTGGACTTAGTCGTGGCAGAGACCAACCAGTATGCCACACAATTTATAACCGCAAACCCGGGAAGCTTTTATGCCCAGCCTTTCCGGTGGAAACCAGTCCAAGTTTCCGAACTTAAAATTTTTCTGGGCCTTCTCCTCAACATGGGTCTAACCAAAAAGCATGAATTGCGGTCATATTGGTCCACGAACCCCATTCATCACATGCCCATGTTCTCTGCTGCTATGTCCAGGACACGATTTGAGGCCATCCTGCGTTTCCTGCACTTTAGCAACAACACCACCTCCCGTCCCAGAGGCCACCCAGCTTTTGACCGGCTCCACAAAATTCGGCCCCTCATAGACCATTTCAACCAGAAATTTGCAGATTTGTATACCCCCGAGCAAAACATCTGCGTAGACGAGTCCCTAATACATTTTACCGGGCGCCTTGGCTTCAAACAATACATCCCAAGCAAGCGTGCCCGGTATGGGGTCAAATTGTATAAGCTCTGTGAAAGGGCCACAGGCTATACCCACAAATTTCGGATCTATGAGGGAAAAGATCAGACCCTGGAGCCGGTCGGTTGCCCTGACTACCTGGGGAGCAGTGGGAAAACAGTCTGGGACTTGGTGTCACCCTTATTCGGCAAGGGGTACCATCTTTATGTGGACAATTTTTACACAAGTGTGGCCCTCTTTAGGCATTTGTTTCTAAAACGGATTTGCGCCTGTGGCACCGCGCGAACTAGTCGCGTGGGCTTCCCCCAACGGCTTGTAACCACCCGTCTTGCAAGGGGGGAGAGGGCTGCCTTGTGTAACGAAGAACTGCTCGCGGTGAAATGGAGAGACAAGCGTGACGTTTACATGCTCTCCTCCATTCACGCAGACACGACAATCCAAATTCAAAGGGCAACCCGTGTCATTGAAAAGCCCCTCTCAGTCCACGACTATAATGCGCTCATGGGAGGGGTGGACTTCAATGACCAGATGTTGGCTCCCTATTTAGTTTCCCGCAGAACCAGACGCTGGTATAAGAAGGTGTCTGTATATTTAATTCAATTGGCGCTGTATAATAGTTTTGTTCTCCCCTATGCTTAGGAGAGTGTTTCCGGAAGTACCACACACAGGTACACCTAGCATAGGGATCACATCTCACCAGGACAGGCACACAGGGCTATTAGGGCCCTTTCTCTCACAGCTGCTGCAAACCTCTCCTTTCACCTGGGATAAAGTGCATAACGTACTTCGCCACATCTTTGGGCGATTTGCGCTTTGCACATTGTCCCATGGGGAAGGAGAGGTTTGTTCTATAAAGGTAAAAAAAACTAAACAAAAAAAAAAATTACTGGTAAGTAAAAAAAGTTAAAAAAGTTAAAAAAAAGTTAATATGTTCTGTTCTAAAGTTAATAAAGTTATTGCTTTGCGGCCTGGTTTTTTCTTTTTTGTTTTTGTTTTTTTTACCTTCCAGGTGGACCAACCGATCGACCAGCTGCAGCACTGATGTGCATTCGGACAGAAGCATTGCGCTGCTGTCAGATTACACAAAAGTCGGTGTATGCGGCGCTGCAAGACGAGATTTCTCCTCTGCAGTAAAAGATATGTTTGCCGAGGCATATGAGCTGAGGAGGTGGCGGTGTTCATATACTTTGGCAAACACTTTGTATATATAAAAAAAAAAATCCCGGCAATGATTTATTCATCCACATCGATTGATGTGAATGGAGAAATCTGGTTTGCCAGGGCATACGAGCTGAAGTGGGTATGGATGTTGGGCGGAGCTCCTATGTCCTGGCAGACGCCTTTCCCCTCCTTTTTTCTTTTTTTGGCAGAGATCTTTTCATCCACATTGATCGATGCGAATGAAGAAATCTGTGCCGTTCATTTTTTTCTTTCAGCCCAGAGGCTGAACGGAAAAAAAAAATCTCATTACCCGTATGCTCAATATAAGGAGAATAGCAGAAACTCCTAATGCTGGCCATACATGTAATGATTGCGGAGACCCTCAAATGCCAGGGCAGTACAAACACCCCACAAATAACACAATTTTTGAAAGAAGACACCCCAAGGTATTCGCTGAGGGGCATATTGAGTCCATGAAAGATTGAAATTTTTGTCCCAAGTTAGCGGAAAGGGAGACTTTGTGAGAACAAAATCAAAAAAATCAATTTCCGCTAACTTGTGCCAAAAATTTTTTTTTTCAATGAACTCACCATGCCCCTCATTGAATACCTTGGGGTGTCTTCTTTCCAAAATGGGGTCACATGTGGGGTATTTATACTGCCCTGGCATTTTAGGGGCCCCAAAGCGTGAGAAGAAGTCTGGTATCCAAATGTCTAAAAATGCCCTCCTAAAAGGAATTTGGGCCCCTTTGCCCACCTAGGCTGCAAAAAAGTGTCACACATCTGGTATCTCTGTATTCAGTAGAAGTTGAGGAATGTGTTTTGGGGTGTCTTTTTACATATACCCATGCTGGGTGAGATAAATATCTTGGTCAAATGCCAACTTTGTATAAAAAAATGGGAAAAGTTGTCTTTTGCCAAGATATTTCTCTCACCCAGCATGGGTATATGTAAAATGACACCACAAAACACATTCCCCACCTTCTCCTGAGTACGGAGATACCAGATGTTTGACACTTTTTTGCAGCCTAGGTGGGCAAAGGGGCCCACATTCCAAAGAGCACCTTTCGAATTTCACAGGTCATTTACCTACTTACCACACATTAGGGCCCCTGGAAAATGCCAGGGCAGTATAACTACCCCACAAGTGACCCCATTTTGGAAAGAAGACACCCCAAGGTATTCCGTGAGGGGCATGGCAAGTTCCTAGAATTTTTTATTTTTTGTCACAAGTTAGTGGAAAATGATGATTTTTATTTTTTTTTTATTTATTTTTTCATACAAAGTCTCATATTCCACTAACTTGTGACAAAAAATAAAAACTTCCATGAACTCACTATGCCCATCAGCGAATACCTTGGGGTCTCTTCTTTCCAAAATGGGGTCACTTGTGGGGTAGTTATACTGCCCTGGCATTCTAGGGGCCCAAATGTGTGGTAAGGAGTTTGAAATCAAATTCTGTAAAAAATGACCTGTGAAATCCGAAAGGTGCTCTTTGGAATATGGGCCCCTTTGCCCACCTAGGCTGCAAAAAAGTGTCACACATCTGGTATCTCCGTACTCAGGAGAAGTTGAGGAATGTGTTTTGGGGTGTCTTTTTACATATACCCATGCTGGGTGAGATAAATATCTTGGTCAAATGCCAACTTTGTATAAAAAAATGGGAAAAGTTGTCTTTTGCCAAGATATTTCTCTCACCCAGCATGGGTATATATAAAATGACACCCCAAAACACATTCCCCACCTTCTCCTGAGTACGGAGATACCAGATGTGTGACACTTTTTTGCAGCCTAGGTGGGCAAAGGGGCCCATATTCCAAAGAGCACCTTTCGGATTTCACAGGTCATTTTTTATAGAATTTGATTTCAAACTCCTTACCACACATTTGGGCCCCTAGAATGCCAGGGCAGTATAACTACCGCACAAGTGACCCCATTTTGGAAAGAAGAGACCCCAAGGTATTCGCTGATGGGCATAGTGAGTTCATGGAAGTTTTTATTTTTTGTCACAAGTTAGTGGAATATGAGACTTTGTAAGAAAAAAAAAATAAAAATCATCATTTTCCGCTAACTTGTGACAAAAAATAAAAAGTTCTATGAACTCACTATGCCCATCAGCGAATACCTTAGGGTGTGTACTTTCCGGAATGGGGTCATTTGTGGGGTGTTTGTACTGTCTGGGCATTGTAGAACCTCAGGAAACATGACAGGTGCTCAGAAAGTCAGAGCTGCTTCAAAAAGCGGAAATTCACATTTTTGTACCATAGTTTGTAAACGCTATAACTTTTACCCAAACCATTTTTTTTTTTTACCCAAACATTTTTTTTTTATCAAAGACATGTAGAACAATAAATTTAGAGCAAAATTTATATATGGATCTCGTTTTTTTTGCAAAATTTTACAACTGAAAGTGAAAAATGTAATTTTTTTGCAAAAAAATCGTTAAATTTCGATTAATAACAAAAAAAGTAAAAATGTCAGCAGCAATGAAATACCACCAAATGAAAGCTCTATTAGTGAGAAGAAAAGGAGGTAAAATTCATTTGGGTGGTAAGTTGCATGACCGAGCAATAAACGGTGAAAGTAGTGTAGGTCAGAAGTGTAAAAAGTGGCCTGGTCTTTCAGGGTGTTTAAGCACTGGGGGCTGAGGTGGTTAAAACGCTTTGACTTATCCAGGCCGTTCTGAGATTGTTTTTTCATCACATATTGTACTTCATGACACTGGTAAAATGAAGTCAAAATTTATTTATTTTTTGCACCAAAAAATACCTAATTTAACAAAAATTTTGAAAAATTAGCAAATTTCTAAGTTTCAGTTTCTCTACTTCTGTAATACATAGTAATACCCCTAAAAATTGTGATGACTTTACATTCCCCATATGTCTACTTCATGTTTGAATTATTTTGGGAATGATATTTTATTTTTTGGGGATGTTACAAGGCTTAGAAGTTTAGAAGCAAATCTTGAAATTTTTCAGAAATTTACAAAAACCCAATTTTTAGGGACCACTACAGCTCTGAATTCACTTTGCGAGGCTTATATAATAGAAACCACCCAAAAATGACCCCATTCTATAAACTACACCCCTCAAGGTATTCAAAACAGATTTTACAAACTTCGTTAACCCTTTAGGTGTTGCACAAGAGTTATTGGCAAATGGGGATGAAATTTGAGAATTTCATTTTTTTGCCTAATTTTCCATTTTAACCCATTTTTTCCACTAACAAAGCAAGGGTTAACAGCCAAACAAGACTGTATCTTTATTGCCCTGACTCTTTAGTTTACAGAAACACCCCATATGTGGCCGTAAACTACTGTACGGGCACACAGCGGGGCGTAGAGTGAAAGGTGCGCCATATGGTTTTTGGAAGGCAGGTTTTGCTGGACTGGTTTTTTGACACCATGTCCCATTTGAAGCCCCCCTGATGCAACCCTAGAGTAGAAACTCCATAAAAGTGACCCCATCTAAGAAACTACACCCCTCAAGGTATTTAAAACAGATTTTACAAACTTTATTAACCCTTTAGGTGTTGCACAAGATTTAATGGAAAATAGAGATACAATTTAAAAATTTCACTTTTTTGGCAGATTTTCCATTTTAATATTTTTTTTCCAGTTACAAAGCAAGGGTTAACAGCCAAACAAAACTCATTATTTATGGCCCTGATTCTGTAGTTTACAGAAACACCCCATATGTGGTCGTAAACAGCTGTACGGGCACACGGCAGGGCGCAGAAGGAAAGGAATGCCATACGGTTTTTGGAAGGCAGATTTTGCTGGACTGGTTTTTTTGACACCATGTCCCATTTGAAGCCCCCCTTATGCAACCCTAGAGTAGAAACTCCATAAAAGTGACCCCATATAAGAAACTACACCCCTCAAGGTATTCAAAACTGATTTTACAAACTTTGTTAACCCTTTAGGTGTTGCACAAGGTTTAATGGAAAATAGAGATACAATTTAAAAATTTTACTTTTTTGGCAGATTTTCCATTTTAATATTTTTTTTTCCAGTTACAAAGCAAGGGTTAACAGCCAAACAAAACTTATTATTTATGGCCCTGATTCTGTAGTTTACAGAAACACCCCATATGTGGTCGTAAACAGCTTTACGGGCACACGGCAGGGCGCAGAAGGAAAGGAATGCCATACGGTTTTTGGAAGGCAGATTTTGCTGGACTGTTTTTTTTGACACCATGTCCCATTTAAAGCCCCCCTGATGCACCCCTAGAGTAGAAACTCCAAAAAAGTGACCCAATTTTAAAAACTAAGGGATAGGGTGGCAGTTTTGTTGGTACTAGTTTAGGGTACATATAATTTTTGGTTGCTCTATATTACACTTTTTGTGCGGCAAGGTAACAAGAAATAGCTTTTTTTTTGTTATTTACAACATTCATCTGACAGGTTAGATCATGTGGTAATTTTATAGAGCAGGTTGTCACGGATGCGGCGATACCTAATATGTAAACAATTTTTTTTATTTATGTAAGTTTTACACAATGAATTAATTTTTAAAACAGTGTCTCCATTGTCTAAGAGCCATAGTTTTTTTCAGTTTTTGGGCGATTATCTTAATTAGGGTCTCATTTTTTGCGGGATGAGATGACGGTTTGATTGGCACTATTTTGGGGTGCATATGACTTTTTGATCGCTTGCTATTACACTTTTTGTGACGTAAGATGACCAAAAATTGCTTTTTTTACACCGTTTTAATTTTTTTTTTTTACGGTGGTCACCTGAGGGGTTAGGTCATGTGATATTTTTATAGAGCCGGTCTATACGGACGCGGCGATACCTAATATGTATACCTTTTTTTTATTTATGTAAGTTTTACACAATGATTTCATTTTTGAAACTAAAAAAAATCATGTTTTAGTATTTCCATAGTCTAAGAGCCATAGTTTTTTCAGTTTTGGGGCGATTATCTTGGGTAGGGTATGATTTTTGCGGAATGAGATGATGGTTTGATTGTTACAATTTTGGCGTACATACGACTTTTTTAATTACTTTTATTACCTTTTTTGGGAAGTAAGGTGGGCAAAATTTAAATTTCATCATAGTTTTTTATTTTTTATTTTTATGGAATTCACCGTTCGGGTAAAGTAACATGACCGTTTTATAGATCAGGTCATTACGGACGCGATGATACCAAACATGTGTAGGGAATTTTATGTTTTTCATTTTTAATCAGTGATAAATGTGTTTTTTGATTTTTACTTTATTTTACTTTTTTTTTTACCCAGACCCACTTGGTTCTTGAAGATCCAGTGGGTCTGATGTCTGTATAATACAGTACAGTACAATATATATTGTACTGTACTGTATTTTACACTTTGACTGAACAGATCTATGCCTTTTAGCACAGATCTGTTCAGCACCATGGACAGCAGCATGCCTGAGATGGCGTCCTGTTGCCATGGGAACCTTCCCCGTCTGCTCAGTAGTGGTCAGAACTGCGCAGATGGGGAAGGGTAAGGACGGGGCTGTCAGGGGGGCTGTCTGGGGGCTCTCTCCCTCTCCATCGGGGGGCTGCAAAGGCACAGCAGCCCCCCGATGGGAGAGGGAGGGAGCTCCCTGAGCTGTTAACTTTTTCCATACAGCGGTCCGTACGGACCGCGGTATGGAAAGGGTTAAACGGCTGACATCGCATCGCAGATGTCAGCCGTTTATACCAGGGTGTCAGCAATGTGCTGGCACCCTGGTATACCCACTAGACGCCAACGATTATTCAAGGGGAGGCGGGCGGGGGATCGCGATCCCGCCTGCCGCACCGCCCGCCTCCCTCACCGCCCGCAACCCTCCCCCTGCACCTCCCACCGGGCTAAAATCACTCAGGGGTGCAGGGGGGGGGGGATACAGATATGTTTTAGGAATACTAAAGTTTCTGATCCCCGCGGTCAGGGACCGCGGGGATCAGAAACTGCAGAAATCGCAGCAAACCGCAGGTCTGAATTGACCTGCGGTTTGCCGCGATCGCCGACATGGGGGGGGTCACGGGACCCCCCCGCGCATTTAGCCTATGTGCCTGCTCAATGATTTGAGCAGGCACCAGGTTCTGATTACTGCCAGCCGCACGGCAGTGATCAAAAATGCACAGGGCGTCCTTAAGTACCAGGGCACAAGGGCGTACCTGTACGCCCTATGTCCTTAAGGGGTTAAGTATGGTTTCCATTAATATCCCCACTATTGATGTCAGGCTTACTGGCCTATAGTTGCCCAATTCCTCCCTACTACCTTTCTTGTGAATGGGCACAACATTTGCTAATTTCCAATCTTTTGGGACGACTCCTGTTACCAGTGATTGGTTTAATAAATCTGTTAATGGTTTTGCTAGTTCTCCGCCCCGTGACTTATTTGTATTGATTTTAGACTGCTGACTTAGAACCTCTTCCTCTGCAAAGACACATGCATCAAAAGATTCATTAGTCTTCTTCCCTAACTGAGGTCCTTTTCCTTCATTTTCATTTGTAAAAACTGAACAGAAGTATTCATTAAGGCAGTCAGCTAGTTCTTTATCTTCTTCCATATACCTTCCTTCTTTTGTTTTTAATTTGGTTATTCCTTATCTTAGTTTCCATTTTATATTTATGTATCTGAAGAATGTCTGAGCTAATTTCTCTTCTTTTTTGCAAAGGAGCTAATTGGTCTCGCTAACTTGTATTAAATTAGATTTTATGCTATCTTTCACATACAGGGCCACCCCTCCCCCTTTCTTGCCTTCTCTGTCTTTCCTATATAGAGAGAGTTTTTTCTCTCTGCCAGCAACCTACCGGGAGAGTTTGCATTGTTTTTACTTAGACTCCTCAGGTTTGTACTCATGAGGAATTTTTTCTCGTTTAACGGGTCCTTTTTCCAGCAGCTCCAGGGGACAGCTATGGGGGTGGCATGCGCGCCGGTCTATGCCAACCTGTTCCTGGGGCTGTGGGAAAGGGACCTGTTCCTGTCAGACAGACATGTCGTCATGGACCGCGCCATTTTATGGGCGCGGTACATAGACGACGTCTTCTTGATCTGGCAGGGAACCGAGGCACAGCTCCACGATTTTTTCAAGTTACTAAATACCAATTCCAGAAATATTAAGTTAACCTACACATACCATAAACAAAGGGTTGACTTTCTGGATGTATCAGTGTTTAGAGACACAGGCAGCCAACTCAGGACGGATGTCTTCCGCAAAGAGACGGCCGTTAATGCGTACTTACATGCAACCTCCTTACATCCCAAAAGTACTATCTCCGCAATTCCTGTGGGTCAATTCCTGCACAATATGCTCTGACGATGCGACGTTTGAGAGACAGGCTAGTGACTTGAAGGACCGGTTCCTCAGGAGAGAATATATATCCACCGGTCTATTAAAAAGGCCTACTGGCGGGCAAAAAATCAGTGCTTTTCCATTCCAACGAGAGCTAACATGAGACACAAAACCATTCACCAAGCCATACATTGAATTCCTTAATGTGCATCTGCCTTTCTTGCTGAAAGTTATGCACAGGCAAAACTGCAGGGAATGAAACAGTCGATGCAACCTCCCGTATATCATTACCAAGTTTGTGAAAAGCTTCCTTCACCTTTGAAACCTCATTGCAAGCCAGATCCTTTGTCCCAAGATGGACAATAACATCCACCTCCCTTTCCTGCTTTGCTTACCTTACAATATTAAGGATACATCATCTATCTGTCCCTGCTAGCGGTAGCACCAGGGAGACATCTCACAAAACCATTTTCCTCAAACTTCACACCTCTTATGAAAGAATCGCCCACCAACAGCTGCTTACTATCAGTCCTCACCTTATCCTTTTTTTCTTTGGCTGCAGTCTTGCATACCTTAGGAATAGGAGATGATTGTTCATCACCCACTGTGCCTGAGCCATCCTCCATGTTGCTCTTGCGCTCTGAAAGTGCTGCAAATGAATTATGGAGAGCCACAGACTGTGGGACATGTCTTCTATCAACAACTCTAAGTCTACCAGAACCTGCAGTAACCCATCTTCCATTTCTAGGGGGCCTCTGTGGCAGTGGCATTGCAACATTTCCAGCCTGAGTTTGTTTAATAGTTAATTTACAAATCTCAATGCAATTTCCTGCTGCATTACGGAGAGCTGTCTACAGATCAGACAGCATCCAAACCTCCAAAGAGTGGCACCTGAAATAAAAGCACAACAATTCCTGAACAGAACCACGTCTGCTTTTTTAAAGAGGGGAAAAATTTTAAACAAACAAATCTTACTTTTTTAGATTGTATCCACCTCCATATTACCTGCTGAATATCTCAAATGTACTTAGAAATGCTGCACTTTGATAATGATGCAAGCTATAATTAGGCAAGCTAATACTATGTTGCTATATATACAGTACAGACCAAAAGTTTGGACACACCTTCTCATTCATAGAGTTTTCTTTATTTTCATGACTATGAAGGCATCAAAACTATGAATTAACACATGTGGAATTATATACATAACAAACAAGAGTGAAACAACTGAAAATATGTCATATTCTAGGTTCTTCAAAGTAGCCACCTTTTGCTTTGATTACTGCTTTGCACACTCTTGGCATTCTCTTGATGAGCTTCAAGAGGTAGTCCCCTGAAATGGTCTTCCAACAGTCTTGAAGGAGTTCCCATAGATGCTTAGCACTTGTTGGCCCTTTTGCCTTCACTCTGCGGTCCAGCTCACCCCAAACCATCTCGATTGGGTTTAGGTCTAGTGACTGTGGAGGCCAGGTCATCTGGCGCAGCACCCCATCACTCTCCTTCATGGTCAAATAGCCCTTACTTTCAAAGTTTTCCCAATTTTTCGGCTGACTGACTGACCTTCATTTCTTAAAGTAATGATGGCCACTAGTTTTTCTTTACTTAGCTGCTTTTTTCTTGCCATAATACAAATTCTAACAGTCTATTCAGTAGGACTATCAGCTGTGTATCCACCTGACTTCTCCTCAACGCAACTGATGGTCCCAACCCCATTTCTAAGGCAAGAAATCCCACTTATTAAACCTGACAGGGCACACCTGTGAAGTGAAAACCATTTCAGGGGACTACCTCTTGAAGCTCATCAAGAGAATGCCAAGAGTGTGCAAAGCAGTAATCAAAGCAAAAGGTGGCTACTTTGAAGAACTTAGAATATGACATATTTTCAGTTGTTATACACTTGTTTGTTATGTATATAATTCCACATGTGTTAATTCATAGTTTTGATGCCTTCATAGTCATGAAAATAAAGAAAACTCTTTGAATGAGAAGGTGTGTCCAAAGTTTTGGTCTGTACTGTATGTTCTAATAGATCACTATTTTCCAGATCTATACTATATGGGAACATTAATTCTACCAAACCAAAGTTGTTTCAATTCCCCGGAAAATTTGCATATACTGCAATTCCCTCCCCCAGTCTCTTAAGATTCTAATTTTAAGGAAAATATGCTATTACTTTTTGTACATTTTGTATGAATTTATGCATTTTTTATTCCTCTCTCCCCTCCATAAGCTCTTGAATGCAATGACGGCAATAGAAAAAAATATCAGAGTGACACTGACTATATAACTATGGGTAAAGGCATGGTTGATGGCGTTAACAACCAGGGTGTTTAAAAATGCACTGCACTGCCACATGTTATGTTTTTTCATATTCCAAAGCTTCCAGAAATTGTCCCTTTATCAGGGACAGATAGTGTTTAAACACACAAGGTATTATGGGGAAAAAATGGCTTGTTGGGGGGCCAAGCACTGGGGAAACGCGTCGGGACGGGACAAGCAGCTGTCATATCTATCGTCAGGATTACAGTAGGTGTCAGCGAGGGCTTAGCTACCGAGAGGCGGGGTCGCCCCTTTCGGGGTGGGTGCTCCGCCTTTAGGCAGGGGTAGTGTCAAGGGTTACATCAGGGTTTTCTCCCACCTACCTTGTCCTGACTTCACCTCTCTTATATATATACTATTCAAGCCCTCGGTCTCCAAATTGTAAGTTGTTGCATCCTTTTTACTTTTGGATTATACTATCTTACATACGTCCAAAGTAAGGCTTTGCCTATTTATCTGGCACAGTGTGCTATTATGTATGTTCTATGTATATGGGGTAGTATTTTAATATCACTGTTCAAGTCTGCCTGCCCAGAAGTCCATGGAGTCAGAGAACATGGTATGCGCTCGGGAAAGGCCACAGTCATTTATAGAATGAGACAATTTAAACAATTATTTTCATAAATTAAATAGACAGCTGACCAGAAGTACGAATATCAAACAACAGAATTACATTTGGGTTTATTTCCACATTGACGAGGCAAGTTTTAGCAAGTCGGAAGTGAAAAACATGTAATCGACGTGTAAGAACTAGCAAACTGAACCGGCTGACTAAAATTTAGCTAATGTTGCGGAAGTGAGTCACATTTGCAGACTGACATTTTTCTGTATGCAGCAAAAGTCTTGCTTGCCTGACCAAAGGATCCATCACACCACCTATGCCATTACCCAAATGAAAATTTTGGAGAAGGCGCTTTGCCATATTTTTTGAGAGATGAGAGTTACATTTTTCTAAGTATAGCAGAACTCGTTTGCCTGAAGTCCCAAGACCCCACCCAGGCCAGAGCCCAGAGCCCAAAAAAATTAAATTTATGCATGGAAATGAGCCACATTTTCCACAATTAAGTGTACAGCAGCAATTGAACCACTAGCAACTTGTCTGGTTGGGAGTTCAGCTTGCAGATAAGCTAATTGTTGGTTGTGAATAATTTTCTCATGGCTACACATTCCTTTATGGATATCTCACGAGGGAGCAGAGAACAAAGAAGAGGAGGAGTCTGAGCAGGAGAAGAAGGAGTTGATAATGATGATGACAAGGACTGTACTGCTTGGGGATGGGGGCTGGCTGCCACAAACAAGATCAGCAGAATGAGGACAGACTTGTCCTGATTGAGAATGCTAGCCAGTTATATTTTCCCAAGGCATCCTGTGATGCTTCCTCATTGCTGCAATATAGCTCTGGTACCTATGTTTGTGATTGAATGCTCACAGATTATTTTAATCCTGCAAATCTTGCACATGGCTATAGTTTTGTCTGCCAGCCTTGTGGGGAAAAAAATGCCATATGGGAGTTGCTCACACAGAACTAGAGGCAGCCAAGCTTGTCCTAGGACTGCGAATATGCAAAAATAATACACAGTTGTACAGTTCTAGCTATGATCTGCAAAGTGGACAATTGCCAAGTTTGCTCCCACCACCTTCCTAATGCCAGCTGTGTTTTTTTAATACATACAATCAGGAATATTCAATTCTAGTCTTTTAGCGTTGCCAGCATCAAATAAATCCATTGATTTTATGCACAAATTACACATCAAAGAAGGACTTTAAATTAAAATAACTACACAGTCTTCTTACATGAAATGGTGTAGACAGAGACACATTTCTAACATGAAATATTGTTAATATGCTGCAACCACCAATCTAGCAGATATAAATAACATGCAACATATGCCTCTGGATGATGCCTCAATCTTTTGTTAACTGTTATTTTTGTTCTAATTTAGTAAATATGCCCACCCTCCAAGAAGAAGAAGGCATAATGCAAACATTGTATTTCCATTCCTAAGAACAAATGTATTTCCAATCTGGAAGTATTTAGGCTTCCAAGGGAAAATGACAATATCATTTAGCTGTTATTTGGCCTGAATGGTGCTGAGCTGCAATACCAGACATATCCCTTGAGCAGCATTGGTGCTGTTTCTGGGAAAGAGGCAGACCTTTTTCCTAATCTCTAATAATATCTTTCAGCCTACATGAATCCCTCTCTATTCTACATTCCAGAGTACTTTTATTTTTTTGTTTCCATTGTGACTTGAGTATTGTGATCTAGTTTGTATTAGTGATGAGCAGCATAGGCAATATTCACAATAAATTTTCAAATTCTAGAATTTGTGATCTCCAGTCATTATTTTCTTGATTGAGGAAATTGGCAATGTAATGTGTGCGTATTGCACGCGCAATACACGCATGGGTCACTGTTGCTGCATTTTTCAAGCTGCTAGAAGTTTCCTGAGACTGGAGAAAATGCACAGTGCAGTAATTCCTATCACACTACCTAACACCCTGCACTGGAACCTATCAGCTACCCTATATCACTGACTATCTAACCTACACTGACTATCTACCACTAGCTATCTGTAATATATATATATATATATATATATATATATAAAAGAACTAACTAATTATCTAATGTAATTGACTCAGCAATGCAAATGACTCAGCAAAGCACAGAGCACAGAATATTGCAGCCTTTTCATTGGCCCACAAGCAAGAAGCAGGTGGGTACAGATAAAAAAAAAATCGAGAATATTTCCGATTACGAAGATATAGCACTATATTCTAAATCTTCGCAAATTCTCAAAGTGCCGATATTTGTGATAAAAATTTGTGATTAGAATATTCGCGATCAACACTAGTCGGTATATTTCTAAAATGCATAATTATTGTGGAAAGAATTTATACATTGCATATATTGCTAATGTATCTATTGCACAAAGCTAATATTTACCCTAAAATGCAATCAACTGTGTAAAAAAATATTCAACCTTGTCTGATTTGCATGCAAGTTTACATGACTTATTTTGTTCCATGTTTTTCTATTGTTACATCTGGTATTACATTAAATGTATTACTATCAATTTACATACTACATTATCTGGTCAGGGAACATGGCTGTAGAACCTTACATATGACCCTAGAATTATCAGTAAAACTATAACTATTAATATATAATATATATTAGTGTAAAAAATTCAGATAATCCCTCCCCTTATGTTGCTTCAAGCAACAACAGCCCATTCTCAGGAACAAAAGATTCCAGTGCTGATTAAAGTGACTTGGTGGTTTAAGGGGGGGGGGGGGATCAATCAACTGAACAATTTACTGGTGTTTACAGCTCCTTCAGTTTCCAGGCTCCTTTTTTGCCATCCTTGATGGTCACACCACTTCAAAGATTACCTGATACACACTCTGCATTTGATAGTCAAAGACATTTCCTGCCGCACTTGAATTGACCGCCATTGTTGTGAGCATTGCTAGCCAATCTAAGAGCAGGGCTGGACAAGCAGGAATTGTTTTGGGCCACCAATGCAGAGTCTGCATCAGGTAGTCTAAAAAGTGGTCAGGCCATTTTGGATAATGGAAGAGGAGCAAGAGAATTGGCAGATTTGCAGCTCAAAAGATGAAAAAGAGGGCATCATGTGAGTGTTCTTTTAATTCCCCAGTTAATGTGATTTTTTTGAACCAGGTCACTTTTACCAGTTATCCCTTGTAGTAATATTACTCTTTAAGATTTCACTTTTCTTCTGGAATACTATGAGCTGTGCATATTCACACCATCCATGAAGAAAGAGCATTGCATCAACATGATTTATCCCTCAATTAAGGAGCTCAGAATAAGCCTCAATGGTTCATTAGTCAGGGGGTCTGTATCATCAAACAGCCCAAGTGGTCTCAATTCATGAGTCAGAAGGTAATGGGATATGGTAAATTCAAAAGTAGTCCCTATAAAGCCCTGTAAACACTCATTTAGCAGGGCACTCATTCCAAAAAGAGTAACCTCTATGTAAAACTCACCCTAGAAGAACTTAATACTAATCTAATATATAAAGCTGAGTGTATGTGTGTATGTCCGCTAAATGAATCCGCACCGTCGCATTTAAAATCACGAAATTTGGCACACAGGTACATCTGGTGTTCGGGAAGGTTTTAGAACAGGTCTCAGCTCTCTAGGACGTAACATTCCTGAGATATTCCCAAAAAATGCATTAGCCAATAGAAGCTTGGTCACATGACCCTTATCAGCCAATAGAAGCTCTCAGGTCCTTCAGCCCCCACACACAGTTTTACTCCAGGTTTCCATAACAACCCAGCCATTTAACTTCACTGTTGTAGGTGAGCTTTAAAGGAAATCTGTCACAAGGATAATCGCTAATGAAGTAAAGCCTTAGCCTAATAGCACTTAGTACCTTATTTCAAGACGTGCCTTTGTTCCAGCAATAGATGTTTTTATCCTCTGAAAATCCAGTTTATTTGGTATGCAAATGAGCCAGTAAGGTGCCCAGAGGGGTGTCACTCTTGCAGAAAGGAGACCAGACACACCCCCAGCCACAATGTGTCCACCCTCAAAAGACAAACTTAAAACCTCGCCCCCAGGCTCCGCTAAGCCACGCCCCCTCCCACTGCTTAGCTGACAGGGATTGAAAAAATTAAGTTAAAAATCAACTTTTAGGTCCCACTAGGCCACACCACGATTCAGTTAGGCCACGCCCCTCCCACATCTTAGCCGACAGGGATTGAAAAAATTTAGTTAAAAATCAACTTCTGTCAGCTGCAGAGGTGGGAGGGAGGGTGACTTTCTTACTGCAGCTCACACTCAGACAGTACAGTGCTGCTGTCTTAGACTGAACTGTTCAAAAGGACACGCCACAATCCAGTTAGGTTATGCCTCCTCCCACTCCTCAGCCGACAGGGATTGAAAAAATGAGGTTAAAAATCAACTTCTGTCAGCTGCAGGGGTGGGAGGGAGGGTGACTTTCTCCCTGCAGCTCACACTCAGACAGCACAGTGCTGCTGTCTGAGAGTAAGCTGTTCAAAAGGACATCCTTGTGTCCATCCACGCCCTGTGCCAGACAGAGGACAGGGAGTCTGAAAGTCGGACTGTCCAGCCTAAAACTAGACCTCTGGCCACCCTAGGGGCAGGCTGCTGTTGAGGTCACAGTTCAGGCGATGGTCCGCCCTGGAGGTCAGTGTTAAAAGGCAGATTGCTGTAAAGGCCACTGTTAAGGGGGCGGGCCCCTGTGGAGGTCACTGTCAAGGGGGTGGTATTCTGTGAAAGTCACTGATAAAGGGGAAGGCTGCTGTAAAGGTCAAAGTTAAGGAGGTGGGCTGGTGTGGAGGTCCAATTTTAAGGGACGGGGCACTGTGGAACGGTCAGTGTTAAGGGGTGGGGGGCTGTGGAGGTCACTGTTAAGGAGGCGGGTTGCTGTAGATGTCACTGTTATAGTGGATACTGTCAATATCTTTTAACGACACACACAAACATTAAATTAAATTAAATAGATTAAATATACCCGAGCGAAGCCGGGTCCTTCAGCTAGTCAGATAATAAAATTAAGCCACTGTTAAAACAATTGTGCAAAGTATCATAAGAAGTAATGGTAAAAAGGTCTCTAGACTTTTTAACCTAAATAATGAAAAATAGGTTTTGTCAAGGCATCAAAAAATCAGAAACAGACAGTAATGTTCACCTGTGAGAGGATAATATCAATGTTATCTATTGTCTTTATTGTGACTACCACTTGACTATATATGTCTAGGGTAAAGTACGGCACAGCAAATAAACTTGTCTATTTTATCCATGTCATAAAAAGTCCTTGGGGTGTTAGGAACTGCTGTTATGGTTCTTAAGCAGGGAAAGTGGTAAAAGATATTATCACTTCAGAATTCAGGAAAGGACATTGAATTAATAAACTGATGTGGCTGAGTCAGATGCATCAGTGGAAATAAAAGGTGATGCAGATAGGTGTGTTAACAATCTTGTGAGAGACTTCTCAAAGCAGTTCTCAGAACAAAGCCATAGATTTGGATGTTGGAGTATCCACACAGGATGTTCTGGGTTATACAATAGTTACAATGTGGGAAGAGGATGTTTGATGTAAACAGGAAAATCTGTAGACGTTCAGAGAGTTCTACAAAGTTGAAGAAAGACAATATGGTAAAGTCATTATGAAATAAGCCACCAAAACAATAATTGTTTCGTTCTGCCTTATGGTGTATGGTTCCAAAGCACCATTCAGAAGAATTAACTATGACCAAACTTCAAATTAAACCATAGCTCAATATATGAGTGTTCAAGAAACCAAGAGAGCAGATTAAATAGTGTTACCTATTATCTAGCTATAGTACACAGCTTCTCTCTTACTCCTGATTTAAATATTGATGACCTATCATCAAGATAGGTGATCAATATCTGATTAGTGTGGGTCCAACTCCTGGCATCCCCACTTATCAGCTGTAGAAAGTGACTGCAGCGTTCAAATGAACACTGCAGGCAGGGCGCTGTCAGAAGGGGGGCGCCTGCAGGGCACAGCAGGAGATGAGCGCTGTGCTTCCATTGTGGAAGCGCTCACTCATCTCCAAAGTCATCTTATCTGTATCGCCGTCCTCAGGATGTAATGCGGCAGGGCAGGGAGAGGTGTGTCCCCTCCCTGTTCCTCTGATAGGCTGCCAGCACTAGGCCGGCAGCCTATCAGAGGCCGGTGCAGGCGGCATGATAACGTCATCGCACCGCCTAAGCCAGCGAGGGACACAGGCCGGAAGAGGTCTGCATCGCATCCTGGAGGAGGTAAGTATACGTTTTTTTTTTTTTTTATATGTAAAAATTACAATACTGGCACATAAGGGGGGCTGCTGGAGCCTGGCACATAAGGAAGGGCTGCTGGCACATAAGGAGGGCTGATGGCACAGACATAAGGGGGGCTTCTGGCACAGACATAAGGGGGGCTGCTGGCACATAAGGGGGGCTGCTGGCACATAAGGGGGGCTACTTGCATATAAGGGGGGCTACTGGCACACAAGGGGGTCTACTTGCACAAAAGGGGGGCTAATAGCACAGACATAGGGGGGCTGCTGGCACAGACATAAGGGGGGCTGCTGGCACATAAGAGGGACTTCTGGCACATAAGGGGGGCTACTGGCACATAAGGGGGGCTGCTGGCACATAAGGGGGGCTGCTGGCACAGACATAATCGGGGCTTCTGGCACATAAGGGGGCGGCTGGCACATAAGGGGGGCTACTTGCATATAAGGGGGGCTACTGGCACATAATGGGGGGCTACTGGCACATAATGGGGGGCTATTGGCACAGACATAAGGGGGGATGCTGGCACAGACATAAGGGGGGCTACTGGCACATAAGGGGTGCTACTGGCACATAAGGGATAAGGGGGGCTACTGGCACATAAGGGGGGCTACTGGACCATGATAGGAGGCTACTGGCACATAAGGGGGACACTGGCACTTGATAGGGGGGTTACTGGCACATGATATGGGGATACTAGCACATGATAGGGGGGCTCTTATTACTGGCACATGATTGGGGGGCATCTATGGGGGCTCTTATTACTGGCACATGATTGGGGCACATCTTACTGGCACATGATTAGGGGGCACCTATGGGGGCACATCTTACTGGTACATGATTGGGGGGCATCTATTGGGGCACTTATTACTGGCACATTATTGGGTGGCACTATAGGGTCATCTACAGAGGCTAAAAAGAAGGGGTGTTTTATATGGGGGGGGCTCTGTATAGGGGCATTTTATACTGGGACACATTATAGTGGGTACTATGGGGAAGGGGGGAGAGGAGTACTATGGGGTCATCTACGGGGGCACTGAGAAGGGGTATTTTATATTGGCACATTATGGGAACATTAGCTCAACTGGGGGCATTACAAGGGGGTATTTTTTGCACATTATAAGGAGAATTATTACTACTTGGGGGCATTATGGTGGGCTTTATTACTCCCCCATGGTATGATCCCCTAGTAGCAGCACCAGCCTCTCTCTGCTCTGCTATCCCTCTGCCCCTACCAAATCCTTATTATGAAATCTTTCTCATTAGGATAACGCACAACATCAGCTCCGCCGAGCCCCCCAGCCAAAGTGTTGAAGTGGTGTCCGAGATCCCCAAGGGCCAAGCCAAGTAACTGTAAGTTTTCATGTGGAGTATGTTTATGTTATACACATATAGCCTACACTGTGCCACACAATATACAGTATACCTCTACACTGTGTAGGGGTTATACTGTTTATTGTACAGCATGGCACAGAGGTTATATTGTCCAGCATGGTGTAACCTCCATACATTTTATGTACAGTATACAGTAATCCGCCTTGCCATCTATGCTTTGAATCTGGTTTTATATGTTACTTGGTTTTTGTACATTTACATGCGTGTGCTAGTTGAGACCTGCTGTGATTGGGTTTTAGTTAGTTATTAAATGCTAACATGACAATTTTCTGGTTTTGCACATTATTGATGATTGTATTTCATGACTACTCTTCTAAGGTTATTGCCTTCCTTTATACTGCAGTTCTCCTGTACCACTCTGCCTGCGACTTTTAGCAGTTTAAGAAGTAATTTATGATTTTCTTTTGCTCTCAATAAATCTTGTGTTAAAGGGAACCTGTCACCGGGATTTTGTGTATAGAGCTGAGGACATGGGTTGCTAGATAGCGGCTAGCACATCCGCAATACCCAGTCCCCAAAGCTCTGTGTGCTTTTATTGTGTAAAATAAAACTATTTGATACATATGCAAATTAACCTGAGATGAGTCCTGTCCCTGAGATGAGTCAGGGACAGAACTCATTCCAGGTTAATTTGCATATGTATCAAATCGTTTTTTTTTACACAATAAAAGCACACAGAGCTATGGGGACTGGGTATTGCGGATGTGCTAGCGGCCATCTAGCAACCCATGTCCTCAGCTTTATACACAAAACCCCGGTGACAGGTTCCAATTAACCCCTTAGGGACGCATGACGTACCGTTACGGCATGTTTCCCGAGTCCTTAAGGACCCATGACGTACCGGTACGTCATGAGTTTAAAATGAGATTGCGGCGCTGCATTGGTTAATCAGAACAGGATTCCCGCTGAAATCATTCAGCGGGCATCCTGTCACAACGCCGGGGGGTCAATTCAGACCTGTGGTTTGTAGCGCTTTCTGATGTTTCTGATCCCCGCGGTCCGTGACCGCGGGGATCAAACTTTAAAATGCCCCAAATAAAGTTTTTTTCACCCCCCCCCTGCACCCCTGAATGATTTTATGCTGGCGGGTGGTGCAGGGGGGGGTTGCGGGCGATGCGGGCGGTGCGGGAGGCGGGCGGTGCGGCAGGCGGGATCGCGATCCCCCACCCGCCTCCTCTTGAATATTCATTGGTGTCCAGTGGTTATACCAGAGTGTCAGCACATTGCTGACACTCTGGTATAAACGGCTGACATCTGTGCTGTGATGTCAGCCGTTTAACCATTTCCATACCGCGGTCCGTACGGACCGCTGTATGGAAAGGGTTAACAGTCAGGGAGCTCCCTCCCTCTCCAATCGGAGGGCTGCTGTGCCTTTGCAGCCCCCAGACAGGATGGGGTCACAGAGGGAGGGAGCCCCCCTCCTTATCCTTCCCCGTCTGCTCAGTTGTGGCCACAACTGAGCAGACGGGGATAGTTCCCATAGCAACAGGACGCCTTCTCAGGCATCCTGCTGTCCATGGTGCTGAACAGATCTGTGCTAAAGGCATAGATCTGTTCAGACAAATGGTAAGTAAAATACAGTACAATACACTATATAGTGTACTGTATTATACAGACATCAGACCCACTGGATCTTCAAGAACCAAGTGGGTCTGGGTCAAAAAAATGAAAAAAAAAGTAAAGATAAAAAGAAAAAAAACACATTTATCACTGAATAAAAAAATAAAATAAAAATACACTACACATATTAGGTATCGCCGCGTCCGTAACGACCGGATCTATAAAACGGTCATGTTACTTTCCCTGCACGGTGAATGCCATAAAAATTTAAAAATTAAAACTATGAGGAAATTAAATTTTGCCCACCTTACTTCCCAAAAAAGGTAATAAAAGTGATCAAAAAAGTCGCATGTACGCCAAAATAGTACCAATCAAACTGTCATCTCATCCCGCAAAAATCATACCCTACCCAAGATAATCGCCCAAAAACTGAAAAAACTATGGCTCTTAGACTATGGAAACACTAATCACATGATTTTTTTTGTTTCAAAAATGAAATCATTGTGTAAAACTTACATAAATAAATATAAAATATACATATTAAGTATTGCCACGTCCGTATTGACCGGCTCTATAAAAATATCACGTGACCTAAAGAACACCGTAAAAAAATAAATGTCATCTTACGTCACAAAAAGTGTAATAGCAAGCGATCAAAAAGTCATATGCACCCCAAAATAGTGCCAATCAAACCGTCATCTCATCCCACAAAAAATGAGACCCTACCTAAAATAATCGCCCAAAATCTGAAAAAACTATGGTTCTCAGACTATGGAGACACTAAAACATGATTTTTTTTGGTTTAAAAGATGAAATCATTGTGTAAAACTTACATAAATAAAAAAATTGTATACATATTAGGTATTGCCGCGTCCGTGACAACCTGCTCTATAAAAATACCACATGATCTAACCTGTCAGATGAATGTTGTAAATAACAAAAAAAAAACGGTGCCAAAAAAGCTATTTCTCGTTACCTTGCCTCACAAAAAGTGGAATATAGAGCAACCAAAAATCATATGTACCCTAAACTAGTGCCAACAAAACTTCCACCCTATCCCTTAGTTTCTAAAATAGGGTCACTTTTTTGGAGTTTCTACTCTAGGGGTGCATCAGGGGGGCTTCAAATGGGACATGGTGTCAAAAAAACTAGTCCAGCAAAATCTGCCTTCCAAAAACCATACGGCGCACCTTTCCCTCTACATCCTACTGTGTGCGCGGACAGTAGTTTACGGCCACATATGGGGTGTTTCTGCAAACTACAGAATCGGGGAAATAAATATAGCATTTTGTTTGGCTGTTAACCCTTGCTTTGTTACTAGAAAAAATTGATTAAAATTGAAAATTTGCCCAAAAATTTAAATTCTTTAATTTCATCTCCATTTGCCAATAATTCTTGTGGAACACCTAAAGGGTTAACAAAGTTTGTAAAATCAGTTTTGAATACCTTGAAGGGTGTAGTTTCTATAATGAAGTCCTTTTTGGGTGGTTTCTATTATGTAAGCCTCACAAAGTGACTTCAGACCTGAACTGGTCCCTAAAAAGCGGGATTTTCTTCTAAACTTCTAAGCCTCTTAACATCCCCCAAAAATAAAATATCATTCCCAAATTGATCCAAACATGAAGTAGACATATGGGGAATGTAAAGTAATAACTATTTTTGGAAGTATTACTATGTATTATAGAAGTAGAGAAATTAAAACTTGGAAATTTGCAATTTTTTACAAATCATTGGTAAATTTGGTATTTTTTATAAATAAATATAAAGAATTTTACCAGTGTCAGGAAGTACAATATGTGACGAAAAAACAATCTCAGAATGGCCTGGATAAGTCAAAGCGTTTTAAAGTTATCACCACTTAAAGTGACACTAATCAGATTTGCAAAAAATCCTTAAGGGGTTAAGCATAAAAAAAAAATATATATATATATGGTGAGACGGTTGCAAGTACTCTTCTGATATTATTTCATTGAGCAGTTTTCTAGAAACTGCACTGACTGCAGGCTCTTCTCTGGGTTGAGATGTCCTTCAGTCATGTGACCTTTCTGCAGCCATGATCCAGTCAAGAGAATGGGATTGAGCACCAGTGCCAAATACATTTGCTATGCATTCTCTACTGTGCTTGGCATACTAGGAAGAGGCCACAATGCTATCAACTCTTCAAAGAGTGGATTGGAAGAGATGTCTAGAGTCAGATCACCAGCTATTAGGCAATTGATAAGTAGGGTTGAGGTGAACTTTAGTTTTTTTTGTACCCGGACCTGAACCCGAACATTATCGTAAAAGTTTGGGTTCGAATTCAGTGTTCGGCGATTTAATGGCACTTGTTAAAAGGCTGCAGGGCAGCCAATCAGCAAGCGTTTAACTAGTGTTCCATTAGAAGCCATCACATCACCTACTAATGGCATGGCTGTAATTGGCCAAGTGCAGCCTGTGACCCAGCCTCTATATAAGCTGGAGTCATGTTGCGCCGCACGTCACTCTGCTCTGGATACACGTCACTAGTTGTAGGGATAGGATGCTGCTGTTGTGAGGGAGAGATTAGGAAAGACTCCTTTTGTTTTGGGGGTGCAATGCAATATTTTTGTACCCTGCCCTGAGCCTAGTGAGACTGAAAAAAAAGTTTTAATCCGTCTGTTAGTTAAGTGGGCGTTGGCGGCCATTTTGTGCAATAGCAGTGCACCAGCATTGCATATGTGCCAGGGACAATCATTTAATCCTGTTCTTGTAGTTCAGTGGCCGACATATACCCATTTTTTAAGTGCACCTGCACTGCATATGTGCCAGGAGAAGGGAAAATAATACCATCTGTGAGTTCAGGGACCCAGGGGTGACATATCCCCATTTTTTTCTGTAAAGTACATCATTTCTGAGAGTGAAATATATTTAGTTAAATCCATCTATTCCATTGTGGGGTGACATATTTACATTTTCTGTTGTAAAGTACCTCTGAGGCCTGCACTGCATAAGTGACAGGAAGGCAGATAAATTCAAAAAATCCATCTGTTCCATTGTAGGGGGTGACATATCCACAATTTTTTTTTTTAAGTAAAAAACCCCTGTGCTTCATCTGTGAGATTGAAATATAATCTCAGTTAAATCTGTTGTGGTTATAAAAAAACTTTTTTTTTTGGGGGGGGGGGGGGGGGGGGGGGAGGCAATAAAGTACCTTTTTGCCCTGTGCTGCATTTATTCAGTACAATAAAACTTCCAAATACTGCAGTCAAATTTTTGGCTGAAAAATTTACATTTTTGTTGCTCTAAAGTACATTTGCGGCCTACACTGCGTTCCTGTCAGTCAAATAAAACCATTAAATACTGCTGTTACATTTTTGGGCTTCAAATTCACATTTTTGGGTGTAAAGTACCTCTGAGGCCTGCACATGTAACAGGCAGGCACATCAATTCAGCAAATCCATCTGTTCCATTGTGGTTGTGACATATCCACTATTATTTATGTTAAAAGCCCCTGTGATTCATTTATGAGATTGAAATATAATCTCAGTTAAATTCATCTGTTTCATTTAGGGGTAAAAAAAAACTTTTCTGGGGGCAATAAAGTACCTTTTTGCTCTGTGCTGTATTTCTGACAGTCCAATAAAACCGCCAAATACTGCAGATAAATTTTTTGATGAAAAATTCCAATTTTTGTTGCTATAAAGTACATTTGAGGCCTACGCTGCGTTCCTGTCAGTCAAATAAAACCATTAAATACCTCTGTTACATTTTTGGGCTTCAAATTCCCATTTTAGGGTGTAAATTACCAATGAGGCCTGCACATGTGACAGACAGGCACATAGATTCAGCAAATCCATCTGTTCCATTGTAGGGGTGACATATCCACCATTTTTTTTATGTTAAAAACCCCTGTGATTCATTTGTGAAATATAATCTCAGTTAAATCCATCTGTTTAATTTAGGGTAAAATAAAAACACCTTTTTTTTTAGGGCAATAAAGTACCTTTTTGCCCTGTGCTGCATTTCTGGTAGTTAACCCCTTAAGGACACAGCCTTATTTCACCTTAAGGACAGGCCATTTTTTGCAAATCTGACCAGTGTCACTTTAAGGGGTGATAACTTTAAAACACTTTGAGTTATCCAGGCCATTCTGAGATTGTTTTTACGTCACATATTGTACTTCATGACACTGGTAAAATGAAGTAAAAAAAAATCTTTTTTATTTATAAAACAATACCAAATTTACCAAACATTTGTAAAAAATTGCAAATTTCCAAGTTTCAATTTCTCTACTTCTATAATACATAGTAATACCTCCAAAAATAGTTATTACTTTACATTCCCCATATGTCTACTTCATGTTTGGATCAATTTGGGAATGATATTTTATTTTTGGGGGATGTTACAAGGCTTAGAAGTTTAGAAGAAAATCTTGAAATCTTTCTGAAATTTTCAAAAACCCACTATTTAGGGACCAGTTCAGGTCTGAAGTCACTTTGTGAGGGTTACATAATAGAAACCACCCAAAAATGACCCCATTCTAGAAACTACACCCCTCAAGGTATTAAAAACTGATTTTACAAACGTCGTTAACCCTTTAGGTGTTCCACAAAAGTTAATGGCAAATGGTGATAAAATTTCAGAATTTTGATTTTTTGGCAAATTTTCAATTTTAATCCATTTTTTCCAGTAACAAAGCAAGGGTTAACAGCCAAACAAAATGCTATATTTATTGCCCCAATTCTGTAGTTTGCAGAAATACCCCATATGTTGCTGTAAACTACTGTACGGGCACACAGTAGAGCGTAGAGGGAAAGGTGCGCCGTATGGTTTTTAGAAGGCAGATTTTGCTGGACTGGTTTTTTTGACATCATGTCCCATTTGAAGCCCCCCTGATGCACCCCTAGAGTAGAAACTCCATAAAAGTGACCCCATCTAAGAAACTACACCCCTCAAGGTATTCAAAACTGATTTTATAAACTTTGTTAACCCTTTAGGTGTTGCACAAGATTCAATGGAAAATAGAGATACAATTTAAAAATTTCACTTTTTTGGTAGATTTTTCATTTTAATATTTTTTTTCCAGTTACAAAGCAAGGGTTAAAAGCCAAGCAAAACTCATTATTTATGGCCCTGATTCTGTAGTTTACAGAAACACCCCATATGTGTCACGGATGGTGTTGCAGAAAGCTGGAACTTATAAATAAACATCCGACTGGTTTGATCCCAAACTAAGGAGCATATGGGTGAGCCCTATAAAACCCCTAGAGCTCTCCCTGACTGATATGCCCATGCAAAGATCTTTGTGGTAGACGATTGCATGTCCTCGTACCTTATACTATGTGACACCTGAAAACCCTATAATAGTGAGGTGACACGACCACCGTCTCCCTGCACTTAATACGGACGGAGTCAGGGTCACCTACAATCAAGCCAGCAAGAAACACAAATAAAGGAAACAGACTTATCTGAGGAATCAGCAGCAGCAGCCCCAGCAGTGAACACAATCCAGGAAGAAGTATAAACCGCAAAGTGAGGCAGTATGGGAGGAAATATAAAGGGAGACAATCAGTGCAAATAGGTGACAGCTGGGAGAAGAAAAGGAGATGAGAAAGTGAAACCAAAACAAAGAACATCATACAACAGGTAGAGAAGAACGTCTGCCAGATCTTCTCACAGAGCTGGCGGTGACAATATGTGGTCGTAAATTGCTGTACGGGCACACGGCAGGGTGCAGAAGAGAGGAATGCCGTACGGTTTTTGGAAGGCAGATTTTGCTGGACTGTTTTTTTTGACACCATGTCCCATTTGTTTTAGTGTCTCCATAGTCTGAGAGCCATATTTTTTTCAGTTTTTGAGCGATTATCTTAGGTAGGGTCTCATTTTTTTGTGGGATGATATGACGGTTTGATTGGTACTATTTTGGGGTGCATATGACTTTTTGATCGCTTGCTATTACACTTTTTGTGACGTAAGATGACAAAAAATTGCTTTTTTTACACAGTTTTTATTTAGATTTTTTTACGGTGGTCACCTGAGGGGTTAGGTCATGTGATATTTTTATAGAGCCGGTCGATACGAACGCGGCGATACCTAATATGTATACTTTATTTTTATTTATGTAAGTTTTACACAATGATTTCATTTTTGAAACAAAAAAAAATCATGTTTTATTGTTTCCATAGTCTAAGAGCCATCGTTTTTTCAGTTTTTGGGCGATTATCTTGGGTAGGGTATGAATTTTGCGGGATGAGATGACGGTTTGATTGGTACTATTTTGGCGTACATGCAACTTTTTTCATCACTTTTATTACTTTTTTTGGGAAGTAAGGTGGGCAAAATTTCAATTTCCTCATAGTTTTTATTTTTTATTTTTATTACGTTCACCGTGTGGGGAAAGTAACATGACCGTTTTATAGATCAGGTCATTACGGACGCGGCGATACCTAATATGTGTAGTGTATTTTTTATTTTTATTTTTTATTCAGTGATAAATGTGTTTTTTTTATCTTTACTTTTTTCACTTTTTTAATATTTTTTTTTACCCAGAACCACTTGGTTCTTAAAGATCCAGTCGGTCTGATGTCTGTATAATACAGTACAGTACACTATATAGTGTATTGTACTGTATTTTACTTACACTTTGTCTGAACAGATCTATGCCTTTAGCACAGATCTGTTCAGCACCATGGACAGCAAAATGCCTGAGAAGGCGTCCTGTTGCCATGGGAACCTTCCCCGTCTGCCACAACTGAGCAGATGGGGAAGGGGAAGGAGGGGGGCTCCCTCCCTCTGTGACCCCATACTGTCTGGGGACTGCAAAGGCACAGCAGCCCCCCGATGGGAGAGGGAGGGAGCTCCCTGACTGTTAACCTTTTCCATACAGCGGTCCGTACGGACCGCGGTATGGAAAGGGTTAAACGGCTGACATCACAGCACAGATGTCAGCCGTTTATACCAGAGTGTCAGCAATGTGCTGACACTCTGGTATACCCACTGGACACCAATGAATATTTAAGAGGAGGCGGGCGGGGGATTGCGATCCCGTCTGGGACCCCCCCGTGCATTTAGCCGAGGTGCCTGCTCAATGATTTGAACAGGCACCTTGTTCCGATCACCGCCCGCCGGGCGGCGGTGATCGGAACAACACATGACGTACTGGTACGTCATGTGTGCTTAAGGACTCGGGAAACATGCCGTACCGATACGACATGTGTCCTTAAGGGGTTAAAGAAATACAGTTAAATCCATCAGTTTCACTGTATGTGATAAAAAAAACTTTTTTATGCCAATAAAGTACCTTTGCTGCCTGCACTGCATAGCAGACCGGGCAATAAGTTTAAAAAACACGTCTGTTCCATTGTTGGGTGACATTAACCCATTTTGGCCGTCAAAAAAACCCTGCTCTACATGGTTCAAAAGGAACTTAATTTAGTAAAAACGTCTGTTACTTCGGTGGGTGACCACAAAAAATGAGGAGTGCATCAAACAAGGGACGTGGCCCTGGTGTTGGTGGAGCTCCTGTTGCAGGAAGAGGATGTGGTCGATCTGTGCCAGCTACATGACCAAGAGAAATACCTTCCTCAGGTTCGAGTAGGCCACAGAGACTTCAGCGTTATCTGGTAGGGCCGAATGTGGCTCTACGAATGGTGAGGCCAGAACAAGTACAGGCGTTAGTAGATTGGGTGGCTGACAGTGCCTCAAGTTCCTTCACATTGTCTCTCACTTAGTCCCCTGCAGAAAAATCAGAGTTGGCACCTGCAGCCGATGTGCATCAGTCTTTCACCTCATACCCTTGCAAATCAGCCAAGCAGACTGAGCAGTCATGCAGCAGTCTCTTCTGCTTTTTGATGACTCTGCTGGCAGGGTTTCCCAGAACTATTCACACAGCCCTGCCCCAGAAGTGAAAGAGATTGAGTGCACCAATGCCCAACCACTTATGTTTCAGGATGAGTACATGGGAGGACAAACGCAGCACGTTTCGGATGATGACAAAACACGGCTTACTGCAGTCTGCAGACCAACAAGGAGGGCAGGGGTGAAGACTGGCTGGAAGATGATGTTGAGGACGATGAGCAAAAGAGGGAGCAGGGTGCAAAAGCGGAGCGGCGGTCCCCTAGACAGTATGCCTGCTACTGCCCACCTCACCAATGGACCGAGCACACCAAAGCCAGCTCCAAGGAGTTCCCTGGCATGGCAGTTCTTCAGACAATGTGCTGATGACAAGACACGAGTGGTTTGCACGCTGTGCAATCAGAGCCTGAAGCGAGGCATAAACGTTCTAAACTTGAGCACTACCTGCATGACCAGGCATCTAAGTGCAAAGCACGAGCTGCAGTGGAGTAGACACCTCAAAAACCAAGAAAGGTCTCTGGCTCCTCCTGCTTCTTTTTCTGCTGCAGTCTCAGCCTCTTCATCCCCCTCTGGAGTGACAGTGGCACCTACCCCATCACCTTGGTCACCAAGCATCTCCACAATGTCCCATGGAAGCATTCAGCTGTCTATCTCCCAAACACTGGAAGAGGAAGTATACCCCTACCCACCCACGATCCCTGCCCCTGAATGTCAGCATTTCTAAATTCATGGCCTTTGAAATGCTGTCATTCTGTCTGGTGGACACGGACAGTTTTAAGAATCTGATGGCGGTTGCTGTCCCACAGTACGTTGTGCCCAGCCACCACTACTTTACCAGGCGAGCCCTCCCCTCCCTACACAACCAAGTGGGAGACAAAATCAGGTGTGAACTGCGCAACGCAATCTGTGACAAGGTCCACATAACTACGGATACGTGGAACAGTAAGCACGGTCAGGGACGTTATATCTCCCTAACAGCACACTGGTTAAATGCAGTAGCGGCTGGGCCTGAGGCGGATAGCAGTTTGGCGCATGTCCTTCCACCACCGAGGATTGTAGGGCATTTCTCTTTGCCTCCTGTTGCTTTCTCCTCCTACTCCGCTTCTTCATCCTCTACTGCCTCCTCATCCGGTCAGTGTAACACCTTCACCACCAACTTCAGCACAGCCAGGGGTAAACGACAGCAGACAGTTTTAAAACTTATCTGTTTGGGGGACAAACCCCACACCGCGCAGGAGCTGTGGACGGGCATGGAACAACAGACCGATGATTGGTTGGTGTCAGTGAGCCTCAATCCCGGCCTGGTGGTGTACGATAATGGGCGAAATCTGGTAGCAGCTCTGGGACTAGCCGGTTTGACGCACATCCCTTGCCTGGCGCATGTGCTGAATATGGTGGTGCAGAAATTTAAAAATCCTGAAAAATGACCTCAATATGTCCGAGCTGCTGTAGAAAGTGTGGGCCATCTGTGCACACTTTCAGCGTTCTCACCCTGCTGCTGCTCACCTGTCAGCACTGCAGCATAACTTCGGCCTTCCCGCTCAGCGCCTTATATGCGACGTGCCCACAAGGTGGAACTCCACCTTGCACATGCTGGCCACACTATGCAAGCAGTTTCAGCTGCAGCAAGCACGGGTGAGACGCTCTGCGGAATAGCACCACTTCACCACTAATAAGTGGGCCTCCATGCGAGACCTGTGTGCCTTGTTGCACTGTTTTGAGTACTCCACCAACATGGACGCTGTTTACAGCGTTACTATCCCACTTCTATGTCTCCCTGAAAAAATGCTTTAGGCGATGATGGAAGAGGATGTGGCACAGAAGAAGGAGGAAGAGGGATCATTTACAAGTGGCTCCAAGGGTGGGTTCCTGCACCAACATACAACAGGTACACAATTCTCCAGCCAGGGCACAGTTCTGGAGGATGACATGGTGGAGGATGAGGAGGAGGAGATGTCGGAGGAGAAACCGTGTTCACAGCAGGGTGGCACCCAAACCAGCTCATGGGCATCACTGTTGCATGGCTGGGGGGATACAGAGGACACAGACAATACACCTCCCACAGAGGACTGCTTGATGTTGCCTCTGGGCAGCCAGGCACACATGAGCGACTACATGTTGGCCACATTCTAAGTTGTGCTGATTACTGGATGGCCACGCTGCTGGATCCCCGTTACAAGGACAACTTACTGTCCTTAATTCCATCACTGGAGCGTGATTAGAAGATGCGCAAGTACAAGCGCACGCCGGTAGACGCGCTGCTGATAGCATTCCCACCTGACAGCGGGGGCTCAGTGGAAGCACAAGGCGAAGGCTGAGGAGGAGGAAGAGGTCGCCAACGCAGCAAGGGCACCGCCAGCACCTCAGAAGGCAGGGTTAGCATATCCGAAATGTGGAAAAGTTTTGTTAGCACGCCACAACAACCAGCACCACCAGCTGATGTGGAACATCTTAGCAGGAGGCAGCATTTTAGCAACATGAAGGAGCAGTATGTGTGCACACTCCTACACGTACTGATTGATGGGTCTGCCCCCTTCAACTTCTGGGTCTCCAAATTGGGCACATGGCTTGAGCGTGCCCTTTACGCCTTGGAGGTGCTGGCCTGCCCTGCAGCCAGTGTATTGTGTGAACGTTTGTTTAGCACGGCAGGAGGGGGTTATCACAGACAAGCGCAGCCGTCTGTCAACAGCCAATGTGGGCAAGCTCACGTTCATTAAAATTAACCAGGCAGGGATCCCACAGGACTTGTCCGTACCTTGTGCAGAATAGACATGTATACCGACCTCACCCAGCCATTGTTATACTCCAGCGAACTTTCTCATTGTTTTATTTTTTATATTTTCTAATGTTTTGGGGTGTACCCAAATTTAAACAAAAAAAATTAAATTAAATAAAAAACAAAAAACAGTATTGGCTACCTCCTCCTCCTCCACCGCCGCTCTCACCTACACCACCACATCCACCCCCTCCTCAACCTCCTACTCCATATGAACCTCCTCCTCCTAGATCAAGATTTTTCATTTTTATTTTTACGTATTTTATGTTATTTGAAGTCATTTTTGTATCCACATTTGTTTGTAGAGCACTTGTCATGCTATGACACAGGTAACTATATAGCTTTATAGGTATTGTGCATTGTGTTCTAGAAACAGCTCTGCATTGTCATTATCAGGGCTCTTATATCTATCATGGTATGGGGCAGTGCTTTAAGTGGGCCAAAAGAGGTGCCGGTACTCTATTAGGCGCCGGTGCTCCCCCCCCCAATACTGAATTAATGTGTGTGTGTGTGTGATGAGGGGGGGGTCTGATGTGCAGGGGGGTACTGGTTCAGAGAGGAACGAATGTGCGGTGGTGGGGGGGGGGGTCCTGGTACATAGAGGAACTAATATATATATGTGTGTGATGGGGGGGTCTGATGTGCAGGGGGCCCCTGCACATCAGACCCCCCCATCACACACAAATATATTAGTTCCTCTATGTACCAGTACAGTACCCACCCCACCACCGCACATTCGTTCCTCTCTGTACCAGTACCCCCCTGCACATCAGACCCCCCCCCCCACTCATCACACACACACACATTAATTCCTCTCTGTACCAGTACCCCCCTGCCAGGGGGGTACTGGTACAGAAAGGAATTAATGTGTGTGTGTGTGTGTGATGAGGGGGGGGTCTGATGTGCAGGGGGGTACTGGTTCAGAGAGGAACGAATGTGCGGTGGTGGGGGGGGGGGGTACTGGTACATAGAGGAACTAATATATATGTGTGTGATGGGGGGTCTGATGTGCAGAGGGGTACTGGTACAGAGAGGCACTAATGTGTGGTGGTGGTGGGGGGGGTACTGGTAAAGAGAGGAACTAATGTGTGTGATGAGGGGGGGGGGGGTCTGATGTGCAGGGGGGTACTGGTACAGAGAGGAACGAATGTGCAGTGGTGGCGAGGGGGGTCCTGGTACATAGAGGAACTAATATATATGTGTGTGATGGGGGGGTCTGATGTGCAGGGGCCCCCTACACATCAGACCCACCCATCAGACACATATATATTAGTTCCTCTATGTACCAGTCCCCCCCCCCCCCACCGCATATTCGTTCCTCTCTGTACCAGTACCCCCCTGCACATCAGACCCCCCCCCCCCCTCATCACACACATTAATTCCTCTCTGTACCAGTACCCCCCTGCCAGGGGGGGGGGGGGGTACGGGTACAGAGAGGAACTAATGTGTGTGGGGGGAGGGGGGGTGCCTGTCACTCACCAGTACTCTTCAGAAGTTGGATTCCAAAGCAAAGTCGATGTTCTTTGCTGCACCGTCCGACTCCTGACTCCAAGGAGGACCAGTCACTGGTCGCCGCACTGATCGCTCCACACAGGCGCGCGGGAAGGAGTTGACGTCACCTAACGTGAGGTCAACTCCCTGCCTGCGCCAGCCTGAGCCGTACTCTGCAACGACCCGCCCCCCTCCACTAGCTGCCCAGCCAACGACATTAGGGAGGAGATACTGCCAGCTCTCCGCTGCGCTCCGGTACCGGAAACCCACGTACTGGGCGCACGGAGAGGTGCTGGTACTCTCCAGGGCAATTTTTGGAAGTGGCGGTACTGAGTACCGCCGCGTTCCGGCCCACTTCAAGCACTGGTATGGGGAATAAAGATGTGTTTCCTTAAAGGGATTGTCCAGTCTTGTAGCCAGCAACCCTGGGGTCATAACCTGTGCCCCTGAACATAAAAAAAACAAAAAAAAAACACACACCTGTTCATGATCCAAATGTTACTCTATTTCCAGCCACTTTCAATCCTCACTAGACCAGAAAGTGGCTTGGTCCCGTGACCACTGCGACCAATCACAGGCCTCTGCAGTCACAGTGGCTTGAATGCTACATCAAATCATCATTCAAGATGCTATAACCTTTGAGGCCTGTGATTAGGCACAGTCGTCGCTTGTACCAAGCCGCTTCCTGGTTCTGGGGAGATAATAATCAGCCATAAACGAAGCAGTAGAAGGACAGGTGAGTCAGGTTTTTTTTTTTTTGAAACATGAATTTTGTATTGAAAATTTTACAAATAGTTAAGAATAATGACATCAGTACAAATCAAGCGTTGATTACATACAAAGTCATGAAAGAGTTTGTGGGGAGGAAGAGGTGGGAGGGGATGGGAGGAGGGGGGGAAAGGGGAAGGGAGGGGGGGGAGGGGCATAGGATGGCAAAAATAATACAGAGTGAACGAACCAGATATACTGATAATACCTATTGTAAAAGAATATATTTTCACATAAGAGGTCAGTATTTCAATGGTGATCCTAAAAACAGGATTAAGTAAAATACAATAACGTAAGATAACGTAAAGTGGTACATTAATGTGGGTATACACAGGTATTCATTATATCTTGAGTGTGACATCTGCAAAATAATGTAATGTAAGCAGGTTGTGGAATATTGTTGTGAACCAGCAAGAGCCTAGTTATAGGGCTAGTGAATTTGCTATACTGGAATTAGCATGAAAACTGCTCTTCAACCACATACCCCATTGATTATAAAATTTCCCTTTTTTAAAGAGAGCTGAAGCAGCTACTCCTTCATACCAACAGTTATCTTCGACCATTTTAATGACGTCAAGATTATTAGGAATCTGGTTAGATTTCCAATGAGTGGCAATAAGATGGCGAGTTGCAATGGATATATGTCCAAAAATAGTTCTAAATTCAAAAGGGATTGTCTCAATACCTATAAAAAGGAGTGCCAATTGTGGAGATGGTACAATTGAGAGATGACAAACCTTTGCAAAAAATACTAAATGATCTCTGCCAGAGGGAGTTAATCGGGGGGCAGTCCCACCAGCAATGAAGGAAGGATCCTTGTAGGTGACCACATTTCCAGCATGTCGAGGGTGTATCTGGGAATATTCTATTTAGTTTCATCGGATGATAATACCATCTACAGTATATAGAATTTTCCTAGATGTGTCTAGGTGAGAAATGCATCTTGAGATGTTAAATATTGCATCAAGTGCAGATGACCACTGTTCTGGAGGTAAATCGATGGATAGTTCATGAGACCATTTGGACTTAATCGTTTGTAGAGGATCTTCTAATGGAGTGATAAGAACCTTGTATGATTTAGATATCCCTTTACTATTAACGTTATGGTTTAAAAGCCATTTCGTGAAAGGAATTGAGGCTGGAATGTCATTATTACGTCTAAGAGGCTGTGTAAAGATGGTATTAGCAGTGGCATGTCTGATTTGAAGATATTTATAGAAATCTCTTGTAGGGAGATCGTAACACTGTGAAATTTCGGAAAAGGGTTTAAGAATATTATTTGTGAAGAGATCATTAATAAAACATAAGCCATTCTTTTTCCAAGCAGAAATGTCTAATTCTGGGATATAGGATTCCAGAATTGAGATGCTGTAATCTTGAAGGGGTATAGCAAATAAGTGACATTTATTGGCGACAATGTCCCAAGTGTTAAAGATGGCTTTAATGGTGGCCAAATTATTGTTCGGAGTAAACCTAAAAAGAGACATGGCTGTGAGGAGATCCTTTAAGGAATGTTTCCCAAGAGAAAGTTTTTCTATACGAGACCATTCTTTTTGTTGGTCGTTATGCCATAAATGTTTTAGTTGATCTAGGATTGTAGCTCTATAATATTGTATAATTGAGGGACAGTTTAAACCGCCTTTTTTTTTAGGGAGATATAATATATCTGCTTTTATTCTGTGATATTTGCCTCCCCATATAAAGTGTAGGAGACATTTTTGCAGATCCTTGAGATATTTTATGGGTATTGGAATAGGTAGGTTTCTGAAATAATATAAAATTTTAGGCAGAATACTCATTTTAATAACAGCGATTTTGCCTAACCAGGAGATGCCTTGTGTTTTAAAGCTAGACAATTTCGACTTAATGTCATGAAATAAGGGGATATAATTAAGGGCGAATGTTTCACTCGGAATAGCTGTTAGATTAATTCCTAGGTAGGGGATTGATTTTTTAACCCAGTTAAATTGAAAGGCTAGTTTTAGGGATTTGACGTTTTTTTCTGGAATTCCTAAATTTAGGATTTGAGATTTTGTAGTTTTAGTATTATAATAAGATGCCTTCGTGAAAGACGAAAGTAAATCGCAAGGTTTTCCAGGTTTGGGTAGGGTAATTATTATCGCTTGGAGCATTTCTGTGAGAATACCTTTATCAAGCATCATATGATGAAAGCAAGACGATAGGTGGGGAGTTAAGATATGGGAAAAGGATTTATAATATTCATTTATAAAACAGTCTGGACCTGGGGATTTATTTATTTTGAGAGTGGAGATTGTATCAAGTATTTCTTGTGAAGAAAAAGGTTTGTTTAGAAGAGAAAGTTGCGGTTGGTTGGTGAGAATTTGGGTCATTTTTTAAGTTGTAAAGGGAATGATAATATTTGGCGAATTCTTTAGTAATTTTAAGGGGGTTTATTATTTTGCTCTTATTGGTGGACCACAGGAAGGGGATTCGAGTATTTGCTGCTTTATTTTTAAGTTTATTTGCTAACATTTTGGACGCTCTATTACCTTGTCTGTAGAATTGTGCCTTGGATTGTCTAAGATGTCTTTCAAAATTATTTTGCATCAGAAGATATATTTCATGTCTAGTGCTGATAATTTTTTGAGAGATATGGGGGGTTGGGGATTTTTGGTTACCTATTTCCAAGGTTCTAAGTTTTTTGTGTAATTCTTCTAGCTTGAGCATTCTTTTCTTTTTTTCCTCTGAGGAATATTTAATAAAGAGACCTCTTATTACCACTATGTGAGCGTACCATAGTGTTGTTGGATTAATCTCTGTGCTAGTATTGAGTTGGAAATACTCTGTTAGTGCATTTGATATTAAATCCTTATAATGTTTATTCGATAGTAGAAGGTTGTTTAACCTCCATGGAGAAGAGTGTTTGAGGTTAAAAGTTTCTTGAATGGATATTGTAATAGGGGCGTGATCGGACCAAGTAATCAGGCCTATCTTGGAGTCCACTACTTTTTGAAGCAACCATTTGTCAACCAAAAAGAAGTCTATCCGTGAATATGAGTTGTGTGGATTAGAAAAAAAGGAGTAGTCTGTTTCAGAGGCATGAAGCGACCTCCATGCGTCAAACAGCTCTTCTTTGTGACATAAATCTTTAAGTTTATAGTTATCTTTTTTACTTACAGGAGAGGATTTGTCAATACGAGGATCCATTACCAGATTAAAATCTCCACAGATGATGGTGGAACCTTTCTTTTGGGTTGAGATAGACTCCAAGATAGACCTAATAAAACTTAAAGTTCTAGAGTTAGGGGCATATAGAGATACTATAGTATACGGAGAATTATTGACTAAACATGTAACAATAATAAATCTACCCATAGGATCTATATCCAGAGATAAAGTTTGGAAGGCGATAGATTTTTTAACAGCAATTAGAACACCCCTTTTTTTGTTAATGGCATGTGAAAAGAGGATAGTGGGAAAGTCCTTATGTCTGCTGTCTGCTTCATTTAAATGCGTTTCTTGTATATCTCACACGCACAGTATATCACAACCCAGTCTGTGGGCTTCTTTCCATAAAAAAGCGCGTTTGGCTGGGCTATTAAGGCCCTTAACATTTAAGGAGGCAATCTGTAGAACCATAGTGCATTAGAGGAAAGAAGTACGCAGAGGGGATATAATATAGAGTATACCTGCAAAGGTGAAATATTCCAAACACTACCAATGTACCACAAACAAGTAATTCTTAAGAAAACATTAAAATAAAATAATGCAACAAACATAAGAAACATAAAAGTGAGATAGTAAAGTCCGGTTCTATGTGAACCAACGCGACCCCAGGTCGCTAGCATAACATGGGAGGTGGTGGTAATGATTAAAGAGGTAATCTACTTCTAACATTATCACACCAGTCTGATACTGTTTGGGTCAGACTGAGAATAAAACAACTATCTAGGTACTAGCCAGTATTGAAGTAGTTGTTTATCTGGGAGAGGTATTAGCTTTAGGAGAACCTACTACTGTCCATTCCTGGGCAAGTGTATGGTGTTTTTTCTTTGGAGGGCTTCTCGGTTCCTCTGGATCCTTGATGAGCGCATTCTTAGTTAGGAAGTTCATAGCTTCTTTAGGAGATATTAACACCGCAGTACGACCATTGTAGTGAACTAAGAGCTTGACTGGGAAGCCCCACTTGTAGAGAATTTTTTGTTCTCTTAGTATTTGTGTGATTTTGATGAATTCCCTGCGTCTGGCAGGAGTAGCAGGTGATAGATCTGTGAAAAGTGAGATTTCTTGAAACCGTTCAGGGAGATCTGGTTTCTTGGCTGCAGCTTTAAGGATCGAATCTTTGATTTAGTAGTAATGGATCCTTGCTATAGTATCCCTAGGCAGAGAAGCTGGAATAGATTTAGGTTTAGGAAGTCTGTGGACTCTGTCTATTAGTAGGTCTGTATTTGAAGCTTGAGGTAGCAGAGCTGAAAACAGGTCAATTAAATAGTCCTGCAGTTGGTCATCCTGTACTGTTTCTGGTATATTCCTAAATCGGATATTGTTCCTTCTGGATCTATCCTCAATGTCTGCCAATTTTAGCTTGATAGCAGCTATATCATCTTCAGCAGAGTTATGAGCGTCCACAAGGCAGTTATGGGCATTTGCAAACTCCTCCATTTTCTCTTCTAGATGAGCTGTGCGGTCACCTATGGCAGTGATATCTGCTTTTAATGAGGAGAGAGCTGTCTTAAGATCGTTGTTAAATGAGGAATTTTAGATCAGACAATAGCTCTTTCATAGCTTCAAAGGTTATAGGATCCGCATTATGAGTATTCCCTGCGCCCATAAGATCAGGGTGTACAGGGGATAGAGAAGAGGAGTGTAACTTGCCTTGTACTTTGTCCGATGTACAGGACGGTGAGCTGTTAGCTGGCGAGCTGTGGAGAGATCCGAGGGCAGGAGCAGCTTCCTCATGCATAGGAGATGAAGGTTCCCGCGCGCCGGCGCCATTTTGGAACAATGCCGGACTGAAGAAGCTGGTAAGTTTAGCTGGGGTTCCTGGTCTTCTTTTGCCCCTCGGCATCTTTAGCATGACGGGTCAAGCCTCTGGATGTTAGAGGAGAAGTTAGGCTAGTAATCGCTTCTGTAAAGGGGTCCTATGAGCCGCTTTGAGACTGTGAGTAGCGGAGCTACAGAGACATGCGTCCGCTCTGGTGCGCTCCAAGCTACGCCCCCCGAGTCAGGTTTTTTATGTTCAGGGCACAGGTTCACACCGGCTTCAAGTCCAGACAACCCCTTTTAATGAGTATTACCTTCCAAAGTAGACTACATGTTTATTGTGATGGGAAAACCTGCTGTATTTTACAGTGGTATTGGGCACTGCAACAGTTACTGTATATACAATGTTATGGGCCATATTATGGGCTATATTTAATACGTTTTTCATGATGACTTTAGACAGTTTAGTGAGTCCAAAATTGAAAGAATAAAGAAAACTATAACTTAACCATTGACTACTTAAATGGGTGGTCTACTGCAGCAAAACTTTTAGCAAAGAGGTATAAAACAAAAAGATTCAGTACTCACCCTCAACGATTCCCCACAGCTGCTGTTCTCTACTTGTTCACAATACACAGAAAAAGTCAGAAAAGGTCATCTCATTGGCTGAAACAGGTTACCTTTGAAACCAGTGATTGGCTGGGTTTTTCCTCAGTGGCAACCCTGTTAAATCAGGTGCTAAGAAATATAACAAACTTCATACTTTAATATGTTTAAAGTGGTCGTGCTGAGTCCTTGTTACATAGGAACCAAAGCACAGTCTCACTTATTAAGATATTTAAAAAAAATATAGCATTCATTTCTAATTGATTTTATGCTATTTGGCATTGGCAGACAGCAGACTTTAAAAGCAAATGAAAACCATAAACACAATCAAAAGATTCTATAACAGAGACTCATACAAAAACACATGAGACATATTTATGAAAATTACATATGTTTTTATTTATGTTTTTGTATGACAGGGTTTATAATAACCATAAAAAAAAACAGGAAGCATATTAATTGCAAAACTGATACAAACATATAGGGTATTTGAAAAACAGCTGACCAGATGGGTCACCCAATTTCAGCTATCACATTTGGCTATTACGAAACCTACAAAGCACCTTAAAGAGAACCTTTTACCATGAAATGTAGCAGGCAATAGAGCAGAAAAAGCTGAGTGAATTGATATGTTGTTTTGCAGTAAAAGATTCAGTAAAACATGTAATTTATACATTTATATCTCTGCTACTTCATTATTCATACACGTGATTGAGGGCATTCTCTGTGTAAGTATGATTACAGAGATTACTGTCAGAGACTAATAAAATTACCCTATGTACAACTGAGCCCCGAAAGAACAGAGATTTTAATGTGTAATTTACAAGTTTTACTTAACCTTTTCCCACAAAACTATAACAATTTTAAATGACCTTTAAATTCTATTTGTGAATCCATAACTTTGTGTAATAATGGAAAAGCCAAGACTGCCTAGACTCTTGTAGTATCCTGAGAATACTGACCATATTTTCAAGTATTATTTACAGGGTGAATAAGACAATTTCTATTTATATTTGTTATTTTATTTAATTTAAAAAAAAGCGATTAATTTTGGTCAAGTTTGTCAAATTATGTCAGTTTCCATATTTTATGAATGAAAGTTTTTTCTAAAAAATAAGGTAGATAAGCATACAGTATATACCATGAGCTAAGGTGTTATTTCAACTGTGAAATGTCTGTATCTCTAAATATGTTTGCCATTAGCACGTTGGTACAACGAGATTACATATTTCTGATAGTAGAAGAACAAAGACATTTTGGAAGAAAATGTTGCTTACGTTGGTTTACAGTTGGTCATAGGATTTTACACACCAGCTAGTAAAATATATATTTTTTTAAAATAGATAAAAAAATAAACTTTAACTGAATGGTTATTTTTTTACAGCTGAACACTTTTTTGCCTTTGCTAGTCTTTATACATTTCTAAAATGTCTGTCAATGTTGACGCCACAAAGTCTGACATGTAGCCCTATCCTTCCACAGTCTTTGAAGTGTCAATTGAAGGACTAAGTAGTGCAGTACATTTAATTTGACAGTAAAGTAGCATCAGTGGGACTGGGCATGTGACTCTAAGTGCCACCATTTCCTTTAGATTGTTCTTGAATTGATAGGAGGATCCCTAAAGTACTTGATATTTCCTGTGAAACCTCAAATGTTATTTTTATGGGAGTACGCAACATGAGATATTGTAAATGTGCCACTGGTTACATGAATCTTACTGTAGTTGGTTTATTTAAGACTACATTCATTACAGAATGACCTGTCTCTAACCTTGTTACTGTAATCCAGACAACTTTCTATCTTATATGTATTGTTACCAGTCATAGTTTACAGAGGGTGAATATACTAATGCAACAGTATTACACAGTTGAGTCACATTATTATGACCACCTTTTAATATCCGGAGTAATCACCGTGTGCAGCACAGACAGCAGCTATATGCGACGGAAATGACTCAATAAGGTCCTGATAGGTTGTGACTAGAGATGAGTGAATTGAAGTTGACAAAGTGGAATTCGATCCGAATTTCAGGAATTTGATTTGCTCCGAATTTCCTCACGCTTCGTGGTAATGAATCACATTTTTTTTTCCTATAATGGCTGTTGCATGTGTTAGGACATGGAACAAAGAACTCTGGGAACGAGTGATCACCCACAATGCCATGGATGCAGCCAATCAGCAGCCAGCCAGCCCTTGTGATGTCACAGCCCTATAAATTGCCTTAGCCATATTGGATTCAGCCATTTTCCAGTGTATTTAGTGCAGGGAGAGAGGTTAACAGGCACTAGGCAAAGTGGTAGAAAAGACTTTCACACATTTTTCTGGCTGAATTAGAAGTTCAGGGAAAGATCATTAGAAGTGTAGTCAAATTATTCCACACTATAAAAAGAGAACAGGTTCCAATAGGGGAGTTTACAGCCTGGGTAAAAGGAAGAAACCTATTACACCTTGCTCCACTGAATGGGGATCCAAATTGCCATTATACTGCTGCTTTTAGGTTTGCAATAGACCTCTGTAATTCCAGCAAACCTTGCTTGTTATTGGGGTGCAAGTGCTGTGTGATATAGCCATTAACAGGGTGTTTTACTAGAAAATATTTCTACGTCTTATTAGCGGAAAAAAATGGCTCATTAGCCGTTGAGCGGTGCAGTTATAGGTTTTAAAGCCTTTTTTGTGGTGTATTAGTGGAAAAAAAGGCTTGTTAGCCTTTGTTCAGTGAAGTGACAACATTACAGCCTTTTTGGGGTGTACTAGTGGAAAAAAAGTGTTATTAGCCGTTCAGAGGTGCAGTTATATGTTCTGAAGCCTTTTATTCGGTGTATTATTGGGGAAAAAAGGTCTTATTAGCCTTAGTGTGGTGAAGTGACAAAAATACAGCCTTTTTTGGGGTGTATTAGTGGGGGAAAAAAGTCTTATGAGCCCTTCAGAGGTGCAGTTATATGTTCTAAAGCCCTTTTTGTGGTGTATTAGTGGAAAAAAATGCTTATTAGCCGTTGTGAGGTGAAGTGACAAAATTGCTGCCTTTTTTGGGTGTATTAGTGAGGGGAAAAAAAGTCTGATTACCGTTCAGCGGTGCAGATATATGTTCTAAAGCCTTTTTTGTGGTATATTCGTGAAAAAAAAGGCTTGTTAGCCGTTGTGCAGTGAAGAGACAAAACTGCATTCTTTTTTGGGGGGGGTATATGTGAAAAAATTAATTCTTATTAGACGTTCAGCGGTGCAGTTATGTTTTAAAGCCTTTTTTGTGGTCTATTAGTGGAGAAAAAAAAGTCTGATGAGCGAGCATGCTCGGTCGAAAACCTGTTCGGCTCGAGCATCGCTATGCTTGGCACATGGCGGTATTTGGACGAGTACCACATGTGCTCGACCACAATGCTCGAGTCTCCTCCCCACCCTTTTTGCAGCTGCTAAGCATCCAATAAACGTGCAGGTAAGTACTGCCATCACTGTAATGCCAGTAGCCATGTTGGCTGCTGGCATTACAGTGATTCGCTGGCCAGAACTCGTCATATATAGCACCCGATGACGCGGGTTCGGCTCATTGCGAGTCAGGGAGAGCTGAGCTTAGGAAGCGACAGATAGTGTAGGGAGATTGTGATCGCAATATATTCCAGTGAATAACGTTTCAAAGACCCAAAAGTTAAGGACTATTGTGTGTGGTGGCAGCAATTTAATTGTGCAAAGTAGTACTCGATTTTTTTTTATACTTTGCGAAATAGCGATTCTTTTGCTATATAGAAGGTGTCTTCAGTGACTTGTGACATCTGTGCAGTAATACCTTCTGTGTGTCAGGGGCAGAGATAGGAAGAGTATTACTGAAAATAATTTTTTTTTTCCCCATAATCTATCCACATTTTTGCTGTCAACGATGTAATCCGTGAATTGTGTGATCTGCGATTCAATACCTTGTGTGGTTGTCAGGCCCATATATAGGGAAATATTTAAAATACAGAAAAAAAAATTCTCCCATAATCTATCCACACTTTGCTGTCAACGATGTAATCCGTGAATTGTGTGATCTGCGATTCAATACCTTGTGTGGTTGTCAGGCCCATATATAGGGAAATATTTAAAATACAGAAAAATAAATTCTCCCATAATCTATCCACATTTTTGCTGTCAACGGTGTAATCCATGAATTGTGTAATCTGCGATTCAAAACCTTGTGTGGTTGTCAGGCCCAGATATAGGGAAAAAATAAAAATATAGAAAACTATTTTTCTCCCATAATCTGTCCACATTTTTGCTGTCAACGGTGTAATCCGTGAATTGCGTGATCTGTGCTTCAACACCTTGTGTGGTTGTCAGGCCCAGATAAAGTGAAAAATATAAGTATAAATATAAACTACATCAGAAAACAGTGTCCGCACTGCAGATTCCAATAATCTGGGCCTAAAATAGTGTCCATATTCCGTGGTGTTATGTTACATATACTGTCCTTCATCCGAAAACGGTGTCTTTAGCGTACAGCAAAAAAATCTGCGCCACATCTAGTGATAAAACCATTAATATGAAGAAGGAGAGCACTAAGGGACGGGGTAGTGGTCGTGATGCTGATGGTGCACGCAGAGGCCGTGGCCCTGAGTGCAATGAAACTGTGCCTGCTGCCAATGCACCAGAAAAAAATAATCCACCGTTCCCAGCTTCATGTCCAACTTAGCTGGGCGGCGCAGGACAACACTGTCCAAGTCGGACCAGTGCCAACAGTTGGTCTGTTGGATTGCTGAAGATAATGCTTCCAGTCGGTTAAGCACCACCCTTTCTTCCACCAAGTCCAGTCTTTGTAGCCAAGAATCTGGTCAAACTAATCCTCACTCTGATCATCCTTCCTCCCACCATGGAGAGGCTTGCCAAACAAGTGATCCCACACTCGGATATTCCAAAGGAGCTCTTTACAGCGCCACTAATACATTTGGCCCTCTCGCCCAGCACGCTTGAAGAGGGACCTGAGATATTGTGCCCTGATTCCCAACCTCTTGAGCATTTGCAGTAAGCCGGATTGTGACTAATGCACACTGGCGCAAAATTAATGGTTTTTAGTTCGTGACGCCAATTGCAATGTGCGCAGGTTATAGTCTCAGGGCCCTTTAAGATGTTGCCACTCACGTACCAGGTGAGGAATGCCAGAGGGGGATAATGTCTCTGTGTAATGTCAACGGTGTCTCCTACCTGGATACGGCTGGATTCCTGGATCCTGGCTCACTTGCAATAAATGGAGTGTGGTTAATAGGAGTAATTGAGGAATGAATGAGATCCAAACAGGTAATATGATCCAACTTGTCTTTACTTAATGGGTGCAGCATAAATCCATATGAGTACAGAAATAGTCTTTAGGTCCCACCAGGTATTGGCAATGTATGGCAGGGGTTAATGCCTCTTCTGCTCCTATACTATATGCCTGGAGTATCTGGCAGGTATTTATCTTCTGCTCTGTCTGTCTTCTGCTTGATATGTAGAGAAGAGGGTTTTCTGGTCAGGCGCAAAACACATAGGATCCAAACCGTCTCCTGTAGGTGAATCTTTTTTAATGCATAAATAAAATAGAACAACGCGTTTCGGGGCTCAAAGTGTCCCCTTCATCAGGTCAACAGTAGTCACAATGGATAATATCAGTACAGGTATATAAAGATACAAAAAAAACACCAAAAAACGGATTACCTGAGAGCTGCCCACAGATGGGAGGGGCTAGCTTCAGGTAATGTGTCACAAATATGGATATAGCTGTTCAAATTATAAGTGTGGTCACAGTATGTAATTGCAGTAGGTATATAGAACTAATATAAGGGGGTAGATTACATATATTCGGCGGTTTCTTCATGAGTTTATAATAGATAAAGACGGAGAACTGGAGTCACCTGACCGCACTGATGCGGTCACGTGATCGGCGCAGAGTGACTTCTATGCATAGCACCCGGCGCCTGCACTCTATTAGGTTATTCTTCTCGCACAGGCACCCGGTCATGTGATCGCAATCCTCACGATCACATGGCCAGTGTCCATGACTACGGGGACGTCGGTCAGCGGAGGATGTGCGCTCTCACTAGCAGCACACCAGGCGGCTGTCACAGTGGGGCGCTGGGCCGCGACCGAGGTCAAACTCACAGGGCTTACTATATTGCAAGTGTATATATATATATATTTACCACGATTATGAAGGGTGCATATGAATATAGATATGGCTATAAAAACAGATATGAATAAAGATGAAACACAAATAAAGATAATAATAAAAAATATAAATATATATATAAGGCAGGAACCCGATGTCCCTATATGATGAATCAATATATAATGCAGGAATCTTAATAAGGGGATAAAAACCGTATAGTATGTATATGATATAATAAATGACGCAATAAGTGCACATTGTTGTTAAAAAGCGCTAGTGGCACGTTATTTTTCGGTAGTTATGGTGTATAAGTAAAGATATAAATATGAAAAATATGTATATAATATAAGTATATAAAAGTATAAATATAAATATAAATATGAATATAAATATAAATATAAAAAAATAAAAATATATATAAATAAAAATAAAAATAAAAATAAAAAGGGGGGGGGGGTCGACATGCAAACCCCTCCACTTCGTTGGCAGCGAGGGGTTGGGTGAGTAAATATCACCCCGTAATAAATAGTTGTTGATATACGTTTGAAGATACATTTAAAAATACCAATAATCACAGGGATAAAAATGGAAATAAAAATAAGAATAAAAACATATGATGAAAAATTTCATGGTATTGATAAATAAAATAAATAGATGTATAAATATATATATATATATATATATATATAGATACACATATATATACCGATAAATGGATACGTATGCCGATCTGATCTTTCTTATAAATTGATCTCAAAAGCCTCGTTGAGGCCGTATGGATGCAGACTATTCAATTTAAAAATCCAGTACATTTCTCTACGTCTAATATGTTGGATATCCTTATGTAGATGACACGGGATTTTCTCGATTGGGGTTACCGTAAATCCGTCTGAACTACCCTCATGGTGTTCTGCAGCATGTCTAGATACACTATGTTTCCAAATTTTTTTCTTGATCTTAGATCTATGTGTATTTACTCGATTGCGCAGTGTCTGGATCGTGCGCCCCACATATTGTAGGTTGCATGGGCATTCTAGAAGATATATGACATGACTGGATTCACAGTTGAGTGCGGACATAATAGGGAAAGATTCCCCACTCACACGGCTGTAAAAAACAGATGTTTGGCATATATTAGAGCAGCATAGGCATTTAGTGTGTCCGCACTTAGAGCTACCTATGGAAGCGGCAGTATCATTACTCACAGTATGATGTGTAGCAGAATTAAGTTTGCTAGGTGCCAGGATATTTTTGAGGGTACGTGCTCTTTTATATGTAAGTCTAGGGGTTTCTGGAATAACTTGATTCAGGATGGGGTCTCTTCTTAAGATATGCCAATGTTTTTCTAAAACCGCTTTTATCAATAGATGGTTTTGATTGAAGGTAGTGATGAAGTTGCAGCCATATTTTCCAATACTAATCTCTTTCTTCTTTTTAGACACTGGGATCAGACATTCATCTTGGGTAAGTTCTGTGGCCTTTTTTCTTGCGCCAGAGATGATGTTAGAGGGATACCCTTTCTGGGTGAATCTGGAGCTCAGGATATCGCACTGTTGGTGAAAATCTTCCTCGCGGGTACAGTTTCGTCTGAGTCGTTTAAATTGACTGAAAGGGATGTTTTTTTTCCATTTTCTGTAATGTGTACTTTTAAAGTCTAGATAGCTATTGCTATCTACCTTTTTAAAAAAAGTGCGTGTGTTTATTCTGTTGTTCTGAATAAAGATTTCTAGATCAAGAAACTCGGTCTTTTTACTGTCAGACGTACCCGTAAACGTGATACCCCAATCATTGGTATTGATATATGAGACGAAATTATCTATAGATGTTTGGTCCCCATTCCAAATGAGGATCAGATCATCTATATATCTGCGGAAGAAGACAATGTTCTTATTGGCCCAGAAGCTAGATTGATATATAAATGTTTCCTCAAACGCCCCCATAAACAAATTCGCAAAACTGGGCGCGAAACGCGTCCCCATTGCGGTTCCGCGTATCTGTTTATAGATGTCATTTTGGAATGTGAAAACGTTGTGTGTGAGTATAAACTCAATACCTCTCATAATGAATGTTTTTTGCGCAACGGGCATATCTGGATCGTTATCGAGAAAGCTGGAGGTGCTTTTCATCCCTAAGTCGTGGGAAATGTTCGAATATAGTGCTGATACATCCAAAGTCACCCAATGGTAATCATCTGACCACTCAATGTCTTTGAGTACGGAGATGAGTGATGCAGAGTCTCTCAGGTGGGATTTTAGAGAGAGTACGTATTTTTGCAGATAAATGTCAATGTAGTGTGACAAATTCCGTGTGAGAGAAGAGACACCCGATATTATGGGACGTCCTGGTGGATTTTGGATGTCCTTATGGATTTTGGGAAGATGGTAAAAGGTCGCCGGTGTGGACTCTTTAACCATAATATATTCCTTTTCTTTCTTATCTAGACAGAGGTCCCCAGACTTTATCAAAGTCTGGAACTCTCCTAGATAAGTTTCAGAGGGGTCACACTCAAGCTGTAAGTAATATTTGTCATTTGAAAGAATATTAAGGGCTTCTTTCACATAGTCTGTGCGATTTTGGATGACAACCCCCTCCCCCCCTTGTCGGCATTTCTAAAAACTAGATCGGTATCAAGTTGTAATTTTTTCAGAGCTAGTTTCTCTGATGGTTTCATGTTTTGTCTTGTTGCTGGTTTCAGGTTAATATCCCTAAAGTCATTCGAGACCACAGAATAAAATGTGTCGAGGAAGTTTCCCTTATGGTGAATGGGATAAAAAGTTGACGGTGGTTTAAGACCAGAAGGTAGTGGGGGTGGGGCTACAGACTGTTCCGTGTCAGGCGATATAGTGTTGGGCTCTACATTGGATCCAATATTACGATTTTCTTTTATCTTAAAATGCCTTTTTAGGGAAAGTTTCTTGATATATCGATTAAGGTCGAGAAAGAGATCAAATTCTTTGATTTTGCTGGTGGGACAAAATGAGAGTCCTTTTGAAAGTACTGCAATCTCATTGGGTGTCAGTATGTGGCTAGACAAATTGAAGATGCCGTGGGAAAGGGGTGATGGATCCGGTTGGGAAATCAATGTTGGCTGCGAGGGGTAGGAATTTTTATTTTTGCGCTGACCTGCTCTACAGCCTCTCCTTGTTTTTTTCTTTTCACGGATTTGTGGCCTAGTGAGCTATATTGGTGGTTTTTGGACTTTTTGGAATAGATTGAATGGTAGTGGGATGAATCTGAGGAGGAAGATCTAAGAAGGATACCATGGATGTGAAGGGACCAGCTGATAAGGATTCAATCGTGGGTGAATTATTTGGTTGATTCAAGTTAATATGAGTGGAGGTGATGGATGGTGTACCAGCAGAAATGTCCACATGTGGAGTGGTTGACGGAGGGGTACTCTCATGGATGGTAAGAAGAGAGTCAGTCTCTAAATCAGAGCAAACTGAGGGAGTGGGAGAATTGGATGTGACTGATGAGTGTTGGTCAGGATGGATGGAGAACTCGGTTGGTGGAAGATTAAGTGGACCACATGTATTGAGTATTTCTGTGGAAAAAATAGAGGATGGGGAAGTGAGGGTGAGTGTGGTATTGGTAATGAGAGGAACATGTATTCCACTTGGAGTAAGTAGTGGGGTCTGGAAGACAGAGATTGGGGATTCCTGAGTAACTGTGTTATCTGATCCAACGTAGGTACGTGCAGATATATTTATGGGGGTGTAACAGACGTTATGAGGTGTGTGTTGTTCAGAGTTAGGAATCAGGTTAATTTTAGGGGATGTACCATTGTATTGGGGTGTATGGTAGGTCTGTAGTCTATAGTGATTATTGGGTCTATTGTCTAGGGACCGTGACATTTTATTCTGATTGGATCTGTTCCGATTGGAGTATGACACCCAAGGTTTTTGAAACCTCCTATATTTGTGATCTTGTTCCTTCTGAGGGGGAGGTGGGATGTGGGTGGCATTTCTACTGGGAGGGTTGGTATCTATACGTGATGTATTGTCGTGATGTGTAGCATTGTCCATTGGAGTGGGTATAGCTGGGTCTGCTAGATTGTCATTATTTGTATGTTGTCTAGGTGTATCCGATTTCAACCAATATTTGATATTATTAGTGGCAAAATCCTGTCTATCTCTATGGAGTTTATTGCTTTTTTTATATAACGTATCTTTTTCCACTGATAGGATCCTCGCTGTGATGAGCCGGTCAAATTTGGTAAAAGCAGTATGTGATTTGTATTTTGAAATCAGATCGTGGCATGCAGATATTTTCCTACCACATTCTAGATACAATAAACGCCTTTTGTCAATTAGTCTAGTGATGAGACCTTTTGCGCATTCAAGTAAATAGCTGTCCCATTCCTTACAAAAGTCCAAATCTTCTTTAAAAGAGTTCCCAAAACGAAGTCTTAGGCCACGTGGGACAATTTCCTCCTTGAGATAAATCTCAAGGAAACTCGCATCTAATTGATGTTGTATTTCCTCTGACATCAATTTCTCCAAATCATGAAAAAGAGTTAATAAAGTCTTTTCATCAATACTTGCGTTTGAGTCCTGATTCAAAACGACATGATGTTCGGTGTTTCTTGTACATTGTATGATCAAACGTTCTCGCTGTTCCATACGGTTCCGTGCATAATCCATTTTGATCCTGGTAAATAGGCCTATGTGCAGCTCCCCTTATCTGGAAATTCCAGTTGAAGTAGTCTTGGAAACCACAGGCGAGTCTAGAGTCCCCCTCGGTCAGGAGGGGAACATGGAGACAAAAGAAGGGGTATGGGGGGCGCACAATAGGGTAGTATGTTCAATACAAACTTAATTGTAAAACAAGTTAAAGGTGCTCACCTTTTTAGGTTGTGCAAGAATAGACACAACTCTATTGTAGATATGTAAAATAAGCCAGAGAGATTTTTCGGATCCGTGGATGCTGCCGCAGAAGAGGTATCTTTGGGATCGGAGGCCTAATCCCCCAAAGGATGCTTGTAGAGAAGAGGGTTTTCTGGTCAGGCGCAAAACACATAGGATCCAAACCGTCTCTTGTAGGTGAATCTTTTTTAATGCATAAATAAAATAGAACAACGCGTTTCGGGGCTCAAAGTGTCCCCTTCATCAGGTCAACAGTAGTCACAATGGATAATATCAGTACAGGTATATAAAGATACAAAAAAAAACGCCAAAAAAACGGATTACCTGAGAGCTGCCCACAGATGGGAGGGGCTAGCTTCAGGTAATGTGTCACAAATATGGATATAGCTGTTCAAATTATAAGTGTGGTCACAGTATGTAATTGCAGTAGGTATATAGGACTAATATAAGGGGGTAGATTACATATATTCGGCGGTTTCTTCATGAGTTTATAATAGATAAAGATGGAGAACTGGAGTCACCTGACCGCACTGATGCGGTCACGTGATCGGCGCAGAGTGACTTCTATGCATAGCACCCGGCGCCTGCGCTCTATTAGGTTATTCTTCTCGCACAGGCACCCGGTCATGTGATCGCAATCCTCACGATCACATGGCCAGTGTCCATGACTACGGGGACGTCGGTCAGCGGAGGATGTGCGCTCTCACTAGCAGCACACCAGGCGGCTGTCACAGTGGGGCGCTGGGCCGCGACCGAGGTCAAACTCACAGGGCTTACTATATTGCAAGTGTATATATATATTTACCACGATTATGAAGGGTGCATATGAATATAGATATGGCTATAAAAACAGATATGAATAAAGATGAAACACAAATAAAGATAATAATAAAAAATATAAATATATATATAAGGCAGGAACCGATGTCCCTATATGATGAATCAATATATAATGCAGGAATCTTAATAAGGGGATAAAAACCGTATAGTATGTATATGATATAATAAATGACGCAATAAGTGCACATTGTTGTTAAAAAGCGCTAGTGGCACGTTATTTTTCGGTAGTTATGGTGTATAAGTAAAGATATAAATATGAAAAATATGTATATAATATAAGTATATAAAAGTATAAATATAAATATAAATATGAATATAAATATAAAAATAAAAAAAATATATATAAATAAAAATAAAAATAAAAAGGGGGGGGGGTCGACATGCAAACCCCTCCACTTCGTTGGCAGCGAGGGGTTGGGTGAGTAAATATCAAATAGTTGTTGATATACGTTCTGCTTGATATGGGCCTGACTAGCTGAGGAGGGATTTGGATTCTCCTGGTCTCTGGATATGTACTCACAGCTTGGCTCACAGGGAATGTTTCTTCCTGGAGGCTGGAGATGGCTGCTTTTTTGTCAACCAGCTGAGGCAGATGGCTCAGGCTGGGAAGAGTGATCTTGGCCTCAGCCGAGGCTGGATCCTAGGTTGGGATCCCTGTAACTGGGAGCTCCTACAAACACAGCCTTCCCCCTGCAGGGAGAGCTGGAACACACTCTCTGGAACTTTCCTTCCTCCCCATGAGGCAGGATGTGGGAACATTCCACTCCTCCTCAAAGAGGGGGGGGGGGGCTAGTCTGGAATGAACTATTCCAGCCTAGGTATACTAAACTGGCTATGGTCTGCTGAACATATTGCCTGTCACCTGCTGGTGTACATGGAAATTACAGCTAATACATTATACAGGCCTAGAATATACACATAATGGAAAATGCATTGTTAAATTACACAAGATGACAATACATATGCACCTGACATGATGTAGCAGGGAGAAAGAGTTTAGTGACATACTCTGGGATGTTACACATTCACAGTCTCAAGAAGATGATGGTGGTAAACGGCAATCATTCGTTCACGAGGTGGATGATGATGACACACAGTTGTCAATCACTGAGGTTGTGGTTAGGTCAAGTCAGGAGGATGAGCAGAGTGAGGAAGTGGAAGAGGAGGTGGTTTATTATGAGGTCACTGACCCAACATGGGAAGGTGAAAAGCCGAGCGAGGACAGCAGTACAGAGGGGGAGGGATCCGCAGCACTGCAACAGGCTGGATAAGGCAGTGGGGTTGCAAAAGGGAGAAGTCGGCCCACACCAAACAGGCCCGCAACCATTACACTGAGCACACCCATGCATAAATTTACCTTGCCAAGGGGTAGGTATTCCACAGTATGGTGCTTTTGTTGAGGAAAGTGCAGAGGAGAAAAGAGTGGTAGTTTGCAACCTGTGCCGTACCAAAATGGCCAATCCCCTGTCGAAGGTGCAGGCCCGGATGCCCCTCGCCCTGCATCAGCAACAACATCCACTTCCCTGTCCCAGCACAGCGTCCAAATGTCCATAACACAGTCATTTGAACGCAAGTGCAAATACCCACCCACCTACCCACAGGCCATAGCACTAAATGTGCAACTTTCAAAATTAATGGCCCATGAAATGTTGCCATTTAGGCTTGTGAACACTGCGGCCTTCCGCAGCCTGATGTCGGCGGCCTTCTCTCGGTAGGCAGTCCCCAGCCACCACTATTTTTCATGGTGTACCGTGCCCGCCTTACACCAGCATGTGTCCCAGAACATCGCCCGTGCTCTGACCAATGCAGTTACTAGGAAGGTCCACTTAACCACAGACACATGGACTGTAAGCACACAAGTGCAGGGTGGCCAGGGACGCTACATTTCCCTGACCTCACACTGGGTGAATGTTGTGGAGGCGTGCTACCAACGCCCAGAATTGCGGGCCCTACGTCCATCAGGGTCTCCGCCAGCATCTATGTTACTGGCTCCAACCCCCACATCTCCTCCTACGCCGCCTCCTCCTCCACTTCCACCTCCTTCAGCAGTCAGCCATCAGTCGCTAGCTGTAAGCAGTGTAGCACTGCTGTGGGTAAGCGTCAACAGGCCGTGCTGAAGTGGATCTGTTCAGGGGACAAACAGCACACCGCCGCTGAGCTGTGGCAGAGTATAAGGGACCAGACCGAGCTGTGGCTCTCGCCACTCAACCTACAACAAGGCATGGTTGTATCTGACAATGGCCGTAACTTGGTGGCGGCTTTGGAACTTGGCAACCTGACATATATCTCATGCCTAACCCACATCTTAAACTTAGTGGTTAAGTGGTTTATCAAAACCTACCCCAATTTGCCAGAGCTACTAGTGAAGGCACTCGGCGTGTGTGACATTTCCGCAAGTCGTCCACAGCTTCAGTCGGTCTGTCAACGCTGCAGCAGTGCTTGTGGCATTCAGCTCACCGACTGTTGTGTGACGTGAGCACGCGCTGGAATTCTACATTCCATATGTTGGCCAGGCTTTGTGAGCAGCAGAGTGCAGTTATGCAACATGGTCGTCGCCTTTCGAGTCAACTGCCACTATTTACAAGCGAGGAGTGGGCATTGATGTCAGACCTCTGTGAGGTTTTAAAAAACTTTGATGAATCCACACCGATGGTTAGTGGCGATAACGCTATTATCAACATAACCATCCCACTGCTGTGTCTACTCAAACGATCGCTGCTTACAATTAAGGACGACGCTCTAAATGTAGCAGACGAGGAAATGGGGGAAGAGATTTCACAGAGTCATAGCCAGCCCACCCTCAGTTCGTCTTCTCAGCTCGAATTGGACCATCAAGTGGAGGAGGAGGAGCTGGAGACAGTTGCCTCTGCTACAGAGGGTAGTACCCATGGAAATTTAATTCCATCTGTTCAGCATGGATGGGCAGAAGAGGAGGAGAAGGATGAGGAGATGGATAGTCATCCTGATGTCGACATCGGCATCTTGCCTGTTGGTACTCTGGCACACATGGCTGACTTCATGTTAGGCTGCCTTTCCCGCGACCCTCGCATTATACGCATTTTAGATAACACGGATTACTGGGTTCACCCTTCTCGACCCCCGCTACAAAGATAACTTCTCATCTCTAATTACTGTGGTGGAGAGGACGAGTAAAACACTGCAATACCAGAAGGTACTTGTTGAGATATTGCTCCAAAATTTTCCATCTGACAATGCTGGTGGCAGAGTCCGTACTTCCTTAGGCAACCGAGGAAGGGAGACCAGGGGAACACACAGCAGTTCCAGCAAATGCAGAGCAACACTCTCCAAGGCATGGGACACTTTCATGACACCCCACCAGCAATCTCACCCTGAAGCGCGGCCTAGTGTTACAAGGAGGGAAAAGTTTTGGAAGATGGTGAAGGAATACATAGCAGACCGTCTCAGCGTCCTGAATTATCCCTCAGTGCCTTAAAACTACTGGGTGTCCAAGCTGGACATGTGGCACGAACTTGTGCTCTACACCTTGAAGGTGCTGGCCTGACATGCCGCCAGCTTTTTGTCTGAGCGAGTACTTAGTGCTGCTGGTGGCATTATAACTAGAGTTGAGCGAACCCGAACTGTAAAGTTCGGGTTCGTACCGAACTTTAGGGTTTTCGGCGCCCGGACCCGAACATAAACATTTACGTAAAAGTTCGGGTTCGGCGATTTTTATGGCGCTTTTTGAAAGGCTGCAAAGCAGCCAATCAACAAGCGTCCTACTACTTGCCACAAAAGGCCATCACAGCCATGCCTACTATTGGCATGGCTGTGATTGGCCAACTGCAGCATGTGACCCAGCCTCTATTTAAACTGGAGTCACGTAGCACCGCCCGTCACTCTGCTTGGATTAGTGTAGGGAGAGGCTGCTGTGAGAGAGAGATCAGGGAGAAATCTTATCAAGAACTGGTTTATGTACTCAGCGATCTACAGAAAAAGTGTTTTGTGGGTGCAGTGCACAATTTTTTTAAGCCTGCCCTGAGCCAACTACTGCTGAAAACGAACTTTTTTTCTTCAGTTAGTCAATATCAATACATGATCAGCAGCCATTTTATGCAACGATAGAGCACCAGCATAGGCTATCTACAAGTCCAGAAATACAGATTTGGCATACTGGGGTGAAAAAACCCTCTAATATACTGCACTTCTGGGATTACACGTGCATAAGTCACTGTCACATTTAGGCCAGAAATACAGATTTGGCATACTGGGGTGAAAAAACCCTCTAATATACTGCACATCTTTGGATTACACATGCATAAGTCACTGTCACATTTAGGACAGAAATAAAGCTTTTTGGTTAGGGTGAAAAAAAAACTAATATACTGCACATCTGAGATTACACGTGCATAAGTGACTATCACATTTAGGACATAAATACGACTTTGGCATACTGGGGTGAAAAAAGCCTCTAATATACTGCACATCTGTGATTACACGTACATAAGTGACTGTCACATTTAGGACAGAAATACAGCTTTTTGGTTAGGGTGAAAAAACACTCTAATATACTGCACATCTGGGATTACACATGCATAAATCAATGTCACATTAAGGACAGAAATACAGCTTTGTGGTTAGGGTGAAAAAACCCTCTAATATAATGCACATCTGGGATTAAACGTGCATAAGTCACTGTCACATTTAGGACAGAAATACAGCTTTTTGGTTAGGGTGAAAAAACCCTCTAATATACTGCACATCTGGGATTACACGTGCATAAGTGACTGTCACATTTAAGACAGAAATACAGCTTTTTGGTTAGGGTGAAAATACCCTCTAATATACTGCACATCTGGGATTACACGTGCATAAGTGACTGTCACATTTAGGCCATAAATACGGCTTTGGCATACTAGGGTGAAAAAAGCCTCTCATATACTGCACATCTGGGATTACACGTGCATAAGTCACTGTCACATTTAGGACAGAAATACAGCTTATTGGTTAGAGAGAAAAAGCACTCTAATATACTGCACATCTGTAATTACACGTGCATAAATCATTGTCACATTTAGGACAGAAATACAGCTTTTTGGTTAGGGTGAAAAAACCCTCTAATTTACTGCACATCTGGGATTACACGTGCATAAGTCACTGTCACATTTAGGACAGAAATACAGCTTTTTGGTTAGGGTGAAAAAACCCTCTAATATACTGCACATCTGGAATTACACGTGCATAAGTCACTGTCACATTTAGGACAGAAATACAGCTTTTTGGTTAGGGTGAAAAAACCCTCTAATATATTGCACATCTGGGATTACACGTGCATAAGTCACTGTCACATTTAGGCCATAAATACAGATTTGGCATACTGGGGTGAAAAACGCCTCTCATATACTACACATCTGAAATTACACATTCATAAGTCACTGTCACATTTAGGACAGAAATACAGCTTTTTGGTTAGAGAGAAAAAGCCCTCTAATATACTGCACATCTGTAATTACACGTGCATAAGTCACTGTCACATTTAGGACAGAAATACAGCTTTTTGGTTAGGGTGAAAAAACCTTATAATATATTGCACATCTGGGATTACACGTGCATAACTTACTGTCACATTTAGGACAGAAATACAGCTTTTTGGTTAGGGTGAAAAAACCCTCAAATATACTGCACATCTGGGATTACACGTGCATAAGTCGCTGTCACATTTAGGACAGAAGTACAGCTTTTTGGTTAGGGTGAAAAAACCCTCTAATATATTGCACTTCTGGGATTACACGTGCATAAATCACTGTCACATTTAGGTCATAAATACGGATTTGGCATACTGGGGTGAAAAACGCCTCTCATATACTGCACATCTGGGATTACACATGCATAAGTCACTGTCACATTTAGGACAGAAATACAGCTTTTTGGTTAGGGTGGAAAAACCCTCTAATATACTGCACATCTGAGATTACACGTGCATAAGTGACTGTCACATTTAGGACATAAATACGGCTTTGGCATACTGGGGTGAAAAAAGCCTCTAATATACTGCACATCTGGGATTACACGTACATAAGTGACTGTCACATTTAGGACAGAAATACAGCTTTTTGGTTAGGGTGAAAAAACACTCTAATATACTGCACATCTGGGATTACACATGCATAAGTCAATGTCACATTTAGGACAGAAATACAGCTTTGTGGTTAGTGTGAAAAACCCCTCTAATATAATGCACATCTGGGATTAAACGTGCATAAGTCACTGTCACATTTAGGACCGAAATACAGCTTTTTGGTTAGGGTGAAAAAACACTCTAATATACTGCACATCTGGGATTACACATGCATAAGTGACTGTCACATTTAGGCCATAAATACGGCTTTGGCATACTGGGGTGAAAAAAGCCTTTCATATACTGTACATCTGGGATTACACGTGCATAAATCACTGTCACATTTAGGACAGAAATACAGCTTTATGGTTAGGGTGAAAAAACCCTCTAATATACTGCACATCTGGGATTACATGTGCATAAATCACTGTCTCATTTTGGACAGAAATACAGCTTTTTGGTTAGGGTGAAAAAACACTCTAATATACTGCACATCTGGGATTACACGTGCATAAGTGACTGTCACATTTAGGCCATAAATACGGCTTTGGCATACTGGGGTGAAAAAAGCCTTTCATATACTGCACATCTGGGATTAAACGTGCATAAGTGACTGTCACATTTAGGATAGAAATACAGCTTTTTGGTTAAGGTGAAAAAAACTTCTAATATAATGCACATCTGGGATTACACATGCATAAGTCACTGTCACATTTAAGACAGAAATACAGTTTTGTGGTTAGGGTGAAAAAACCTTCTACTATAATGCACATCTGGGATTAAACGTGCATAAGTGACTGTCACATTTAAGACAGAAATACAGCTTTTTGGTTAGGGTGAAAATACCCTCTAATATACTGCACATCTGGGATTACACGTGCATAAGTCACTGTCACATTTAGGACAGAAATACAGCTTATTGGTTAGAGAGAAAAAGCACTCTAATATACTGCACATCTGTGATTATACGTGCATAAATCATTGTCACATTTAGGACAGAAATACAGCTTTTTGGTTAGGGTGAAAAAACCCTCTAATTTACTGCACATCTGGGATTACACGTGCATAAGTCACTGTCACATTTAGGACAGAAATACAGCTTTTTGGTTAGGGTGAAAAAACCCTGTAATATACTGCACATCTGGGATTAGACGTGCATAAGTGATTTTCACATTTAGGCCATAAATACGGCTTTGGCATACTGGGGTGAAAAAAAACCTCTACTATACTGCACATCTAGGAATAGACATGCATAAGTGACTGTCACATTTAGGCCATAAATATGGCTTTTTGGTTACTGGGGTGAAAAAAGCCTCTAATATACTACACATCTGGGATTAGACAAGCATCAGTGACTGTCAGTTTTAGGCCAGAAATACGGCTTTTTGGTTACTGCCGTGAAAAAACCCTCTGATATACTGCACATCTGGGATAAGACGTGCATAAGTGATTGTCACATTTAGGCCACAAATACCGCTGTCATTTAGAGTTTAAAAAAAATATATAGCGTGCAATACCCTACATCAGGGTTTATATTGGCGGTTAATTATTCTTAACATACTTAACAACTTTTTACTTTGCTTTGTGAACGCTAACTATGAGGAAAACATCTAATAAGTGACGCGGTTATGGTCGTGGTGCTGGTGTTGGTGGAGCCTCTGGTGCAGGGAGAGGAAGTGGCCGTTCTGCCACAGCTACACGTCCTACTGAACCTACTACCTGAGGTCCCAGGAGCCGCCAGAATATACAGCGATATTTGGTCGGGCCTAATGCCGTTCTAAGAATGGTAAGTCCTGAGCAAGTACAGGAGCTAGTCAATTGGGTGGCCGACAGTGGATCCAGCACGTTCACATTATCCCCCACCCAGTCTTCTGCAGAAAGGGCACAGGTGGCGCCTGAAACCCATGCCCATCAGTCTGTCACATCACCCCATGCATATGGGGGAACCAGTCTGAGCCTCAAGTCATGCAGCAGTCTCTTATGCTGTTTGAAGAATCTGCTGGCAGGGTTTCCCAAGGGCATCCACCTAGCCCTTCCCCAGGGGTGGAAGACATAGAATGCACTGACGCACAACCACTTATGTTTCCTGATGAGGACATGGGAATACCACCTCAGCACGTCTCTGATGATGACGAAACACAGGTGCCAACTGCTGCGTCTTTCTGCAGTGTGCAGACCGACAAAGAGGTCAGGTAGGAAGACTGGGTGGAAGACGATGCAGGTGACGATAAGGTCCTAGACCCCACATGGAATAAAGGTCGTTACACTGACTTTCAGAGTTCGGAGGAAGAGGCAGTGGTGAGACCGAGCTAACAGCGTAGCAAAAGCGGGAGCAGGGTGCAAAAGCAGAGCAGCCGTCGCCAAAACAGTTCGCCTGTTACTGGCCACCGTCAACAGGGACCGAGCACACCAAAAGCAGCTTCAAGGAGTTCCCTGGCATGGCACTTCTTCACACAATGTGCTGATGACAAGAATCGAGTGGTTTGCACGCTGTGTCATCAGAGCCTGAAGCAAGACATTAACGTTCTGAACCTTGGCACAACCTGCATGACCAGGCATCTACATGCGAGACACGGGCTGCAGTGGAGTAAGCACCTTCAAAACCAAGAATGGGCTCAGGCCCCTCCTGCTCCCTCTTCTGCTGCTGCCTCGGCCTCTTCCTCCGCCTCTGGAGGAATGTTGGCACCTGCAGCCCAGCAAACAGAGGATGCGCCACCAACAACACCACCTCCGTCACCAAGCATCTCCACCATGTCACACGGAAGCGTTCAGCTCTCCATCTCACAAACCTTTGATAGAAAGCGTAAATTCCCACCTAGCCACCCTCGATCCCTGGCCCTGAATGCCAGCATTTCTAAACTACTGGCCTTTGAAATGCTGTCATTCAGGCTGGTGGAGATGGACAGCTTCAAACAGCTCATGTCGCTTGCTGTCCCACAGTACGTCGTTCCCAGCAGCCACTACTTCTCCAGGAGAGCTGTGCCCTCCCTGCACAACCATCGGATAAAATCAAGTGTGCACTGAGCAACACCATCTGTGGCAAGGTCCACCTAACCACAGATACGTGGACCAGTAAGCACGGCCAGGGACGCTATATCTCCCTAACTGCACACTGGGTAAATGTAGTGGTGGCTGGGCCCCAGGCGGAGAGCTGTTTGGCGCACGTCCTTCCGCCGCCAAGGATCACAGGGCATCATTCTTTGCCTCCTGTTGCCTCCTCTTCCTACTCGGCTTCCTTCTCCTCTTCTACCACCTCCTCATCCGGTCAGCGACAGACCTTCACCACCAACTTCAGCACAGCCAGGGGTAAACGTCAACAGGCAGTTCTGAAACTGATGTGTTTGGGGGACAGGCTTCACACCGCGCAGGAATTGTGGTGGGGTATAAAACAACAGACCGACGAGTGGTTGCTGCCAGTGAGCCTCAAGCCCGGCCTGGTGGTGTGCGATAATGGGCAAAATCCCGTTGCAGCTCTGGGACTAGCCGGTTTGACGCACATCCCTTGCCTGGCACATGTGCTGAATTTGGTGGTGCAGAAATTCATTCACAACTACCGGGACATGTCACAGCTGTCTGTGCGAGCTTCCGGCATTCTCATTCTGCCGCTGCTCGGCTGTCTGCTCTTCAGCGTAACTTCGGCCTTCCCGCTCACCGCCTCATATGCGACGTGCCCACCAGGTGGAACTCTACCTTGCACATGCTGGAGAGACTGTGCAAGCAGCAGCAGGCCATAGTGGAGTTTCAGCTGCAGCAATCACGGGTGAGTCGCACTGCGGAACAGCACTACTTCACCACCAATGACTGGGCCTCCATGCGAGACCTGTGTGCCCTGTTGCGCTGTTTCGAGTACTCCACCAACATGGCCAGTGGCGATGACGCCGTTATCAGCGTTACCATACCACTTCTATGTCTCTTTCAGAAAACACTTAGGGCGATGATGGAAGAGGATGTGGCCCAGGACGAGGAGGAGGAAGAGGGGTCATCTCTAACAATTTTAGGCCAGTCTTTTAGAAGTGGCTCAGAAAGAGGATTTTTGCAACAGCAGAGGCCAGGTACAAATTTGGCCAGCCAGGGACCACTACTGGAGGATGATGAGGAGGAGGAGGAGGAGGATGGGGATGAAGCATGTTCACAGCGGGGTGGCATCCAATGCAGTTCGGGCCCATCACTGGTGCGTGGCTGGGGGGATACGGAGGACGCAGACGATACACCTCCCACAGGGGACAGCTTGTCCTTACTTCTGGGCAGCCTGGCACACATGAGCGACTACATGCTGCAGTGCCTGCGCAACGACTGCAGAGTTGCCCACATTTTAACGTGTGCTGACTACTGGGTGGCCACCCTGCTGGATCCCCGTTACAATGACAATGTGCCGTCCTTAATTCCCTCACTGGAGCGTGATCGGAAGATGCGCGACTACAAGCGCACGCTGGTAGATGCGCTCCTGAGAGCATTCCCAACTGACGCTGTGGGACAAGTCGAAGCACCAGGCGAAGGCAGGGGAGGAGGAAGAGGTCGCCAACGCAGCTGTGTCAGCGCCAGCACCTCAGAAGGCAGGGTTAGCATGGCCGACATGTGGAAAAGCTTTGTCACCTCGCCGTAACAACCGGCCCCAACTGCTGATATGGAGCGTGTTAGCAGGAGGCAGCATTTGAACAACATGGTGGAACAGTACCTGTGCACACGACTACACGTACTGACTGATGGTTCTGCCCTATTCAACTTCTGGGTCTCCAAATTGTCCACATGGGCAGAGCTTGCCCTGTATGCCTTGGAGGTGCTGGCCTGCCCTGCAGCCAGTGTACTCTCTGAACGTGTATTTAGCATGGCAGGAGGCGTCATTACAGACAGACGCAGCCGCCTGTCCACAGCCAACGTGGACAAGTTCACGTTCATTAAAATGAACTAGGCTTGGATCCCACAAGACTTCTCTGTACCTTGTGCAGAATAGACATTTATACCACCATCAAACAGACATTCTTGTACTCTTTTTTATTTGTCCCAATGTTTTGGGGGCTACCTACCCCAATAAAAAAAAAACATTGTTGGCTACCTCCTCCTCCTCCATTGCTGCCTCCACCTACAACACCACATTCACCGCCTCCTCAACCTCCGACTCCATATCCACCTCCTTCTCTGAGTTGCAGGTTAATAATTTGTAATTTTTTGTTATTTTATTTCATTTTAAGTTATTTCCCTATCCACATTTGTTTGCAGAGCAGTTGCCGTGCTCTTAGGCACATTTTACTGCCTTTTACATACCTCTAGCCTTTTCAAGGACTTTTTTAGAGCCAGTTTAATTTAAAAAAGTGCCAATTTTAATTCCCTAAATTGAACAAATTCTTATTTTCAATTGTCGGGTGACATTTTACAATTTTTGGCGTATACAAACCCCTGCTGTGCCTGGGTGACAGGGGCCTAAATCTCTCAAAATCCTCTGTTGTATTGCTGGGTGACATGAACCCCCTTTTTCTATGAATGAACCCTGGCTGTGCCTGGGTGACAGGGGCCTAAATCTCTCAAAATCCTCTGTTGTATTGCTGGGTGACATGATCCCCCTTTTGCCGTGAATGAACCCCTGCTGTGCCTGGGTGACAGGGGCCTAAATCTCTCAAAATACTCTGTTGTATTGCTGGGTGACATGAACCCCCTTTTGCCGTGAATGAACCCCTGCTCTGTATTCCTGACAGGGGCCTAAATCTCTCAAAATACTCTGTTCAATTGCTGGGTGACATGAACCCCCTTTTGCCGTGAATGAACCCCTGCTCTGCATTGCTGACAGGGGCCTAAATCTCTCAAAATCCACTGTTGTATTGCTGGGTGACATGAACCCCCTTTTGCCGTGAATGAACCCCTGCTCTGCATTGCTGACAGGGGCCTAAATCTCTCAAAATCCACTGTTGTATTGCTGGGTGACATGAACCCCCTTTTGCCGTGAATGAACCCCTGCTCAGCATTGCTGACAGGGGCCTAAATCTCTCAAAATCCTCTGTTGTATTGCTTGGTGACATGAACCCCCTTTTGCCGTGAATGAACCCCTGCTCTGCATTGCTGACAGGGAACTAAATTTAGTGAAAACATCTGTTACTGATCGGAAGATGCGCGACTACAAGCGCACGCTGATGATAGCATTCCCACCTGACAGCGGGGGCACAGTGGAAGCACAAGGCGAAGGCAGAGGAGGAGGAAGAGGTCGCCAACGCAGCTGGGGCACCACCAGCACCTGAGAAGGCATGGTTAGCATGGCCAAAATGTGGAAAAGCTTTGTCAGCCTTGGAGGTGCTGACCTGCCCTGCAGCCAGTGTACAGTGTGAACGTGTGTTTAGTATGGCAGAGAGCATTATCACAGGCCGCAGCTAATGTGGACAAGCTTACGTTTATTAAAATGAACCAGGCATGGATCCCACAGGACTTGTCCGTACCTTGTGCAGAATAGACATTTATATCAGCCTCAACCATCCATTTTTGTACTCAAGTGCGCTTATTCTTAGTTTTATTTTGTTATATGTCCCAATATTTTGGGGGATACCTCAATTTAAAAATAAAAAATAACACAAATCAGTGTTGGCTACTTATTCCTCCTTCACCGCCGCTTCCACCTACACTGCCAAGTCAACCTACACCGCCACATCCACCCATCCACCGCCTCCTCAACCTCCTACTTCTAGGTCCAGATTGTTATTTTTAATTTTTCTGTATTTTATGTTATTTTAAGTCATTTCCCTATCCATATTTGTTTGCAGAACAGTTGCCATGCTCTTAAGCACATTTTGATGCCCTTTGCAGCCCTCTAGCCCTTTCCAGGACTATTTTAGAGCCATTTTAGTGCCCGAAAGTTTGGGTCCCCATTGACTTTAATGGGGTTCGGGGTCAAGTTCGGGTCCCGAATAGTGATGTCGCGAACATAAAATTTTCCGTTCGCGAACGCCGAACGCGAATTTCTGCAAATGTTCGCGAACGGGCGAACCGGGTGAACCGCCATAGACTTCAATAGGCAGGCAAATTTTAAAACCCACAGGGACTCTTTCTAGCCACAGTAGTGATGGAAAAGTTGTTTCAAGGGGACTAACACCTGGACTGTGGCATGCAGGAGGGGGATCCATGGCAAAACTCCCATGGAAAATTACGTAGTTGACGCAGAGTTGGATTTTAATCCATAAAGGGCATAAATTACCTAACAATCCAATTTTTTTTGAACAACGTGGTTTAAAACATCCAGTGTGTGTATACGATCAGGTATGATGTTGTATCGATCAGGTAGTGTAAGGGTTACACCCGCTTCACAGACATTGACAGACCAAACTCCCCTTTTAATGCACCGCAAACAACCGCAAACAGTCCATTTGCCCAACCGCAAACTCCCCATTTGTACAAGGTTGGATACCAAGCTAGCCATGTCCCGTTGATGTCATTGAAGGTTTCTTCCTCCACCCAGCCACGTACAACACCAAGGGTCCCGGAAAGGTGAATTGAATTGATTTTTCGAACGGGGAGATGGTTAAAAAAATGCTGGCTCCCCCCCCTTTGTTTGAATTTACGGTCACTGCGTCTGTGCCGTGCAATTTACTGTCCCACCCGATATGAGTGGTATTTTCTGTAGTTCTCTCTTCTCATCAGTTTAATCCCTGTTACGTCCCCAATCTGGGGTCCATTTATTAAATAGATTTTTCAAACGGGGAGATGGTTAAAAAAATGCTGGCTCCCTTTGTTTGAATCCACGCCACGGTCACAGCGTCTGCGCCGTGCAATTTACTGTCACACCCGATATGAGTGCTATTTTCTGTAGTACTATTCTCATCAGTTTAATCCCTGTTACGTCCCATATCAGGGTGGGATTGCCTTTTGTGAAAAAAAATTTAGGCCGGGTACCTTCGACTGCCTTCACAGTGACAGACCAAACTCTGATCCACCAAACTGAATTGATTTTAGGAACTGGGAGATGGAAAAAGCAGCTTGGTCGGTCCTCTTACTCTCAAGTTAGGGCACTGCGCGTGCACGGAGCAATGTGCTGTGACACCCTATATGAGTGGTGTCTTAACTAGTACTATTCCTATCAGTTTAATCCCTGTTACGTCCCCTATCCGGGGACGTGTGTCGAATTGATTAACCATTGTCGAATTAACGAACCATTACGACATCCTGGAATAATTTAGTTCTGAGCTTTGTACTTGCTTTGTATTGGAATTGATGGGGATTTTTTAGATTGTCTGCATTATTTCTAATAAACTATTAAGAGACTTTATTAGGATTTTTTTATTTTATGTATTAAAAACCCACCCATACAACTTAAAAAAAAAATATAAAAAAATTAAAGGTTTTTCTATGAAAAATTATCCAGCCGATCGCTTTTGGTCTGATCATAATGAAGCAACGGCCTTATCATCTGGGGTGTGGCAACATTGCCAACACACTCATAGAGGTGATGATCGCTTCATTGTGATACGCAAGCCCCTTCACCACAACAAGGTAACTATCACGAAGGGGAATTGACACTTGTATGTGCCTTTTTGTTTTGTTTTTGCAGCCACAGTGCAGCACCAGAGGCCATAAAAATTAGGCATGTACACATGCCTGAAAAATAATGTTATTGTTGCAGCCGCTGTTGTAGCAGCGGACGGAAAAATTGGTGTTTTCAAGGCAGAAAGGTGACTAAAACATTGCGGCTTGAACCCTAGTTGGTGGCGGAGAATTCACGAAAGTCATCCGGTAGGCAGACATTAAATACAGCAGCGTGGGGACCATTTTGAGGCCAAGGTATGTCATCAGGCCCTTTGTTAGTCAAACGTATCCCCCACTGTCAGTCCCTACGGGATCCATGCCTCATTCATCTTAATGAAGGTGAGGTAATCAACACTTTTTTGACCGAGGCAACTTCTTTTGTCAGTGACAATGCCTCCTGCTGCACTGAAGGTCCTTTCTGACAGGACACTTGAAGCGGGGCAGGCCAGAAGTTCTATCGCAAACTGGGATAGCTCAGGCCACAGGTCAAGCCTGCACACCCAGTAGTCAAGGGGTTCATCGCTCCTCAGAGTGTCGATATCTGCAGTTAAGGCGAGGTAGTCTGCTACCTGTCGGTCGAGTCGTTCTCTAAGGCTTAACATTTATTTCTTTCATTAAAACTAATACAAAACAGGAGAAAAAGGAAAATGCTTTTTAAAATTTAAAGGTGCTATGTGGATACAAGCGGCAGTGAAATGGGGTATTGCACCCATATAAGTGCCTCCTTATTTCCTTTTGTCAATACTGGTTTGTGTCTCTCAAAATATCACACATTGGACGATAACCTAATAAGTCGCTTTGGGATGATTCCCTATCAACACCACTTTTGGTGCGACTTGCTGCCGCTAGAGTGTCTGAGTATGGTGAGTCTGCAGATACCCACCGCTAAGACACTATATCCCTCATGCACCTAATTTAAAAATCAAAGTATAGCTCCCCCAACATGTTTCACCACTAGATGTGGCTTCATCAGGGGATGGAGCTACTGTCAACACGAGTGCTTCGCAAGTGAGTGTTTATAACTGATAGGGGTGGGTCATTGATCATCCTGTGACCAATCCCTTCTTAGAACTCGTGTGACAGTGTGAGAAACCAATCCGGTACCTTAGAGACGTTTCTTCCGTCATATGTTCGCGCCGTCCCTCTGACTGCGCATGCCTAGATACTTAGAAGATTTTTCTCTCTCCCGTATTAGTCCAGATGTCCTCTGCGCATGCGTAAGTACTTTATGTTCGATCCTGTCTCTTAAGTCCGACGGCGCATGCCCTAGGACTTAGATTTATCCGCACAATCTTTTCCATTTGTCCTAGATCGCATGACGACATCCCTCCATATCATGAAACTGCGCATGCTCTGGTACTTATAAGATTTCTCTCTCCCTTTTTAGGCAGAGTAACCATCGCGCATTTAGGAGGGACGTCTATTGAAAAATACCGGGAAAAATTGGTTTACTCTTCCCCTTTCTCCAGGTAAGTTAACCCTTTAGTTTCTATTCACTAATAGTATTCCTGTGTTCGTTAAGGGGTGATGTGAAGTGAGAAATTTCATCAGCACTGAGCCGGACGATCCAATTGGCTGTCCGTCAAGACACTGGACGATCCTCGACCCAAATTAAGGCCCTTACTGGTGCTGACTGCAGCCCATAACCATCAGACGGCATTTGAGACTGAAGGGCTTCAAAAACAAAAAATGTCTTCAAAGACCTCGTCTCCTTGAACGCCACAGAACTGCTCGTTTGGACTTTGCAAGAGAGCACCAAACATGGCACATTCAAAGGTGGAAGAAAGTTTTATTCTCTGATGAGAAAAAATGTAACCTTGATGGTCCTGATGGTTTCCAACGTTACTGGCATGACAAGCAGATCCCACCTGAGATGTTTTCTACGCACCACAGTGGAGGGGGCGCCATAATGGTCTGGGGTGCTTTTTCCTTCAGTCGAACAATGGAGCTTCAGGAAGTGCAGGGGCGTCAAATGGTTGCTGGATATGTCCAGATGTTGCAGAGAGCATTCCTCATGACTGAGGGCCTTCGTCTGTGTGGTAACGGCTGGGATTTTCAACAGGACAACGTTACAGTACACAATGCCCGCAGGACAAGGGACTTCTTCCAGGAGAATAACATCACTCTTTTGGCCTATCCTGCGTGTTCCCCTGATCTAAATCCAATTGAGTACCTTTGGGGATGGATGGCAAGGGAAGTTTACAAAAATGGACAACAGTTCCAGACAGTAGATGGCCTTCGTGCGGCCGTCTTCACCACTTGGAGAAATGTTCCCACTCACCTCATGGAAACGCTTGCATCAAGCATGCCGAAACACATTTTTGAAGTGATAAACAATAAAGGCGGAGCTACTCCTTACTGAGTCCATGTTTGGAAGTTGGATTTCTGTTTTGGGGGGGTTTAGTTTTTTTTTGGAGGTGTGGTCCTAAACTTTTGATCAGCTGAAAAAAAATCTGATTTGTTACCACAAATCTACAGGAAATTTGGATTTGTGACAAATCGGATTTATCCTGAAATTTGGATCGAATTCCACTTCATCAACTTCGATTCGCTCAACACTATTTGTACGGTTTAGGATAAACTTCTATGAAGAGATAAGTTCTAAAGGGGACCTGGGTGGATGTTGCATTGTTCTACAGAAAAGGTTGTTATAGACAATGCTGCGACGGGAAAAATATGTATAAACCTGTAACTAGATAAAGGATAGAAAACAGAGGGAAATTATGAATCTAACACCTTCAGATTGAGTTACTGTTACTAGTGGTTTTAAACCTCTGAATTCTGTTTTTTTTTTTCTACAGAGATGAGAACAATTTAATACTGTTTTGTTTAAATACTGATGGGCTTTTCTGTGGACAGCTAATCAGTATATGATTTGTGGGGTTCCGACACCAATCAGCTTTGAGAGCCACGGCCTTCTCCCTGTTCACCAAGCACAGTGCTATACATTGTAGAGTGGATGTTTTTGGTATCACACTCAGACCCATTCATTTCTATGGGACTGAGCTGCGCCTAGGCTATGTGACTGATGATTGTGTCATCATTTGGCCTAGGAAAAGCCTAGAGAAAGCCGTGGCTCCACTGCGAGTGCCGCTGCCTTCTCAAACAGCTGATCAATGGGGGTCACAGGTGTTGGATGCCACCAATCAGATACTGATAGCCTATATAGAGGATCGGTATTTAAGTCTCAGAAAACACATTTAAACAAAACTGCAGGATAATAAGTTGACAGACAGACTTTTTTTTTAAACTTTAAACCGAACAGATTATTATTTGTTTGAAAGTGCCATTATTTCCATTGTGCTGTATGTCTAAGAGTGGGTATACATACATAATATAAAACAGTACAAGTACAATATGCATGAGCTTACTATCTGTAAGGGAAATGTGAAGAGCCCAGTAGGTGAGGGTAAAAGCTGCTTATCTGTCTGTGTAGTGGCAGCATACCTTTCGCAGGTTGAACGCTTTCTTGAAGAGGTGGGTTTTAAGGTTCCTTTTGAAGGTTTGGATGTTGGAGGAGAGTCTGATGTGCTGTGATAGTGAGTCCCAGAGTATGGGGGAAGCACGTGTAGTAAGATTATATGTTTGAGCTGCTGTTAAATACCAAGGATAACAGTGATGAAGTGTATACATAAAAAGTCACATGTGTCCTTCAGATGTTCCTCCAGATATCAACCTTGGATGATTCTTTGGTGCCACGAATCACTGCTTTCCATTGCTAGGGTCAACTCTACCTCCTCTGCGTCTGCTCCTAAGCTCCCCTTTATAGGAAAATGTGAAAATAAATCTTAATAGTTAAATATCATTGGCTTGCAGCTTTAGTCACACAAGATTAAAAGCATAAAAGTGCACATGAATAAAAATTATCAAAGTCCCTTTGTAGGTCATGCCTATCTTGAGTTCTCTCCAGGTTCATTGTAGGCATTCAGTGGCAGCAGTCAGACTCCCATAAGTCTAACATTTATCACTTACCCAATAGATAATTGATGATTACATGTGACTAGAAGACCCCTTTAATTACCCCTTTAATTCAGGTTTTAAGGTATTTAATGTCAATAAGAGTAATTAGTGTAATTCCCCAATTAGGCATGAGCAAGTCCTTCCAAGTCATGTGCTTCCCTCTGTTCAGTGGCAAATTTAAGTAAACTGAGAAAGTCTAGTTAATATAAATATTCTGCTGAATACTATTGAAAAGATTTCAGTTCCTAACATGTTGTATCCTCATTAACTGATCTGTCAAGCTTGCCTGCTGAGCAAAAATGTCACTGCTCTGACAGAAGAGAGGAAGGAAAAAGTTATATGGGTTTAGTAAAATTATTTCAGAAATAAATATGGGTTAAAGGGGTATTCCCATCTTAGACAATAGGGGCATATCACTAGGATATGCCCCCATTGTCTGATAGGTGCGGGTCCAACCGCTGGGACCCGCACCTATATCGAGAATGGAGCGGGGAGCGCTGTGGCTGGAGGACCCCAGATTTCCCGGGGTCCATCCACCACCAAGCACTAATCCACGCCTCTCCCATTCATTTCTATGGGGCAGACAGCTCGGCTATTTTCGGCAGCCCCATAGAAATGAATGGAGAGCAGCTGCGCATGCGCAGTGTGCTCTCATTCACTTTCGGGGCTCTGTTCTCGATATGGGTGTGGGTCCCAGCGATGGGACCAGCACCTATAAGACAATGGGGGCATATCCTAGCGATATGCCCCCATTGTCTGTGATGGGATAACCCCTTTAAGAACAAGACTAAAAAGTTGGTTGTCTTATAGAAGTCACAATAAGAGTATGACCACACGGTCAGGATTCATGATGCAGTTTTGGAAGCCAAAATCAGGAGTGGATCATAAAAGGAGAGTACATATAAAGGACAAATTATGTATTCTCTTAATTCGTAATTCACTCCTGGTTTTAGCTTCCAAAACTGCATCAGGAAACCTTGATGGCTTCTAAAAGATGATGACCAGTGTGCATAACATATGGTGGAACTGAAAATCTGTCACATAAAACCTAGTCAGGATAAAGGATGGTCTTCTCAAAGAGGTGATCTCATTATATATTTATTATATTAAGTTTGGGCATAGCTTTTCAATATGATAAAATTTTAAAAGGTGGCTAAAATATTCTAAATGTTTTACTTTTTTTTAGAATTAGTATTTTGGGGTTGTTTTTAATGGATTCACTCTTCCTGTACTTAAAATAAACAGCAAAGAAGCTTTAAACGCACTTCCACATTATATAAATAGCCTGAGGATGTGACTAGCTAAGGTCACTGCTGGTAATTTACTGCTCTTTTGCATCCATGCACTCTTCGTTGTCTTAGGACAGACATCCTGGAAGAGGACAAAAGCAGTGAACAAACACACACTCTGCTTCCCATGCCATTCACTTGCTGTTTTTATAATCACCACCCTACAAGCTGACACACTTGAATCCCTCTAATACAAATGTTGTTGCTAAGCAGCAGACACCTACATGTGCAGCAGTTTCCACCATAATTGTGTATATGTCGGGTTATATTCTCTATCAAAGATCAGGGATTAGTTCATTCAAAAGCATTTTTGTACCAATTTTATGATAACAAACCTGACCTGCTGAATGGTTAGTACAAAGAATACATTTACAATATTTAATGTGTAGGTTAAAGATTAACCTCTTTAACATTTCGTCATCAGCAAGTCATAAGTTAACCTGGTATTTCCCATGGATTCCTGTGGGGGTTATTTATTAAGACGGTTTTAAACGTCGGTCTTAATTACCCCGTGTGCTGAAGGTGGATCTGCCAAATTTATGAAGAAGTGCCGACCTTTACATAACTTCAGAGCATCCACCCCAGCTTCCTTGATGGCTTAAATTTAGACCATTTTCCAGTTGCCAATCAAAGGCTAAAATAGCCACATTCATGTAGTAGAAATTGAGGCACTCTGATTCTTGTTGCGTTTAAGAATTTTTTATTCATGCATTATTTTCATATTCCAGTTGCCCAATTTATACCGAAATCAGAAAATAGAAAAAGCTGACCGGACGTTTCGGTCTCAAACGGACCTTCCTCAGCGGACATAAATTATTTTATCTGTGTGGCATATGGGGTAATCGGCAGGGCACTGCACCTCCAGCGCCCTGCCGATTACCCTATATGCCACGCAGATAAAATAATTTATGACCGCTGAGGAAGGTACATTTGAGACCGAAACGTCCGGTCAGCTTTTTCTATTTTCTGATTTCGGCATAAATTGGGCAACTGGAATATGAAAATAATGCATGAATAAAAAATTCTTAAATGCAACAAGAATCAGAGTGCCTCAATTTCTACTACATGTCGACTTTTCTAGACCTGACGTGAGCAGGGAAAAGTCGCAGATTGTGGTGCAAATAAAAAAAAATATGCAAATTTCTGTTAGTAAATGACCCCCCCTATGTGTCTACAGTATACAGTTATAAGCGGCAGTCTGTATTCTGTCATCTAAAGATGAGCAAATTGATTCTAAATTAATCAAATTCATTATAAACGTTAAAAAAAAAATGTACTTCTAGATGAGGCAAGAGTTCTGGTGATTCTATTCGGACGAAATGCATAAAATGGCGTCCAATGTTTTACATATCAAATTCAGTATACTAGTGAAAGAAATAGAATAAGGAAGATGAAGATTGAGGATCACATGATTGAGGATCACACTGGCTGGTGGGCATGCCCATAATGCCTTGAAGTCAGCCAGACAGCCAATCAGGAGGGAAGATACTGATATTTTTCCAAAAAAAGAAAAAGGGGAGGGGAAAAATTTTAAAAAAATTTAAATGAGAGATAGAGAAGAGTTAAAAAACTTGGAGTCCTAGGGGACTTCAAAGTGTCATACAAAATTTTTCAGGGCACTCTCAGTACTTTCAATTTCGTTGAATTTATTTGTACCCAAATCAGATCTTCTTTTTTTTATTATCGGACCTGAAACAAATTTCAAGAAGTATGCTCATATCTGGTGCTCACACATTTGCAGGGAAAATTATATATTTTTTTTCTATTGTACCTACTCAATCCCACTTAAAAATGCACAAATACAATTAAAGTATATTAAAATATAAAGAACTCATTGCAAAGATAAAAATGAGACCCCTTTCAGAGTTTGCCTGACACAAACACACTCTTAAACACCTATGAGAAGTCATTTTGCTCTACTCCTATTGTGTGGCAAGTACATTTTCTTATTTCCCAATAATATGGAGTCCAACTGGAATGGGTTTCCTCTTTCCAGGTGCCTCATATTAGCTGCATGGTTTTCTTATAAATCTTGTAAATCCATGTGGTACATAAAGATTATCCTGCTCCTTTTAACTATGATTCTATAACAACAAAACATTCATACACACACACAAAAACAGCATAACATCATTATGGCTTGGATGTTAAGATTCCGTTAATAATACAATTAAGCAGGAAATATTTGCAACGTGATGGGCTGCCTTCCCCAGGGTGAACAAGAAGAAGCACACGTCACACACAGCACAGCAAAGACTGTAATCCTAAACTTCCAAGGTCCAGTCACTATCTGGGAATAACACACAATGAGCTGACTAAACTATTACATGACCTTCCTGATAGGAAAACAGGACATATGAATAACGTCTGTGCCGCTAGCATTTTGAAGAATTTGCTGAATAATAATTAATATTTATTGACAACAGACTACATCTCTAAGGAGTATAAATAATTAATACATAAATCTAATGTTTTGTTCACTAATCTAATGCTACATTCATTTGTATTACTTACAAAAACTAATAGAAACAAATTAAGAAATATACTTTTATAGTTTATATTCTATTTGTTAACTCAGATTTGAATCCCCTTAGCTCATTAGGAGACAAATAGGGGGTCATTTATTAAGACCGGCGTTTTAGATGCCAGTCTTAATAAGGACCTGCGCTGGCAGTGGATCCCCCGCTTCTAACTCTAAGCCAGCTTTCTTGCTGGCATAGATTTAGACCATTTTCTATGCCTAAAACCGGCATAGAAAATGATGAATGAGATAGGCCTACCGGCCTGTCCTCTTTCCCCGCCCACGCCACGCCCACTTTTGTACACCTGGCGTGAGTGGGGAAAAGTTGCAGACTGTGCCTCAAATACACCTAATATAGATGTTTTTCTGTTAGTAAATAACCCCCATACTGTTTTGCAATAGCTTATATTTGCTGTAAATTGACAGAATGCAGGCCTGCATAAACAGCAACCTGCTTTCTGCAGGTGGATTTTTCTATTTTTGGAAGTTTAGGGCTCATGCACACGACCGTTGTTGGTTTGCGGTCTATTTTTCACTGATCCGTAGTTCCACATCTGAGTTTTTTTTCCTCTGATTTAAGTCCTCTTCTGTTTCGTTATTGCACAAAATATATCCGTATGGTTTCCGTATTTGATGCGTTTTTTTTTGCAGATCGTATACAGAAACAGTAACTTATTAATCACCAAACACATGAGCAATATGGACTGGGCATAGCATTTCTGCAGTATGGATCCGCAAAATACGGATGAAATACGGATGATATACGGATGTGTTCCGTGTGCGTTCCATATTTTTTGCGGACGCATTGACTTGAATGGGACCTCGTACCGTGATTTTCGGACAATAATAGGACATGCACTACTTTTTTGCGGATTGGCCATGCGGACAAACGGAAACTGAATGCACATGGAGTAACTTCTGTATTTTCTACAGCCCCATTGAAGTGAATGGTTCTGCATACGGTCCTAAAAAACCCCAGAATGGTAGCGGAAAGAAAAACATAACTGAACAGAACAGAATGCTTCAAAAAGCATTACGTTCTTTTTGGTTGCGTTCCTATATCGGTGAGCAAACCGCAGCAAGCTGCTGTTTACTTTCCCTCATGGGATGCGGAGCAAGACGGATCATCATGACCCACAATGCAAGTCAATGGTGACTTTCAATGGAGCTCATGACAGATCCGTCTTGGCTATGTTAAAGATAATACAACCGGATCCGTTCATAACGGATGCAGATGGTTGTATTATCAGTAATGGAAGCGTTTTTTATGAACCCTGCCGGATACAGTAAAAACGCTTGTGTGAAAGTAGCCTTATGGGGGCTTGGGTGACCAAGCATCCAATAATTATCTCTTGACAGGATCAGAATTAGAGATGACCAAATTTCTAAAAAAATTGATTTGGCTGGTTCGCCAAATTTTCCAAAAAGATTAGAATCAATTCAAATTTATTTGCAGCAAATTGCGCTAAAAACAGGTATTTCCTAGCTTCAGAGAACCTGTATAGTGGTGTAGAACACTGTACCTTGCAGGCAAAGGGAGTCTGCTATGGTAGTGAAACAATACTGTGAGTCAGTATGACATGACATGAGTCGCTCTTAGAATCACGGCACACTTCACTTATTTGGGCAGTTATGGGGCCAAAACTCAAGTGTGAACTCAGCCTTACATGTCAATGTTAGCGCCAGGTATAAAGAACCGTGCAGAGGCCCAAGATCCTACTATATCGTGAAAAAAACCACTCCTTTTATACCAATTCACTTATTCCACATAGATTTCTACAGAACCTGTTCTATTAAATTCTTATACAAGTACAGTCGTGGCCAAAAGTTTTGAGAATTAGATAAATATTGGAAATTGGAAAAGTTGCTGCTTAAGTTTTCATAATAGCAATTTGCATATACTCCAGAATGTTATGAAGAGTGATCAGATGAATTGCATAGTCCTTCTTTGCCATGAAAATTAACTTAATCCCAAAAAAAACTTTCCACTGGATTTCATTGCTGTCAATAAAGGACCTGCTGAGATCATTTCAGTAATCGTCTTGTTAACTCAGGTGAGAATGTTGACGAGCACAAGGCTGGAGATCATTATGTCAGGCTGATTGGGTTAAAATGGCAGACTTGACATGTTAAAAGGAGGGTGATGCTTGAAATCATTGTTCTTCCATTGTTAACTATGGTGACCTGCAAAGAAACGCGTGCAGCCATCATTGCGTTGCATAAAAATGGCTTCACAGGCAAGGATATTGTGGCTACTAAGATTGCACCTCAATCAACAATTTATAGGATGCTGACCTGCATTCCCTGGACTTTGTGTGGCTGTCATGTCCCATAAACAGGTAGGAACTAGTGTTAGGGATCACTCAAATGAGACGACCATGATGCGGTGAGTGGCTTATTACGCTTTGGCCAAAATGTACACCAATGTCTCATCCAGCATGGATGCAGGGCAGAGTGCTGGATGTAGAGTGCGATCACATTTGCATTTTCCGTTTGCATATGTATTTCGCCATAGTGATATGCACCTACATACGGGTTGTGCTGACCCAATCCCCCACATTTTTTCTTTGTAATTTATAGGATCATCAAGAACTTCAAGGAAAGAGGTTCAATTTTTGTTAAGAAGGTTTCAGGGTGTCCAAGAAAGTCCAGCAAACGCCAGGATCATCTCCTAAAGAGGATTCAGCTGCGGGATCGGAGTGCCACCAGTGCAGAGCTTGCTCAGGAATGGCAGCAGGCAGATGTGAGCGCATCTGCACGCACAGTGAGGCAAAGACTTTTGGAAGATGGCCTGGTGTCAAGAAGGCCAGTAAAGAAGCCACTTCTCTCCAAAAAAAACATCAGGGACAGATTGATTTTCTGCAGAAAGTATGGTGAATGGACTGCTGAGGACTGGGGCAAAGTCATATTCTCCGATGAAGCCTCTTTCCGATTGTTTGGGGCATCTGGAAAAAGGCTTGTCCGGAGAAGAAAAGGTGAGCGCTGCCATCAGTCCTGTGTCATGCCAACAGTAAATCATCCTGAGACCATTCATGTGTGGGGTTGCTTCTAATCCAATGGAGTGGGCTCACTCACAATTTTGCCAAAAAACACAGCCATGAATAAAGAATGGTACCAAAACACCCTCCAACAGCAACTTCTTCCAACAATCCAACAACAGTTTGGTGAAGAACAATGCATTTTCCAGCACGATGGAGCACCGTGCCATAAGGCAAAAGTGATAAATAAGTGGCTCGGGGACCAAAACGTTGACATTTTGGGTCCATGGCCTGGAAACTCCCCAGATCTTAATCCCATTGAGAACTTGTGGTCAATCCTCAAGAGGCGGGTGGACAAACAAAAACCCACTAATTCTGACAAACTCCAAGAAGTGATTATGAAAGAATGGGTTGCTATCAGTCAGGAATTGGCCCAGAAGTTGATTGAGAGCATGCCCAGTCGAATTGCAGAGGTCCTGAAAAAGAAGGGCCAACACTGCAAATACTGACTCTTTGCATAAATGTAATGTAATTGTCGATAAAAGCCTTTGAGACGTATGAAGTGCGTGTAATTATATTTCACTACATCACAGAAACAACTGAAACAAAGATCTAAAAGCAGTTTAGCAGCAAACTTTGTGAAAACGAATATTTGTGTCATTCTCAAAACTTTTGGCCATGACTGTAGAGCCCCCCGACAGAGTGGAGTGGGTGTCAGCAGTAAGTTTGTGTTGACGTCACTGATTATTTTACCTTACTCTGGTCCACCAGAACAATAACCCCCCAAAAACGGATCCTGTCTATTGAGCATCCGCCATAACTCGGTCAGCAGTTGGTTAGTAATCTATCAATATTGTTAAAGCCCCAAAAAATAGGAGTGGATCCAAAACAGAGATGACACGTGAATGGAATATTTGCATGTCTTCTGTGTTTTGTACCCACTCCTGCTTTTGGCTACAAAATCATAATCCAATTCTGATAAATAATTGGGACCATGTCATGCAGGCCTTACAGCTGTTACATAGACAGGATCCATTGTGCGTCTCATTTTCCCTTCCTTCTGACAGATCAGAAGAAGGGTCAAATAAATTATGATGTCAGCCAGGCCGAAAGGCAAAATAGTGGCCTAGTCATGAAGTGGGGATGGTGGGAACAGCATGAAAAGTCCAAAGATTGGCCCTATGACATAGTGGTGAGGTGGAAGCAACATGACGAGACAAGTGTTGGGTGTGAATATTCGAATTGTGAATTTTAATCGTGAATTTCACACTTCGAGAATTTGCGAAGATATACAATATAGTGCTATATATTCAGATTCACAAATATGCTAGATTTTTTTTTCATCTGAACCCATGATCCATTCCTGCTTCTTGCTTGTGGGCCAATGAGAAGGCTGAAATGTCTTTGTCTGAGCTTAGCAACATCTCTAGTAACCAGTAGGAAAGTTGCCTACCCCATACTATATAAGAACCTCCCCAGCAGCCATTTTCTGCATTTTTTTGCAGTTCTGAGAGAGACAGCAGTATCATTGCTGTGCTCTGTGCTTTGCTGAGTCATGACATTAGATAATTAGTTAGTTAGCTTATATACAGATGTAGCAGGGTTAGCACTCCAGCTCTAAACTCAAATTTATTAACTCATCGAGTTATCTTGAGACAAAAGCCAATGAAAAGCAAAGGTGTTTGCTTAGATTAGATGACACAACTCAGAAATCTCAGAAAACAGGAGTGTTAACTCTACTCCATCTGTATATAATACAGATAGTTAGTGGAAAATAGTCAGTGTAGGTTAGATCTTGATATAGTGTAGCTAATAGGTTCCAGTTCAGGGTGTTAGGTAGTGTGATAGGTTCTGCTCTCCATACATACATGTTACAGACATAATGCTCTGATGTTACAAGTTCACAACAATACTTAGTGCACCAATCAGTAATATGTAGTCAGACCTGCTAAAATTTGAAGATGCACGTATTGCGCCAAAATATGCGCATCATTAATTGTCAATTTGTGCAATCAAAAATATATTGGAGCACTCTATCTCAATATAAAGTTATTGTAATGTTCTGCCTTGCCAACCATTTTGTCCAGTCTGAGGAAATTTCTAGCAGCTTGAAATGTAATGTAGCAAAAGTGACCCACGGCTGTATTTTGAGCGCAATATGCGCATATTACATTGCCGATTTTCACAATCAAGATAGCAATTGCCAATTCTCAAATTCGTGAATTTATGACAATTTTTCGCCAAAATATTCGCGAAATATAGCAAATTTGAATATTGCCCCTGCCGCTCATCACTTGGTGTTAGTTGTGTTTATAAGTTGTGAATAGGGATGAGCGAACCCGAACTGTATAGTTCGGGTTCGTACCGAATTTTGGGGTGTCCGTGACACGGACCCGAACATTTTCGTAAAAGTCCGGGTTCGTGTTCGGTGTTCGGCGCTTTCTTGGCGCTTTTTGAAAGGCTGCAAAGCAGCCAATCAACAAGCGTCATACTACTTGCCCCAAGAGGCCATCACAGCCTTGCCTACTATTGGCATGGCTGTGATTGGCCAGTGCAGCATGTGACCCAGCCTCTATATAAGCTTGGGTCACGTAGCGCTGCACGTCACTCTGCTGATTCAAGCATAGGGAGAGGTTGCAGCTGCGACGTTAGGGCGAGATTAGGCAGATTAACTCCTCCAAAAGACTTCATTCTGTGATCGATCTGCAGCTGTGGATCATTGAAGTGCTATTATTGACTTGCTCACTTTTTTGAGGCTGCCCAGAGCGTTTTTAGATCACTTTTTTTCTGGGGTGATCGGCGGCCATTTTGTGACTTGTGGTGCGCCAGCACGAGCTATCACCAAGTGTATTTAACCATCGATAGTGTGGTTATTTTGTGCTATATCCTACATCAGCTGCAGGCTGAGCCTGTGTCACCGAAGTGCATTTAACCATCAACAGTCTGGTTATTTTTTGGCCATATACTACATCAGCTGCAGGCTGAGCCTGTTTCACCCAAGTGCATTTAACCATCAACAGTCTGATTATTTTTTTGCCATATACTACATCAGCTGCAGGCTGAGCCTGTGTCACCCAAGTGCATTTAACCATCAACAGTGTGGTTATTTTTTGGCCATATATTACATCAGGGGCAAGTTAAGCCTGTCACCCAGCGCCTAAAAAATAGACCTGACATTTCTATTCAACCAAATCTGCACAGTTTTAGCTGGTCGAGTTATTTGTAGTGACCGTCAAAGCAGACTTTTTGTTCTGGGTTGAAAAAGCATTCCCAAATTTGCCATTCTGAAAATAACTAGTTTGTGGTATTTCAGGCCTACTTTAAATCTATCCCAAAAAGAAAATCTTACATTGAAGTTATTGATAGTGTCATTCAGAAAAACCTAAGACACACGCTAGCGTGCTGATAGAAGTGTCATTCTGTGATTAAACCTATAACTGTCACACAGCGCAAAAAAAAAAAACAGGTCTCACATCTCTATTCAACCAAATCTGCACAGTTTTAGCTGGTCAAGTTATTTGTAGTGACCGTCAAAGCAGACTTTTTGTTCTGGGTTGAAAAAGCATTCCCAAATTTGCCATTCTGAAAATAACTAGTTTGTGGTATTTCAGGCCTACTTGAAATCTATCCCAAAAAGAAAATCTTACATTGAAGTTATTGATAGTGTCATTCAGAAAAACCTAAGACACACTCTAGCGTGCTGATAGAAGTGTCATTCTGTGATTAAACCTATAACTGTCACACAGCGCAAAAAAAAACAGGTCTCACATCTCTATTCAACCAAATCTGCACAGTTTTAGCTGGTCAAGTTATTTGTAGTGACCGTCAAAGCAGACTTTTTGTTCTGGGTTGAAAAAGCATTCCCAAATTTGCCATTCTGAAAATAACTAGTTTGTGGTATTTGAGGCCTACTTGAAATCTATCCTAAAAAGAAAATCTTACATTGAAGTTATTGATAGTGTCATTCAGAAAAACCTAAGACACACGCTAGCGTGCTGATAGAAGTGTCATTCTGTGATTAAACCTATAACTGTCACACAGCGCAAAAAAAAACAGGTTTCACATCTCTATTCAACCAAATCTGCACAGTTTTAGCTGGTCAAGTTATTTGTAGTGACCGTCAAAGCAGACTTTTTGTTCTGGGTTGAAAAAGCATTCCCAAATTTGCCATTCTGAAAATAACTAGTTTGTGGTATTTCAGGCCTACTTGAAATCTATCCCAAAAAGAAAATCTTACATTGAAGTTATTGATAGTGTCATTCAGAAAAACCTTAGACACACGCTAGCGTGCTGATAGAAGTGTCATTCTGTGATTAAACCTATAACTGTCACACAGCGCAAAAAAAAACACGTCTCACATCTCTATTCAACCAAATCTGCACAGTTTTAGCTGGTCAAGTTATTTGTAGTGACCGTCAAAGCAGACTTTTTGTTCTGGGTTGAAAAAGCATTCCCAAATTTGCCATTCTGAAAATAACTAGTTTGTGGTATTTCAGGCCTACTTGAAATCTATCCCAAAAAGAAAATCTTACATTGAAGTTATTGATAGTGTCATTCAGAAAAACCTAAGACACACGCTAGCGTGCTGATAGAAGTGTCATTCTGTGATTAAACCTATAACTGTCACACAGCGCAAAAAAAACCACTTCTCACATCTCTATTCAACCAAATCTGCACAGTTTTAGCTGGTCAAGTTATTTGTAGTGACCGTCAAAGCAGACTTTTTGTTCTGGGTTGAAAAAGCATTCCCAAATTTGCCATTCTGAAAATAACTAGTTTGTGGTATTTCAGGCCTACTTGAAATCTATCCCAAAAAGAAAATCTTACATTGAAGTTATTGATAGTGTCATTCAGAAAAACCTAAGACACACGCTAGCGTGCTGATAGAAGTGTCATTCTGTGATTAAACCTATAACTGTCACACAGCGCAAAAAAAAAACAGGTCTCACATCTCTATTCAACCAAATCTGCACAGTTTTAGCTGGTTAAGTTATTTGTAGTGACCGTCAAAGCAGACTTTTTGTTCTGGGTTGAAAAAGCATTCCCAAATTTGCCATTCTGAAAATAACTAGTTTGTGGTATTTCAGGCCTACTTGAAATCTATCCCAAAAATAAAATCTTACATTGAAGTTATTGATAGTGTCATTCAGAAAAACCTAAGACACACGCTAGCGTGCTGATAGAAGTGTCATTCTGTGATTAAACCTATAACTGTCACACAGCGCAAAAAAAAACAGGTCTCACATCTCTATTCAACCAAATCTGCACTGTTTTAGCTGGTCAAGTTATTTGTAGTGACCGTAAAAGCACACTTTTTTTTCTGGGTTGAAAAAGCATTCCCAAATTGACATTCTCAAAATTGTGGTGAACGGGAACAATGAGGAAAACATCTAATAAGGGACGCGGACGCGGACGTGGACATGGTCGTGGTGGTGTTAGTGGACCCTCTGGTGCTGGGAGAGGACGTGGCCGTTCTGCCACAGCCACACGTCCTAGTGAACCAACTACCTCAGGTCCCAGTAGCCAGCAGAATTTACAGCGATATTTGGTGGGGCCCAATGCCGTTCTAAGGATGGTAAGGCCTGAGCAGGTACAGGCATTAGTCAATTGGGTGGCCGACAGTGGATCCAGCACGTTCACATTATCTCCCACCCAGTCTTCTGAAGAAAGCGCACAGATGGCGCATGAAAACCAAGCCCATCGGTCTGTCACATCACCCCCATGCATATCAGGGAAACTGTCTGAGCCTCAAGTTATGCAGCAGTCTCTTATGCTGTTTGAAGACTCTGTTGCCAGAGTTTCCCAAGGGCATCCACCTAGCCCTTCCCCAGGGGTGGAAGAGATAGAATGCACTAACGCACAACCACTTATTTTTCCTGATGATGAGGACATGGGAATACCACCTCAGCACGTCTCTGATGATGACGAAACACAGGTGCCAACTGCTGCGTCTTTCTGCAGTGTGCAGACTGAACAGGAGGTCAGGGATCAAGACTGGGTGGAAGACGATGCAGGGGACGATGAGGTCCTAGACCCCACATGGAATGAAGGTCGTGCCACTGACTTTCACAGTTCGGAGGAAGAGGCAGTGGTGAGACCGAGCCAACAGCGTAGCAAAAGAGGGAGCAGTGGGCAAAATCAGGACACCCGCCGCCAAGAGACTCCGCCTGCTACTGACCGCCGCCATCTGGGACCGAGCACCCCAAAGGCAGCTTCAAGGAGTTCCCTGGCATGGCACTTCTTCAAACAATGTGCTGACGACAAGACCCGAGTGGTTTGCACGCTGTGCAATCAGAGCCTGAAGCGAGGCATTAACGTTCTGAACCTTAGCACAACCTGCATGACCAGGCACCTGCATGCAAAGCATGAACTGCAGTGGAGTAAACACCTTAAAAACAAGGAAGTCACTCAGGCTCCCCCTGCACTGCCCAACGCCATCTGTGGCAAGGTCCACCTAATTACAGATACGTGGACCAGTAAGCACGGCCAGGGACGCTATATCTCCCTAACTGCACACTGGGTAAATGTAGTGGCGGCTGGGCCCCAGGCGGAGAGCTGTTTGGCGCACGTCCTTCCGCCGCCAAGGATCGCAGGGCAACATTCTTTGCCTCCTGTCTCCTCCTCCTCCTACTCAGCTTCCTCCTCCTCTTCTTCCACCTGCTCATCCAGTCAGCCACACACCTTCACCACCAACTTCAGCACAGCACGAGGTAAACGTCAGCAGGCCATTCTGAAACTCATATGTTTGGGGGACAGGCCCCACACCGCACAGGAGTTGTGGCGGGGTATAGAACAACAGACCGACGAGTGGTTGCTGCCGGTGAGCCTCAAGCCCGGCCTGGTGGTGTGCGATAATGGGCGAAATCTCGTTGCAGCTCTTGGCCAACCTGGATTGACGCACATCCCTTGCCTGGCGCATGTGCTGAATTTGGTGGTGCAGAAGTTCATTCGCAACTACCCCGACATGTCAGAGCTGCTGCATAAAGTGCGGGCCGTCTGTTCGCGCTTCCGGCGTTCACACCCTGCCGCTGCTTGCCTGTCTGCGCTACAGCGTAACTTTGGCCTTCCCGCTCACCGCCTCATATGCGACGTACCCACCAGGTGGAACTCCACCTTGCATATGCTGGACAGACTGTGCGAGCAGCAGCAGGCCATAGTGGAGTTTCAGCTGCAGCACGCACGGGTCAGTCGCACTGCGGATCAGACACACTTCACCACCAATGACTGGGCCTCCATGCGAGACCTGTGTGCCCTGTTGCGTTGTTTCGAGTACTCCACCAACATGGCCAGTGGCGATGACGCCGTTATCAGCGTTACAATACCACTTCTATGTCTCCTTGAGAAAACACTTAGGGCGATGATGGAAGAGGAGGTGGCCCAGGAGGAAGAGGAGGAAGAGGGGTCATTTTTAGCACTTTCAGGCCAGTCTCTTCGATATGACTCAGAGGGAGGTTTTTTGCAACACCAGAGGCCAGGAACAAATGTGGCCAGACAGGGCCCACTACTGGAGGACGAGGAGGACGAGGATGAGTAGGAGGTGGAGGAGGATGAGGATGAAGCATGTTCACAGCGGGGTGGCACCCAAAGCAGCTCGGGCCCATCACTTGTGCGTGGCTGGGGGGAAACTCAGGACGATGACGATACGCCTCCCACAGAGGACAGCTTGTCCTTACCTCTGGGCAGCCTGGCACACATGAGCAACTACATGCTGCAGTGCCTGCGCAACGACAGCAGAGTTGCCCACATTTTAACGTGTGCGGACTACTGGGTTGCCACCCTGCTGGATCCCCGGTACAAAGACAATGTGCCCACCTTACTTCCTACACTGAAGCGTGATAGGAAGATGCGCGAGTACAAGCGCACGTTGGTAGACGCGCTACTGAGAGCATTCCCAAATGTCACAGGGGAACCAGTGGAAGCCCAAGGCGAAGGCAGAGGAGGAGCAAGAGGTCGCCAACGCAGCTGTGTCACGCCCAGCTCCTCTGAGGGCAGGGTTAGCATGGCAGAGATGTGGAAAAGGTTTGTCAACACGCCACAGCTAAGTGCACCACCACCTGATACGGAACGTGTTAGCAGGAGGCAACATTTCACTAACATGGTGGAACAGTACCTGTGCACACCCCTCCAAGTACTGACTGATGGTTCGGCCCCATTCAACTTCTGGGTCTCCAAATTGTCCACGTGGCCAGAGCTAGCCTTTTATGCCTTGGAGGTGCTAACCTGCCCGGCGGCCAGCGTTTTGTCTGAATGTGTATTCAGCACGGCAGGGGGCGTCATTACAGACAAACGCAGCCGCCTGTCTACAGCCAATGTGGACAAGCTGACGTTCATAAAAATGAACCAGGCATGGATCCCACAGGACCTGTCCATCCCTTGTGCAGATTAGATATTAACTACCTCCCCTTAACAATATATTATTCTACTCCAGGCCACTTCCTCATTCAATAATATTTTTAATTTCATTTTACCATTATATTGCGGGGCAACCCAAAGTTGAATGAACCTCTCCTCTGTCTGGGTGCCGGGGCCTAAATGTGTGACAGTGGCCTGTTCCAATGGTGGGTGACGTGAAGCCTGATTCTCTGCTTTGACATGAATACAGATTCTGCGCTGACATAAGGCCAGATTCTCTGTTACGGGACCGCTCTCCTCTGTCTGGGTGCCGGGGCCTAAATGTGTGACAGTGGCCTGTTCCAGTGGTGGGTGACGTGAAGCCTGATTCTCTGCTATGACATGAATACAGATTCTGCGCTGACATAAGGCCAGATTCTCTGTTACGGGACCTCTCTCCTCTGCCTGGGTGCCTGGGCCTAAATGTGTGACAGTGGCCTGTTCCAGTGGTGGGTGACGTGAAGCCTGATTCTCTGCTATGACATGAAGACAGATTCTGCGCTGACATAAGACCAGATTCTCTGTTACGGGACCGCTCTCCTCTGTCTGGGTGCCTGGGCCTAAATGTGTGACAGTGACCTGTTCCCGTGGTGGGTGACGTAAAGCCTGATTCTCTGCTACGACATGATTACAGATTCTGCGCTGACATAAGGCCAGATTCTCTGTTACGGGACCTCTCTCCTCTGCCTGGGTGCCTGGGCCTAAATGTGTGACAGTGGCCTGTTCCAGTGGTGGGTGATGTGAAGCCTGATTCTCTGCTATGACATGAATACAGATTCTGCGCTGACATAAGGCCAGATTCTCTGTTACGGGACCTCTCTCCTCTGCCTGGGTGCCTGGGCCTAAATGTGTGACAGTGGCCTGTTCCAGTGGTGGGTGACGTGATGCCTGATTCTCTGCTATGACATGAAGACAGATTCTGCGCTGACATAAGGCCAGATTCTCTGTTACGGGACCGCTCTCCTCTGTCTGGGTGCCGGGGCCTAAATGTGTGACAGTGGCCTGTTCCAGTGGTGGGTGACGTGAAGCCTGATTCTCTGCTATGACATGAATACAGATTCTGCGCTGACATAAGGCCAGATTCTCTGTTACGGGACCGCTCTCCTCTGCCTGGGTGCCTGGGCCTAAATGTGTGACAGTGGCCTGTTCCAGTGGTGGCTGACGTGAAGCCTGATTCTCTGCTAAGACATGAATACAGATTCTGCGCTGACATAAGGCCAGATTCTCTGTTACGGGACCGCTCTCATCTGTCTGGGTGCCGGGGCCTAAATGTGTGACAGTGGCCTGTTCCAGTGGTGGGTGACGTGAAGCCTGATTCTCTTCTATGACATGAAGACAGATTCTGCGCTGACATAAGGCCAGATTCTCTGTTACGGGACCTCTCTCCTCTGCCTGGGCCTAAATGTGTGACAGTGGCCTGTTCCAGTGGTGGGTGACGTGAAGCCTGATTCTCTGCTATGACATGAAGACAGATTCTGCGCTGACATAAGGCCAGATTCTCTGTTACGGGACCTCTCTCCTCTGCCTGGGTGCCTGGGCCTAAATGTGTGACAGTGGCCTGTTCCAGTGATGGGTGACGTGATGCCTGATTCTCTGCTATGACATGAAGACAGATTCTGCGCTGACATAAGGCCAGATTCTCTGTTACGGGACCGCTCTCCTCTGTCTGGGTGCCGGGGCCTAAATGTGTGACAGTGGCCTGTTCCAGTGGTGGGTGACGTGAAGCCTGATTCTCTGCTATGACATGAATACAGATTCTGCGCTGACATAAGGCCAGATTCTCTGTTACGGGACCTCTCTCCTCTGCCTGGGTGCCTGGGCCTAAATGTGTGACAGTGGCCTGTTCCAGTGGTGGGTGACGTGATGCCTGATTCTCTGCTATGACATGAAGACAGATTCTGCGTTGACATAAGGCCAGATTCTCTGTTACGGGACCTCTCTCCTCTGCCTGGGTGCCTGGGCCTAAATGTGTGACAGTGGCCTGTTCCAGTGGTGGATGACGTGAAGCCTGATTCTCTGCTATGACATGAATACAGATTCTGCGCTGACATAAGGCCAGATTCTCTGTTACGGGACTGCTCTCCTCTGTCTGGGTGCCGGGGCCTAAATGTGTGACAGTGGCCTGTTACAGTGGTGGGTGACGTGAAGCCTGATTCTCTGCTATGACATGAAGACAGATTCTGCGCTGACATAAGGCCAGATTCTCTGTTACGGGACCTCTCTCCTCTGCCTGGGTGTCTGGGCCTAAATGTGTGACAGTGGCCTGTTCCAGTGGTGGGTGACGTGAAGCCTGATTCTCTGCTATGACATGAATACAGATTCTGCGCTGACATAAGGCCAGATTCTCTGTTACGGGACCTCTCTCCTCTGCCTGGGTGCCTGGGCCTAAATGTGTGACAGTGGCCTGTTCCAGTGGTGGGTGACGTGATGCCTGATTCTCTGCTATGACATGAAGACAGATTCTGCGCTGACATAAGGCCAGATTCTCTGTTACGGGACCGCTCTCCTCTGTCTGGGTGCGGGGCCTAAATGTGTGACAGTGGCCTGTTCCAGTGGTGGGTGACGTGAAGCCTGATTCTCTGCTATGACATGAAGACTGATTCTGCGCTGACATGAAGCCAGATTCTCTTCTATGGCATGAAGAGACTGATTCTCTGCTGACATGAAGCCAGATTCTTTGCTATGGCATGAAGAGACTGATTCTCTGCTGACGTGAAGCCAGATTCTCTGCTATGGGACCTCTGTCCAATTGATATTGGTTCATTTTTATTTTTTTTATTTGAATTTTAATTCATTTCCCTATCCACATTTGTTTGCAGGGGATTTACCTACATGTTGCTGCCTTTTGCAGCCCTCTAGCTCTTTCCTGGGCTGTTTTACAGCCTTTTTAGTGCCCAAAAGTTCGGGTCCCCATTGACTTCAATGGGGTTCGGGACGAAGTTCGGATCGGGTTCGGATCCCGAACCCGAACATTTCCGGGAAGTTCGGCCGAACTTCTCGAACCCGAACATCCAGGTGTTCGCTCAACTCTAGTTGTGAAGACTCTGTTGACAAGTATCACTGACTGAGACACAGAGTTCTCCTATTAGCCTGTATCAGAGTGCAGCCGGTGTCTGACTCAAATCTCCAAAGAGAGGACGATCACAGAAGGGGGAAGAGCGGTCCGCGATAGCCCAGAGTGTGCTTGACCAGGTCATAAAGTCCAGTGATTACTCTATACTGAGGTCTATGGACGGCTCCAGTCGGTGCGAGAGACAATGGGATATTATGCAAGGATTTTTCCTTGATGTATTGTGGTTTATTGCTTTTAATGTGCGACCCTTTGTAAGGGAAACACAGACTGATAGAAATTCAAAGGTCTTCTAAAGTGCCTGCGTCAATCGGTCACCCCGGTATTGCGCCAGAGAAACGACAGAAGGTAGGAGACCGGCCATTGTCTACCCAGAGTGTGTGGGACATTAGGCCCAACGTGTTAAATCAGGTTTATGTGTTGTCCAGAACAAGGTGAAGGATCCAGAAGATGGGAAATGAGGAAACTGTCCCGAAGGGCTACTGTTCACCCGAACGGTACGTGACGGACCAGAGAGGCAAACACCATGTTAAATGTTTAAGCGAGTTCGATTTTTTTTTAAAACATACCAAAATGTGGCACACTGCCCTGTTACGTGGCAGACATTGTTGAATGAGAAAAGAGGGAAGTTGGAGGACAAAAAGTTAATAGATACTGTCCGTGTGTGTTGGACCGTAGTAAGGAATTTGAAAAGTCAGGAGGAGAACTCAATTATGATGAAAGCAGCCGGAGATACTACTGTAAACCCGGTATATTAAATGGGCGAGAGCAGCCACCACCCTATAATGGCGCCATCTGACAGGAAAAAGGCTGGACTTGTAATGTGTGTGTTCAACAGAATTCCACCTCCAGTAATGCGTGCCTAGCCTGTGGTGCTTTACACCCACATAACCACACCTCTGTAGTTCCCCAGCACGTCTCATCAGTCCCTGCTACGGCGCCATCTTTTCCACCCCCAACGCCCATGGCTGGACCTTTTAATCTCCTTTGGCCTGGATCCCCCCCCCGTCACCCCTAGTGTCCCGGTGGTCTCTATGCTGTACCCGATGATAAACCCGGATGGCACTTTTGTGACTCCCCATCAGATCACGACCCCCAAACCCATAATGGAGGGAGGTCAGACAGAAGAGCCTGAACATACGCAGTCTGACGAGGTGGTAGAATCTGTGTTGGGCACAAGGACTCCCACCCCTCCCCAATTGGCACCATGTAACGAGGGTAGTCCTGCTGCACAGAACCCAAACACTGCCCTCCAGTCTCAGATTACTGCATTGCAAAGAAACATGCATGGTCTAGAGAGGGGCAATTACGAAACCCTTAGGGAAACCCTGGCATTAACACGTCCCCAGGGCCTGCCCAAATATGTGTCTTTTACTCCACAACAGTTGTTCACTATTGTAAACTTATTGCCTGACCACGAGACCCATCCTATGCCCTTTTTCAGGAAACTGTCCCAGGTGCACCAAACCTATGGATGCATATGGTCACACCTGCACAGCATCGTGGAGAACAAAACAGGCGAATAGTCCTCACTGATAATGGATCCCATTTCCACCCCTGACCTGAGGGGTCAAATTTTTGACCCCCGGGATCATGAGTCTGGAGGGTATTTTATAAAGCAACTACAGAAATGGGCAAAAGCAAAATTAGCAGATCACTCCACCTTCCAGCAGGAGTCATGTTGCAATTTGTTGTCAACGAAACGTGCCCCTTCAATCTGCTAGGCTTTGATCTTCTTCAGAAAATCAATAGGACAGATGTTCAGCTGCGGGGGAGCTGTTGACCCCCACCTTTTTTTTTCCTCAGAAATGCTAGTTTCTGCTGTGCAAGTTTAACATCTTCTTTCTGATAAGACACTGTCTCGCTTCTTTGTGGTTTTCGCTCAAGTTATGTGACGCTCACGACTGCCGGATGTCTGACAATACAATTCTGCACTGATTCATATGAGCAAGGGGATTCGCTGCAAACCATTTTGCACCTCACCCCCGATACTCTCTGGGCCAAAGGACCCCAGGATATCGGACGCCTCAATGTCCCACCAGTCACTGTGACCCTGAAGGACCCCAAAGTCCTACCATACAAAGAGACTGGACCCAGTAGCCAGGGCAGCCCCTTCCTGTGTCAGAGCTGTACATGCAGCCAGTGCCCTGCTGGACACCACTTCTGATATGGTACTAGGCCACCCCCTCACTATCCTAGCACCACATGACATTTCTGCCATTCTCCAACAAACAGAACCTAGGCATCTGACTAATCAACGTCACCTACGGTTGCAAGTAGCCTGCTCCTACCTGATAATGTCACTATTCAAAGATGTCACATCCTCAATCCTGCTGCTCTTCTCCCTCTTCCAATGGGGGAGTATACTGGAGAATCTGAAGATTTTATTGATCTACAGGTTGAAGAGGATCTTCAAAAAGAAGAACTATGGGGTTCCTCTGACTCAATTTATGCTGAAACGGAACATAACTGTCTCACAATGATGGAGGCTGACGTAGGAACGCCACCATCAATTCAGGACACTCCATTACTGAATCCACACTGGACTCTCTTTGTGGATGGCTCAAGGTACGCCGATGACAAGGGGAAGTTCCATACAGGCATGGCAGTCACTAGTGAGCATGAAGTAACATAGTAACATAGTAACATAGTACATAAGGCAGAAAAAAGACATTTGTCCATCCAGTTCGGCCTGTCATCCTGCAAGTTGATCCAGAGGAAGGCAAAAAAAAAACTGTGAGGTAGAAGCCAATTTTCCCCACTTTAGGGGAATAAAAAAAATCTGGCAATCAGAATAACTCCCTGGATCAATGACCCCTATCTAGTAGCTATAGCCTGTAATATTATTAGGTTCCAGAAATACATCCAGGCCCCTCTTGAATTCCTTTATTGTACTCACCATCACCACCTCCTCAAGCAGAGAGTTCCATAGTCTCACTGCTCTTACCGTAAATAATCCTCTTCTATTCTGTGTGCAAAACAATTGCACCCAGACCAGTCAGCACAGGAGGCTGAACTCATTGCTCTCACTGAAGCCTGACTCATGGCAAAAGACTCAACTGCCAACATTTACCCTGACTCTAGATATGCCTTTGGAGTAGTTCATGACTTTGGAGTAATATGGAAGGACCAGGATTACATCACGGCTGCTGGAACCCCTAGCTGCCCAAGCTGATCAAGCAACAAAGCAAGCAGCAGTGAAAGAGGAAGAAGAACAGACCTAACAAGTCTTGATGGCAACAGAGTCCACAATAGACCCAACACAGAAACCAAAAGAGGTCTCCTGGGACCTGCTAGTCCAGTTACAGAAGCAGGCCACGCCACAAGAAAAATTGGATTGGCTGAGTCAGCCCAAGAAAAGAAATAATCTGGACTGTGGACCCAAGGAAAGAGAATATGTCTGCCCAAAGCTCTCGATCCTCTGATAGCTTCAATAGATCTTGAGCCCACCCACCAATCTAAGACTATCATGAAAGAACTAAGTGACAAAATATGGGTGGCGCCAGGGATAACCCCTGTCATGGGGAGGCATAGTCTTGCCTCATCTGTGCGCAGTGCAACCCGGGAAGAACTGAGCCTACACCAACCAAATGTCTCCCCAAAGCCCAGTACCCTCTCCAACAGATTCAAATTGACCACATCCAGATGCAAATGTGCCAAGGGTTTTAATATGTGCTAGTAGTGGTAGACTTGTTCTCTGGGTGGCCAGAAGCCTACCCCGTCCAAAATCAGACAGCCACAACTGCTAAGAAACTAATGCAGAAAACTGTTTGTAGGTTCGGAGTACATGAGGTCATTGAAAGTGATCAGGGCCCAGCATTCACTGCTAGCTTAACCCAAGAAGTCTGGAAGATGGTAGGGTCACTTAGCCTATCACACGCCCTACAGACCCCAAAGCAGCGACGAAGTCGAACGACTGAACGTGGTACTGAAGTCCAAGATGAGACAGGGCTCAGTTGGGTACAATGCCTGCCAGTAGCACTATTTTCAGTTTGACACACCCCTAGGCACCCACACAAACTGACCCATATGAGATCTTATTTGGGACAGGGCCAAGAATGGGACAGTACTTTCAACAGCAATTGTAAATGCATTATTAATCTGTTGCAAAATATGTGATAGCTTTGAGCAAACAATTGTCTAACATACGTGCACAAGTTTTCTCTTCCATTCCAGATCCTGACTCCCTGGAGGGAAGCCACACTCTCAAACCTGGAGAGTGGGTGGTGGTCAAGAAACACGTCAGAAACACCTTCGAACCACGATATGAGGGGCCTTACCAGGTTTTGCTGACTACCCCGACCTCTGTTAAACTCGAAGGGAGACCTACCTGGATCCACGCCTTACATTGTAAAAGAGTAAAGGCTGTCTCGACGAACCTGGAACAATAAGCCATGAGGGTCCACCTACTTATCATGACTTTGACTGTAGGCATATCCGCAGTGTTGATGAATGGGACAATTCACTGATACGGCACCATCAAATTTTAGTCCAGGGGTTGAATGAGACTGAAACTCTGAGAGATTTTTGGATCTGTACCCACAGTCCCATGAGCTCAGCCAGTATGCCTTATTTTGCAATACCCCTGGACCTTTCTGAACTGATTGACCTGTCTAACTCTACTATCTTTCTCTCTAGCATATACCGAGTTAAATCTAGAAAAGATAAGGACAGGGAAGTGTCCTTACCTGTCGCAGGGTGGGCAGATGCCCCATGGCTCATGATAAACAGATCAGGACCCTCAATAGATTATAGCTCTACCCCCTGGCAAGAGGGACACTGGGCTAATGTCACATGTTTTCCTAGCTGGACACACTGTTACTGCCTCCAAGTACAAACCAAAGGTATGACATTCAGGTTGCAATGACTCAAAAACAGACAGCCATGTGCAGTGTATTGGTGTAGATGCCATGAACGGAAAAGACCTACCCTGTAACAAGCCTACTGTACAGGATCTCCTGACAGGCATATTAGCTAACGACACCGAAGGTCAGTTAAAAGAATATGAGCTGGCAAAAGGGATAAAATTAGCCAAATTAATTACCCAATTATTCAATAGCACAGCAGTGGCAGTTCCAGAAGACATATACTTAGTTTGTGGACACAAAGCGCACAAATGGTTATCTGAGAATGTCACAGGACTGTGCACCATCGCCAGGCTTACTCCTGCCACCTTTATAGTACACTCATTCACGGTTATTTAATTTCTTTTTTATATTTCTTTTTATTACTCACCTTTTTTCTTTTCACTGTCACTAACTTGGAAGGTTCTTATTATATTGCGCTCTTATGAATATGCGCATCTTATCGATTATGTTTTTTGCACTGATAGGATTTTCTAGTATGCATCATTATGTATTATGATAGTATAATAACTTATTTATTTATATGAATTATGGTTATCACTAACACACCTATATGGACCCATGGAGAGATATTTGGGGTGCCTTGAGTTGGATAGATGGCGCTCTTTTAATGTATATGATGGTTTCTCTGCTCCCTGGTTCGGCCACTGATTGTGAGTACAATATGGGTAGTGGTGCCCTTGATTAAGATGGCGAACACGCATCCTCTAGCCACTCCCCCCTCCCCTCTCGCATGTGCAGTTGGTTGGTGGGAGTGGTTTTACTCCTCTCTCGTGTGCTCTCCCGCGTGACTCTCCAGTGCCGGGATGAACCCATTGCCGGCCGGTGCTGTGGAGTCACGTGACGGACACATGTGATCAGGAGCCTGAGATGAGGCATAATCCCGTGAGATGCGGGCACTCACACCGTCAGAATGAGTGAAAGCTATAGGCCACAGGTGCGCGGCACCAATTGCCCCAGGTGATTGGAGTAAGGGGGGTATATAGGGGGTGTTGGCTAGTCGAGAGGGATGCGACCCCAAGAGGAAGCAGAGGCGAAACGCGCGTCGGGGTCAGTAACCTCCTATCACTCCTGTTGCCTACTATCCTGCGCTCTGTAAGTTTTTGTTAATCATAGCTCCTGTGTTCCTTGCTGCTGATTTAAGCGTGCACGGATGATTATATTTTGATTTATGCATGCTAGGAGTTGTGCTATTACAGTGTAGAGGTCATATTGCTATTATGCATTGAGCTCCTGTGTGATAGAACATTTAGATGGCATTGAGCTCCTGTGTGATAGAACATTTGGAATGGTGCTTTGATGACTTCAGACACTGTACCACATGTTTTTTTCAGCATATTGGGGATAGTGCGATAGTATCATTGCCATTGAGCATATATTTATTAATATTGCACTACTACCACTAGCAGAAGTGATTTAACGGGGTGTCTTGTTTTGTTGTCATAGTACTGTCCTGCAACTACTACCATGTATATGTCCACAATTATGTTTTTATAATAATCATTGTAATAATAAAGATTGATGTTATAATACATGTGTGCATGTTTTTGGTGATTTTTTGTATGTTGACACACATGTTGAACTACTGGTGTTTTTGTTAATATCGGTGTTTCTTATAGTGTTATGATAGCAGCAGCATCAGGAGATCACAGAGTGGCAAGGTGACAGCAGCATCAGGAGATCACAGAGTGGCAAGGTGACAGAGTGGGGAGGTTGCAAAAGCATCAGGAGGCTGCAGAATGGCAAGGTGACATAGTGTGTAGGTGGCTGCAGCATCAGGAGACCACAGAGTGGCAAGGTAACATAATGTGGAGGTGACAGCAGCATCAGGTGACCACAGAGTGGCAAGGTGACATAGTGTGGAGGTGGCAGCAGCATCAGGAGACCACAGAGTGGCAAGATGACATAGTGTGGAGGTGGCAGCAGCATTAGGAGACCACAGAGTGTCAAGGTGACATAGTATGGAGGTGGCAGCAGCATCAGGAGACCACAGACTGGCAAGGTGACATAGTTTGGAGGTGGCAGCAGCATCAGGAGACCACAGAGTGACCCGGGGACAGAGTGGCGAGGTGGGTTTCAATACCAGCACCAGCTGAAGATGGTGGGTGAAAGAAGGAGCACTTGGCATCACATGTATGGCATCATGCGGGTGGCAGCATCAGAATGGAATGGTAGCTGAGGCAGGTAGCCACAAAAAAAACGGTCTCTTTTGTCAAAGTGTTGGTGTGGCACCAAGGATTATCTAGTCTGATACATCAGGCATTGGTGGGTGAAAATCCCGGCTGATCCACACCTGATTCATCTTGAAAAAAGTCAGTTTCTCCACATTTTGGGTGGACAGGCGAGTTCTTGGGGTAAATATGGCCCCGCCACATTAAACACCCGCTCTGATGCCACATTACTGGCCGGGCAGGACAGCTTTTCCAGGGCAAACTCAGCCAGTTGCGGCCACAAATCCAGTTTGGCTGCCCAGTAGTCCAGCAGATCTTTAATGTTGGGTGGCAGGGTGCTGTTCAAGTATGCCACCACCTGCTGGTTCAGGTCCTGCTCCAAGTCTAGCTGCTGCTGCTGCTGGTGAGTAGTTTCTTTACTAGGCGGGTGAAAAAAGCTGCTCATCAGTGACTCTAGACTCAAGTTGCTGCTGATGGAGCTGGAACGGCTCCTACTCTTCCACCCTGCCACAGCAGCCGTGTCACAGGAACAAGAGCGCAGAGGGCCCTCCGGTCAGACCAGCGAGAGGATGGACGATGGCGCAGACAGGATGTCTCTATAGTACGGTAGTTCAGTTTGTCCTCCCTCTTAGCGGGTGTAAAAAAGGCCCCTTTTTTGAACCGGTAGAAAGGGTCCAACAAGATGGAGAGCCAGAAGTCATCCCTCTGCTTAATGGTGACAATTCAGCTGTCACTACTCAAGCAAGTGAGCATGCATCGGGCCATTTGTGCAAGTGACTCGGATAGACTCCCTGCATCCATCTTCACTGCATACTGCCACTGTGTTTCCGAATCCTCTCCCTTGTCTTCCTCATCGCCCTGTAGCTCCTCTGGCTGCTCCTGTTCCTCCTCTCCTGTCACCTGTGTATAAAAACCACCCATTTCGCTACACATTACTTGTGCTCCAATGTCCTCCTCCTCCTCCAGTGCAGCCCCCACAGGGCTCATGTAGCCGTGAGATCTAGGCGCCACGTCTCCAGTCCCCTGACCAGCCAGATTTACCAGCATCTGTTCCGGGACATGAAGCAGTGGAATGACGTTGTTCATCCCGTAGTCCTAGCGACTGACAAATAACGTAGCCTCCTCAAAGGGCCAGAGCAAACTTCAGGTGTCATGCATGAGCTACCACTGGCTGACAAACGAGGTGCAGAACAGCGTGACACCACCGTGCCATGCACATGTAGTATGCTGAAGGGGCACTGTGAATTGTCCCTGCAGTGGAGGCTAAGGACACGGTGGAGGATGAGGAGGCAGAGGAAGACATTGTTGCAGGACCAACGGCGTGAGAAAGTGGAGGCGGAAGCGGAGTCACCTGGCCAAGTTGCTGGTGTAGCTGTGAAGGAACCACATTGACCCAGTGGGCTGTATATTACATATATTGTCCCTGACCGTAGTTACAGCTCCACACATCGGTGCTGCCGTGCACTTTGGCAGACATCAACAGGCTTAAGGACTAGCCCATCTTCTGTTCTACATGTGTGTTTAGAGCTGGTACTGCCTTTTTGGCAAAAGAATTGATGGTTTGGGACTCTCCACCTCGGCTCGGCACAAGCCATCAGTTCTCTGAAAGGTGCAGAGTCCACCACTTGGAAAGGGAGGGACTGCAGCACCAACAACTTGGCCAGGAGCACATTCAGCTTCTGCGCTGGATGAGTCCACGCATACTGTTGTCTCTTGGCAATCGCTTCGGTGATTGATTGTTGACAGAATGACTGATGAGGAGTAGGAGGAGGAGCAGGAGCATCAGGACCAGCAGATAATGGGAATGAAATATAGCTCCCTTCGGCTGAGGTGGTGGAGCTTTGACTGCCTGAAATCGGGTGCGTGCCACTGGGTGATGCAGCGGTTTCATGCGGCAGGCTGGACCACCAAATCGGAGCCACGGTTCTCCAAGGCCACTTTATGGTGCCGCTGCATATGTTGATGCAGGGCCGTGGTGCCAACATTGGCACCCTGGCCACGCTTCACCTTCTGCCCACAGATTCTACAAATGGCCATGTTCACCTCCTCCGGCGGCTTAACAAAAAACTGCCAAACCGCCGAGTAGGTGATTTTACCCCCAACACTCCGCACTGACTGACTGCTACTGCCGCTTCTTCCGTGAACCCCTGCACCACTACCATCCAGGCAGGGAGACTCCTGCGAAGCGAGTGGTCTACCCCAGGCACGTTTGGCTCCGGACCTCCCACTGCTGCCACCCTGCTGACTTGCGGCCAGGCTAGCGACTTGCTGGTTTCGCCGCTGCTTGAAGGGCAAGCTGCCACCCTCTTCTCCTGATGATGGTGATGAAGCCCTTTTGTCACCTGGCTCCCAAGTGCGATCAGCTACATCATCATTATCGAGTATTGTCTGCACATCACTGATGTCCTCCTCAAAAGTCTCTGTGTCAGGAGCCTGACCGCTAGCAAAGCCAGTACCCACGCCACTCTCCTCAACACTACTTGCCCGCCTAGTGGAGAAATCTGCGGATGTCTCCTCCACATTTGCTGGCCAGTAGCTGCTGACTGTCCTCTAATAGCTCATCCTCGCTGTATAGTGGAGCTGAGCCCACAGCATATAATACTTGTCTGGCTGAAGGAACAGAAAAGGACAGAGGCAGGTTGAGGACAGGAGAGGGCACAGGGCCTGCTTCCGGGCCATGCCAACTAAGAGGTGTGTCTGACGAACCCACCGACTCTTGGCTGGTGGGGTCTGATGTCACTTGGGACGAAGTGGATGACTGAGTCACGTTAAAGTAGGCTTTAGAACATAAATGCACCGCTGAATGGCAAATAGGCCCTTACTTTTTTCCATTTATACACGCCACAAAAGGCTTCAGAACATATACCTGCACCGCAGAACGGCAAATAATATATATTTTTTTGTCACTAATACACGCCAAAAAGGGCTTTAGAACATTCAACTGCATCGCCAAATGGCAAATAGGCCCTTACTTGTTTCCACTTATACACAACACAAAAAGCTTTAGAACATATGATATAACTGCATCGCTGAGCAGTCAATGTATTTTTTTGCCACTAATACATGCCAAAAAGGGCTGTAACTTTCTCACTTCACCCCACAACGGCAAATACTTTTTTTGTGCCACTAATACATGCCAAAAAGGGCTTTAGAACATATCACTGCATTGCTGAATGGCAAATATATATATTTTTTGCCACTAATGCACGCCAAAAAGGGCTGTAATTTCTTCATTTCACCACACAACGGCAAATACTTTTTTTTGTGCCTCTAATGCATGCAAAAAAGTGCTTTAGAACATATAACTGCACCGCTGAATGGCAAATATATATATTTTTTGCCACTAATACACGCCAAAAAGGTCTTTAGAACATATACTGTAACTGCACCGCTGAATGGCAAATATATATATATTTTTTGCCACTAATACACACTAAAAAGGGCTGTAATTTTCTCACTTCACCACACAACAGCAAATACTTTTTTTGTGCCACTAATAAACGCAAAAAGTGCTTTAGAACACATAACCGCACCGCTGAACGGCAAATACCGGTATATATTTTTTGCCACTTATACACGCCAAAAAGGGCTGTCATTTTCTCACTTCACCACACAACGGCAAATACTTTTTTATGTGCCACTAATACACAGCAAAAAGGGCTGTAATTTATCACTTCACCACACACTGGCAAATACTCTTTTTTGCGCCACTAATAAATGCCAAAAAGGGTTTTAGAAAGTATAACTGCACCGCTGAACAGCAAATATATATATTTTTCGCCACTAATACACGCCAAAAAGGGCTGTCATTTTCTCACTTCACCACACAACAGCAAATACTTTTTTTTGCGCCACTAATACATGCAAAAAAATACTTTATAACTGCACAGCTGAACAGCAAATATAGATTTTTTTGCCACTAATAAAACTGGTGAACTGGAATTAGTGATGTGTGAGGAGGACTATGACATAGTGGGAATAACTGAGACATGGCTGGATGATAGCTATGACAGGGCAGTTAATGTACAAGGTTACAGTCTGTTTAGAAAGGATTGTCAAAACTGGAGAGGGGGAGGGGTCTGCCTTTTTGTAAAGTCCTGTCTAAAGCCCACAGTCCGAAAGGAAGTGAGGGACATGAACATATGAAGTCATTGTGGGTAGAAATACATGGAGGCAAAAATAATAATAAATTACTAATAGGAGTTTAGTATAAACCACCTAATATACCACAGAAAATCTACTACTAAAGAGATAGACAAGGCAGCAAATCATAATGAGGTGGTTATTATGGGGGACTTCAACTACCCAGATATAGACTGGGAAACTGAAAGCAGTATATCTCATAAATGAAACAGGTTCTTGGCAATAACCAAAGACAATTAAGTTTCCCAACTGGTTCAGGACCCGACTAGAGGGACGGCCATACTGGACTTAGTATTAACCAATAGAACTGACAGAACAACAGATGTGCAGGTTGGGGGACACCTGGGAAATAGTGACCATAAAGTAATAACCTTCCAATTATCCTTCAAACGAGAGTTTCTACAGGGAGGAACAAAAATACCAAACTTCGAAAAAGCTAACTTTAGCCAACTAAGAGAGGCCATAGGCCTAACTAACTGGGACAAAGTCCTCAAAAATAAAAATACAGCCACAAAATGGGATATTTTTAAAAGCATCCTAAAATCTAATTGTGAGAGATATATACCTTATGGGAATAAAAGTTTAAGAACAAGAAGAATAGAACTGTAAAGAAAGCAAAAAATTACAAAAAGAAAGCATTTAAATCACTAAAACAGGAGGGTAGCGAGGAAGCACTGAAAAACTATAAGGAAAAAAATGTAATATGTAAAAAAGAAATAAAAGCCGCCAAACTAGAGACCGAGAGATTAATTGCCAAAGAGAGCAAAACTAACCCTAAAATGTTCTTCAATTATATAGATGGTAAAAAGCATAAATCTGAAGGTGTCGGCCCTTTACAGAGCAATGAGGGGGGAGTTGCAGAGAGCGACGAGGAGAAAGCAAAGCTATTAAATATTTTATTCTCCAATGTATTCACTGAGGAAAATAAACTCCCAGGAAGAAGTACAACACCGACTTAAAAAGATTAAAATAGACAAATCGCCAGGGCCAGATGGCATACATCCCCGTATCCTAAGAGAATTAAGTAATGTCATAGCCAGACCCTTATTTCTGATATTTACAGACTTTATACTGATAGGGAGTGTTCCACAGGATTGGCGCATAGAAAATGTGGTGCCAATATTCAAAAAGGGTGCAAAAACAGACCCCGGAAACTATAGGCCGGTAAGTTTAACATCTGTTGTGGGTAAACTGTTTGAAGGTTTTCTAAGAGATGCTATCTTGAAGGATCTCAATGAAAACAAGCAAATAACATCATATCAGCATGGCTTCATGAGGGATCGGTCATGTCAAACTAATTTAATTAGTTTCTATAAGGAGGTAAGTTCTAGACTTGACAGCGTCAAATCAATGGAATGTCGTATATTTGGATTTCTCCAAAGCATTTGACACTGTACCACATAAAAGGTTAGTATATAAAATGAGAATGCTCGGACTGGGAGAAAATGTCTGTATGTGGGTAAGTAACTGGCTTAATGATAGAAAGCAGAGGGTGGTTATTAATGGTACACACTCAGATTGGGTCACTGTCACTAGCGGAGTACCTCAGGGGTCAGTATTGGACCCTATTCTCTTCAATATTTTTATTAATGATCTTGTAGAAGGCTTGCACAGTAAAATATAATTTTTTGCAGATGACACTAAACTGTGTAAAATAATTATCCCTGAAGAGGACACTATACAGCTACAGATAGATCTGGATAGATTAGAGGCTAGGGCAGAGAAGTGGCAGATGAGGTTTAACACTGCCAAATGTAAGGGTATGTACATGGGAAAGAATAATGCAAATCACCCGTACATACTAAATGGTAAAACACTGGGTAACACTGACATGGATAAGGACCTAGGAATTTTAATAAACAGCAAACTAAGCAGTAAAAACCAGTGTGAGGCAGCTGCTGCCAAGGCCAATAAGATAATGGGTTGCATCAAAAGGGGCATAGATGCCCGTGATGAGAACATAGTCCTACTACTTTACTAATTACTAATCAGACCACACATGGAGTACTGTGTACAGTTCTGGGCTCCTGTGAACGAGGCAGACATAGCAGAGCTGGAGAGTGTTCAGAGGAGGGCAACTAAAGTAATAACTGGAATGGGGCAGCTACAGTACTCTGAAAGATTATCAACATTAGGGTTATTCACTTTAGAAAAAAGACGACTGAGGGGAGATCTAATTTCTATGTATAAATATATCAGGGGGCAGTACAGAGATCTCTCCCATCATCTATTTATACCCAGGACTGTGACGAGGGGACACCCTCTGCGTCTGTAGGAAAGAAGGTTTGTACACAAACATAGAAAAGGATTCTTTACGGTAAGAGCAGTGAGACTATTGAACTCTCTGCCTGAGGACGCTGTGATGGTGAGTACAATAAAAGAATTCAAGAGGGGCTTGGATGAATTTCTGGAGTGTAATAATATTACACGGTATAGTTACTAGAGATGGGTTGTTGATCCAGGGAGTTATTCTGATTACCTTATTGGAGTCAGGAAGGAATTTTTCCCCCCTTAAGTGGAGAAAATTGGCTTGTACCTCACAGTTTTTTTCCCCTGACCCTCTGGATCAACTTGCAGGATAACAGGCCGAACTGGAAGGACAAATGTATTTTTTCGGCCTTATATACTATGTTACTATGGTTTAATACATGCCAAAAAGGGCTGTCATTTTCTCACTTCACCACACAACGGCAAATACTTTTTTGTGACACTAATACACACCAAAAAGGGCTTTAGCACATATAACTGCATAGATGAATGGCAAATATATTTTTTTGCCACTAGCACACGACAAAAAGGGCTGTAATATTCTCACTTCACCACACAACAAATACTTTTTTTTGTGCTACTATTACATGCCAAAAAGGGCTTTAGAACATATAAGTGCACCGCTGAACGACAAATAATATATATTTTTTTGCCACTAATACTCGCCAAAAAGAGCTTTAGAACATATAACTGCACTGCTGATGTCAAATAGGCCCTTACTTTTTTCCACTTCACAAAAGGCTTTAGAACATATAACTGCAATGCTGAAAGGCAAATAATATATATTTTTTTGCCACTTATACACTCCACAAAACGCTTTAGAACCTATAACTGCACCACTGAACGGCAAATAGGACCTTATTTGTTCTACTTATACATGCCACAAAAGGCTTTAGAACATACAACTGCACCACTGAATGGCAAATATATATGTTTTTTGCCACTAATACAGGCCAAAAAGGGCTTTAGAACATATAACTACACCGCTGAATGGCAAAACAATTAATATTTTTTTGCCACTAATACATGCCAAAAAGGGTTTTAGAACATATAACTGCACCGCTGAACGGCAAATAATATATATAATATACACTAATACATGCCAAAAAGGGCTGTAATTCTCTCACTTTACGACACAACGGCTAATGAGCCCTTTTTTACCCACTAATACAAGCCAAAAAATGCTTTAGAACATATAACTGCACCGCACAAGGGTAACTAAGACTCAGAAATATTTTCTTTTAATAAACCCTGTTAATGGCTGTATCAAACAGCACAGAGCTATATAATGGCAATTTGAATCCCCAGTCAGTGCAGCAAGGTGTAATAGGATTGTTCCTATTAGCCAGGCTGTAAACTCCCCTACTGAAACCTGTTCTGCTTCAATACTGTGGAATTATTCCTCCCTATCCTTTTCCTGAACTTCTATACAGCAAAATAAAAGTTTTAAAGTCTTTTCTACAACTGTCCCTAGCGCCTACTAATGTCTCTCCCTGCACTAAGTACACTGAAAAATGGTTGAATCCAAGATGGCTGAGACTATTTATAGGGATGTGACATCACAGGGCTGGCTGGCTGCTGATTGGCTGTATGCATGGCACTGTGGGTGATCCCTCGTTCCTAGAGTTCCTTGCTCCATGTCTTAACACGTGCAGCAGTGATTCGTTACCATGAAGCGTGAGGAAATTCGGATTCGTTGCGTATCAAATTTTTTCTGAAATTTGGAGTGAATTCCACTTCGGCAACTTCGATTCCCTCATTTCTAATCAGAATGCCTGTCCATATGACATCCACAAGTGTTGATTGTCAAAAGAAAAAGTTGCTCATTGTGAATGAGCCTAATAAAATTCTCCCTATTAATTGGGAGCAGCAGCAGTGCGGATGTGGAAAGGGAAGGCTAGTAGAGTTACATGGCTGCAATAGTAGCGGAAGAAGAAGTAGAATATCATGGAACATACAAGGCAGTAGGTCTGCTGTCTATGGGTCTTAGTAGTAATAGTAGTAGTAATAGTAGTGGTAGTAGTGGTGGTAGATACTTTGCATTAATAGTTGGACCAATAGCGTATTAGCAGAGAGGAGCAGCAGCAGCCGAGGCAACGGCAGCAGCAGTAGCCATATTGTACATGTTAGCAGGCAGAAGAAGCCTTTTACGGAAGACAATGGTAGGCACAGGCAGCAGAAGTGATATGAAGATGGCAGTGGCAACAGTAGCCGTACAGAACATAGCGGGTAGGCCACAGCAGTGGCTTGATGGCGGCGTTGGCATTATGGAGGAGGCAGCAGCAGCTCTACAGAGCTTTATGGTTGGCAAGTCGCAGTAGTGGCATGATGTTGGCAGTGGCATGATAGAGGCAGAATGACAGGCAGGCAGCAACAGTGACAAGAGTGTGAAACTCCTTCTGAAAACAGACATGATTCGGTTTTGACAACAATGATGTTTTGGATACTGGTGGAGACAACTTGGTCCATTTGGGTGTCAACACCCTCTCCTACAGCACTGAAAATCCTCTCTGAGATGACACTGGAGGCTGGGGAAGACAGAGAATATGCTGTGCCAGTCCAGGCCACTGTTCCAGTCTGCCTGCCCAGCAATCCATGGGGTCAGGGAACAAGGTATGCACTGGAGACTGTCCAGAGTGTAGGCAGGGCTGAACCTGGGCATTGAGGCAGGAGCTGTCGGCTTGCTGACTGGCCTCCATTATCTTGAGGAAACTGCTGCTGCTACTGCTACTGTTGCCTGTGGCTTGCTGCCTGTGGCAGCGGGAGGGGGTGAATCTGCAGGGTCAGAGAGGGACCTCCCTTTCAGACACGCTGGTGGCAGATGTTTCCTTCGCATAAGCAACAAGCATATAGCAAGCTGCATACACAGTGGTTCCTGGTAATAATGTAATTTGGCCTCCCATTCTTCGGCAGGAAAACATTCTCCCATATTACCTTGATAGCGAAGGTCTAAAAGCATGGCTATCCAGTAATCATCAGACTGCTTGATGTCAACGATCTGCCACTTACTGCATAAGCAAATGAGTCTACAGGTCGCCATTCTGGCCCACATACCCGAAGAGTCAGTTCTTTCCAACTCTGTCCACCAATGAAACAATTGGGTGTTGTGGCCGGTGTCACCATTAGCATCATCCTCTTGCTCTTCCAACTCTGACTCCTCTTCCTCCTCCAGTGGCAGCACCTCCTCCACTTATACACAACACAAAAAGCTTTAGAACATATGATATAACTGCATCGCTGAGCAGTCAATGTATTTTTTTGCCACTAATACATGCCAAAAAGGGCTGTAACTTTCTCACTTCACCCCACAACGGCAAATACTTTTTTTGTGCCACTAATACATGCCAAAAAGGGCTTTAGAACATATCACTGCATTGCTGAATGGCAAATATATATATTTTTTGCCACTAATGCACGCCAAAAAGGGCTGTAATTTCTTCATTTCACCACACAACGGCAAATACTTTTTTTTGTGCCTCTAATGCATGCAAAAAAGTGCTTTAGAACATATAACTGCACCGCTGAATGGCAAATATATATATTTTTTGCCACTAATACACGCCAAAAAGGTCTTTAGAACATATACTGTAACTGCACCGCTGAATGGCAAATATATATATATTTTTTGCCACTAATACACACTAAAAAGGGCTGTAATTTTCTCACTTCACCACACAACAGCAAATACTTTTTTTGTGCCACTAATAAACGCAAAAAGTGCTTTAGAACACATAACCGCACCGCTGAACGGCAAATACAGGTATATATTTTTTGCCACTTATACACGCCAAAAAGGGCTGTCATTTTCTCACTTCACCACACAACGGCAAATACTTTTTTATGTGCCACTAATACACAGCAAAAAGGGCTGTAATTTATCACTTCACCACACACTGGCAAATACTCTTTTTTGCGCCACTAATAAATGCCAAAAAGGGTTTTAGAAAGTATAACTGCACCGCTGAACAGCAAATATATATATTTTTCGCCACTAATACACGCCAAAAAGGGCTGTCATTTTCTCACTTCACCACACAACAGCAAATACTTTTTTTTGCGCCACTAATACATGCAAAAAAATACTTTATAACTGCACAGCTGAACAGCAAATATAGATTTTTTTGCCACTAATAAAACTGGTGAACTGGAATTAGTGATGTGTGAGGAGGACTATGACATAGTGGGAATAACTGAGACATGGCTGGATGATAGCTATGACAGGGCAGTTAATGTACAAGGTTACAGTCTGTTTAGAAAGGATTGTCAAAACTGGAGAGGGGGAGGGGTCTGCCTTTTTGTAAAGTCCTGTTTAAAGCCCACAGTCCGAGAAGAAGTGAGGGACATGAACATATGAAGTCATTGTGGGTAGAAATACATGGAGGCAAAAATAATAATAAATTACTAATAGGAGTTTAGTATAAACCACCTAATATACCACAGAAAATCTACTACTAAAGAGATAGACAAGGCAGCAAATCATAATGAGGTGGTTATTATGGGGGACTTCAACTACCCAGATATAGACTGGGAAACTGAAAGCAGTATATCTCATAAATGAAACAGGTTCTTGGCAATAACCAAAGACAATTAAGTTTCCCAACTGGTTCAGGACCCGACTAGAGGGACGGCCATACTGGACTTAGTATTAACCAATAGAACTGACAGAACAACAGATGTGCAGGTTGGGGGACACCTGGGAAATAGTGACCATAAAGTAATAACCTTCCAATTTTCCTTCAAACGAGCGTTTCTACAGGGAGGAACAAAAATACCAAACTTCGAAAAAGCTAACTTTAGCCAACTAAGAGAGGCCATAGGCCTAACTAACTGGGACAAAGTCCTCAAAAATAAAAATACAGCCACAAAATGGGATATTTTTAAAAGCATCCTAAAATCTAATTGTGAGAGATATATACCTTATGGGAATAAAAGTTTAAGAACAAGAAGAATAGAACTGTAAAGAAAGCAAAAAATTACAAAAAGAAAGCATTTAAATCACTAAAACAGGAGGGTAGCGAGGAAGCACTGAAAAACTATAAGGAAAAAAATGTAATATGTAAAAAAGAAATAAAAGCCGCCAAACTAGAGACCAAGAGATTAATTGCCAAAGAGAGCAAAACTAACCCTAAAATGTTCTTCAATTATATAGATGGTAAAAAGCATAAATCTGAAGGTGTCGGCCCTTTACAGAGCAATGAGGGGGGAGTTGCAGAGAGCGACGAGGAGAAAGCAAAGCTATTAAATATTTTATTCTCCAATGTATTCACTGAGGAAAATAAACTCCCAGGAAGAAGTACAACACCGACTTAAAAAGATTAAAATAGACAAATCGCCAGGGCCAGATGGCATACATCCCCGTATCCTAAGAGAATTAAGTAATGTCATAGCCAGACCCTTATTTCTGATATTTACAGACTTTATACTGATAGGGAGTGTTCCACAGGATAGGCGCATAGAAAATGTGGTGCCAATATTCAAAAAGGGTGCAAAAACAGACCCCGGAAACTATAGGCCAGTAAGTTTAACATCTGTTGTGGGTAAACTGTTTGAAGGTTTTCTAAGAGATGCTATCTTGAAGGATCTCAATGAAAACAAGCAAATAACATCATATCAGCATGGCTTCATGAGGGATCGGTCATGTCAAACTAATTTAATTAGTTTCTATAAGGAGGTAAGTTCTAGACTTGACAGCGTCAAATCAATGGAATGTCGTATATTTGGATTTCTCCAAAGCATTTGACACTGTACCACATAAAAGGTTAGTATATAAAATGAGAATGCTCGGACTGGGAGAAAATGTCTGTATGTGGGTAAGTAACTGGCTTAATGATAGAAAGCAGAGGGTGGTTATTAATGGTACACACTCAGATTGGGTCACTGTCACTAGCGGAGTACCTCAGGGGTCAGTATTGGACCCTATTCTCTTCAATATTTGTATTAATGATCTTGTAGAAGGCTTGCACAGTAAAATATAATTTTTTGCAGATGACACTAAACTGTGTAAAATAATTATCCCTGAAGAGGACACTATACAGCTACAGATAGATCTGGATAGATTAGAGGCTAGGGCAGAGAAGTGGCAGATGAGGTTTAACACTGCCAAATGTAAGGGTATGTACATGGGAAAGAATAATGCAAATCACCCGTACATACTAAATGGTAAAACACTGGGTAACACTGACATGGATAAGGACCTAGGAATTTTAATAAACAGCAAACTAAGCAGTAAAAACCAGTGTGAGGCAGCTGCTGCCAAGGCCAATAAGACAATGGGTTGCATCAAAAGGGGCATAGATGCCCGTGATGAGAACATAGTCCTACTACTTTACTAATTACTAATCAGACCACACATGGAGTACTGTGTACAGTTCTGGGCTCCTGTGAACGAGGCAGACATAGCAGAGCTGGAGAGTGTTCAGAGGAGGGCAACTAAAGTAATAACTGGAAAGGGGCAGCTACAGTACTCTGAAAGATTATCAACATTAGGGTTATTCACTTTAGAAAAAAGACGACTGAGGGGAGATCTAATTTCTATGTATAAATATATCAGGGGGCAGTACAGAGATCTCTCCCATCATCTATTTATACCCAGGACTGTGACGAGGGGACACCCTCTGCGTCTGTAGGAAAGAAGGTTTGTACACAAACATAGAAAAGGATTCTTTACGGTAAGAGCAGTGAGACTATTGAACTCTCTGCCTGAGGACGCTGTGATGGTGAGTACAATAAAAGAATTCAAGAGGGGCTTGGATGAATTTCTGGAGTGTAATAATATTACACGGTATAGTTACTAGAGATGGGTTGTTGATCCAGGGAGTTATTCTGATTGCCTTATTGGAGTCAGGAAGGAATTTTTCCCCCCTTAAGTGGAGAAAATTGGCTTGTACCTCACAGTTTTTTTTCCCTGACCCTCTGGATCAACTTGCAGGATAACAGGCCGAACTGGAAGGACAAATGTCTTTTTTCGGCCTTATATACTATGTTACTATGGTTTAATACATGCCAAAAAGGGCTGTCATTTTCTCACTTCACCACACAACGGCAAATACTTTTTTGTGACACTAATACACACCAAAAAGGGCTTTAGCACATATAACTGCATAGATGAATGGCAAATATATTTTTTTGCCACTAGCACACGACAAAAAGGGCTGTAATATTCTCACTTCACCACACAACAAATACTTTTTTTTGTGCTACTATTACATGCCAAAAAGGGCTTTAGAACATATAAGTGCACCGCTGAACGACAAATAATATATATTTTTTTGCCACTAATACTCGCCAAAAAGAGCTTTAGAACATATAACTGCACTGCTGATGTCAAATAGGCCCTTACTTTTTTCCACTTCACAAAAGGCTTTAGAACATATAACTGCAATGCTGAAAGGCAAATAATATATATTTTTTTGCCACTTATACACTCCACAAAACGCTTTAGAACCTATAACTGCACCACTGAACGGCAAATAGGACCTTATTTGTTCTACTTATACATGCCACAAAAGGCTTTAGAACATACAACTGCACCACTGAATGGCAAATATATATGTTTTTTGCCACTAATACAGGCCAAAAAGGGCTTTAGAACATATAACTACACCGCTGAATGGCAAAACAATTAATATTTTTTTGCCACTAATACATGCCAAAAAGGGTTTTAGAACATATAACTGCACCGCTGAACGGCAAATAATATATATAATATACACTAATACATGCCAAAAAGGGCTGTAATTCTCTCACTTTACGACACAACGGCTAATGAGCCCTTTTTTACCCACTAATACAAGCCAAAAAATGCTTTAGAACATATAACTGCACCGCACAAGGGTAACTAAGACTCAGAAATATTTTCTTTTAATAAACCCTGTTAATGGCTGTATCAAACAGCACAGAGCTATATAATGGCAATTTGAATCCCCAGTCAGTGCAGCAAGGTGTAATAGGATTGTTCCTATTAGCCAGGCTGTAAACTCCCCTACTGAAACCTGCTTCAATACTGTGGAATTATTCCTCCCTATCCTTTTCCTGAACTTCTATACAGCAAAATAAAAGTTTTAAAGTCTTTTCTACAACTGTCCCTAGCGCCTACTAATGTCTCTCCCTGCACTAAGTACACTGAAAAATGGTTGAATCCAAGATGGCTGAGACTATTTATAATGATGTGACATCACAGGGCTGGCTGGCTGCTGATTGGCTGTATGCATGGCACTGTGGGTGATCCCTCGTTCCTAGAGTTCCTTGCTCCATGTCCTAACACGTGCAGCAGTGATTCGTTACCATGAAGCGTGAGGAAATTCGGATTCGTTGCGTATCAAATTTTTTCTGAAATTTGGAGTGAATTCTACTTCGGCAACTTCGATTCCCTCATTTCTAATCAGAATGCCTGTCCATATGACATCCACAAGTGTTGATTGTCAAAAGAAAAAGTTGCTCATTGTGAATGAGCCTAATAAAATTCTCCCTATTAATTGGGAGCAGCAGCAGTGCGGATGTGGAAAGGGAAGGCTAGTAGAGTTACATGGCTGCAATAGTAGCGGAAGAAGAAGTAGAATATCATGGAACATACAAGGCAGTAGGTCTGCTGTCTATGGGTCTTAGTAGTAATAGTAGTAGTAATAGTAGTGGTAGTAGTGGTGGTAGATACTTTGCATTAATAGTGGGACCAATAGCGTATTAGCAGAGAGGAGCAGCAGCAGCCGAGGCAACGGCAGCAGCAGTAGCCATATTGTACATGTTAGCAGGCAGCAGAAGCCTTTTACGGAAGACAATGGTAGGCACAGGCAGCAGAAGTGATATGAAGATGGCAGTGGCAACAGTAGCCGTACAGAACATAGCGGGTAGGCCACAGCAGTGGCTTGATGGCGGCGTTGGCATTATGGAGGAGGCAGCAGCAGCTCTACAGAGCTTTATGGTTGGCAAGTCGCAGTAGTGGCATGATGTTGGCAGTGGCATGATAGAGGCAGAATGACAGGCAGGCAGCAACAGTGACAAGAGTGTGAAACTCCTTCTGAAAACAGACATGATTCGGTTTTGACAACAATGATGTTTTGGATACTGGTGGAGACAACTTGGTCCATTTGGGTGTCAACACCCTCTCCTACAGCACTGAAAATCCTCTCTGAGATGACACTGGAGGCTGGGGAAGACAGAGAATATGCTGTGCCAGTCCAGGCCACTGTTCCAGTCTGCCTGCCCAGCAATCCATGGGGTCAGGGAACAAGGTATGCACTGGAGACTGTCCAGAGTGTAGGCAGGGCTGAACCTGGGCATTGAGGCAGGAGCTGTCGGCTTGCTGACTGGCCTCCATTATCTTGAGGAAACTGCTGCTGCTACTGCTACTGTTGCCTGTGGCTTGCTGCCTGTGGCAGCGGGAGGGGGGTGAATCTGCAGGGTCAGAGAGGGACCTCCCTTTCAGACACGCTGGTGGCAGATGTTTCCTTCGCATAAGCAACAAGCATATAGCAAGCTGCATACACAGTGGTTCCTGGTAATAATGTAATTTGGCCTCCCATTCTTCGGCAGGAAAACATTCCCCCATATTACCTTGATAGCGAAGGTCTAAAAGCATGGCTATCCAGTAATCATCAGACTGCTTGATGTCAACGATCTGCCACTTACTGCATAAGCAAATGAGTCTACAGGTCGCCATTCTGGCCCACATACCCGAAGAGTCAGTTCTTTCCAACTCTGTCCACCAATGAAACAATTGGGTGTTGTGGTCGGTGTCACCATTAGCATCATCCTCTTGCTCTTCCAACTCTGACTCCTCTTCCTCCTCCAGTGGCAGCACCTCCTCCACTTCCCCATGGGAGTTTTTAATTGTGGATCCCAAACAATTACAGGGCGGACAGCAAGATGTGCTAGCTGTTACTCTTCCTTCTACTTCGTCACCACCTGTTGCATGTGCATCAGCGTCTCTTCAAAAATACATATGAGGGAGATGAAGGACAACTGTAGCACGTGTAATGTTGAATTCTAGCGAGTTGGAATGTCATGGATTAAGCAGTGTAGCTGCAGACCATTCTCCTCATGTCCAGGAGAGCGTTCCTCACTAGGGTTGAGCGTACCCGAACAGAGAAAAAGTTTGGGTTCGAGTTCGGTGTTTGGGCATTTAATAAAACTTTTAAGCTGTGGGCACTTAAAAGCCTTCACAGCCATGTCTAGTAATGGCATGGCTTTGATTGGCTGGTGCATCATGTGACCCCGTCTCTATACAAGCTGGATCACTTGTAGCACCGCCCATCAGCTCTGAGTAGTGCAGGGACAGGAAGCAAGCAGCTGAAGTAAGGGAGAGTGTTAGGAATCTCATCTGGCTATTTATTCTGTGGGTGACCTATAGTGATTTTTTGTGGATGCAATGCACCATTTTTGTACCCCTGACTCAAAAATATAATAGTTAATCTGGCTGTTAGTTCGGTGGGTGACATATACCTATTTTTGGTGTGAGGTACACCTGCACTGCACCCATGACAGGGAAAATAATATAGTTAATCCTTCTGTTAGATCGGTGGGTGACATATACCCATTTTTGGTGTGAAGTACACCTGCACTGCATACATGACAGGAACATTAATACAGTTAATCTGTCTGTTAGTTCAGTGGGTGACCTCAAAGAATGAGGAGAGCATGAAATAAGGGATGTGGCCCTGGTTGTGGTACTGCTGGTGTTGGTGGACCTCCTGTTGCAGGGAGAGGATGTGGTAAATCTGTGCCAACTACATGCTTAAATGAAACACCTTCCTCAGGTGAAAGTAAGCAACAGAATGTTTAGCATTGTTTTGTAGGCCAGAACAAGTTGAGGCGGTAGTAGATTAGGTGGCTGACAGTGCCTCCAGTTCCTTCACAATGTCTCCCACCTGGGCCCCTGCTGAAAGCGCAGAGTTGTCACCTGCAGCCCATAGGCATCTGTCTTTCACCTCACCCCCTTGCAAATCAGGCAAGCAGTCTGAACCCAAAGTCATGCAGCAGTCTCTTATGCTTTTTGATGACTCTTCTGGCAGGGTTTATGTAGGCCATCCACCTAGCCCTGCTCCAGAAGTGGAAGACATTGAGTGCACTGATGCCCAACCACTTATGTTTCAGGATGTGGATATGGGAGGGCCACCACAGCATGTTTCTAATGATGACGAATACAGAGGTGCCACGGCTTTCTGCAGTGTGCAGACCAGCAAGGAGGACAGGGGAAGGGGTGGGTGGAAGATGATGTGGAGGAGGATGAGGTCCTATACCCCAAATGGAATCAAGATCATACTAGTGACGTGTGCAGTTCGGAGGAAGAGGTGGTGGTCACACAGCGCCAGCCGCACAGCAAAAGAGGGAGCAGGGTGCAAAAGCAGAGTGGCCATCCCCTAGCCAGTAGGCCTGCTACTGCCTACTGCACCCAGGGACTGAGCACAAAAAAGCCAGCTCCAAGGAGTTCCCTGGCGTGGCAGTTCTTCAGACAATGTGCTGACGACAAAAGTGGTTTGCATGCTGTGCAATCGGAGCCTGAAGCAAGGCATAAATGTTCTAAACCTCAACACAAGCTGCAGTGGAGTACACACCTCAAAAACCATGAAATATCTCAGGCTCCTCCTGCTCCCTTTTGTGCTGCAGTCTCGGCCTCTTCCTCCCCCTCTGGAGTGACAGGGGCACCTGTCACCCTGCAAACAGATGATGTGGCAGCAACACCACTACCTCTTATAGCGTCACCAAGCATCTCCACACTGTCCCATGGAAGCATTCAGCTGTCCATCCCCCAAACATTGGAGAGAAATAGGAAGTACCCCCCTACCCACCAGCGATCCCTGGCCCTGAATGCCAGCATTTAAAAAATGCTGGCCTTTAAAAAGCTGTCATTCCGTCTGGTGAAGACAGAGACTTTTTAAAACCTTATGGTGGTGGTTGTCCCACAGTACGTGGTTCCCAGCCGCCACTGCGCAACGCCATCTGTGGAAAGGTCCACAAAACCACTGATACGTGGACCACTATGCACGGGCAGGGACATTATATCTCCCTAACTGCACACTGGGTAAATGCAGTGGTGGCTGGGTCTGAGGCGGATAGCAGTTTGGCGCATGTCCTTCCGCCACCAAGGATTGCAGTATGTTTCTCGTTGCCTCCTGTTGCCTCCTTCTCCTACTCCGCTTCCTCCTCTGGTTCCTCCTCATCAGCGTAACACCTGCACCATCAACTTCAGCACAGCCAGGGGGAAATGACAGCAGGCTGTTTTGAAACTCATCTGTTTGGGGAAAAACCCCACACCGTCCAGAAGCTGTGGACAGGAGTACTCCACCAACATGGCCAGTGCCGATGACACCGTTCTCAACGTTACTATCCCACTTCTATGTCTCCTTGAAAAAACGCTTCGGGCGATGATGGAAGAGGATGTGGTACAGGAAGAAGAGGAGGAGGAAGAGGGATCATTTCCACAGCTATCACGTCAGTCATTCACAAGTGCCTCGAAGGGTGAGTTCCTGCACCAACAGAGGCCAGGTATACAACTGTCCAGCCAGGACACAGTTCTGAAGGATAAGGAGAGGGAGTATGATGAGGAGGAGGAATCGTGTTCACAGCATGGTGGCACCCAATGCAGCTCATGGTCATCACTGGAGCATGGCTGGGGGGATACAGAGGACACAGACAATACACCTCCCACAGAAGCTTGTCGTTGCCTCTAGGAAGCCTGGCTGTCACGAGGGTGTCAAGAACCACGCCTGACTCCGTTATACCCGGGGTCAGGAAGTCGCAGCGGTTGGCTGCGCGCTCTATGTAAGATAGGGCTGTTTCCTTATGGTAGCTTTCTGGGTTTGCTTTGCAACACTTTTTGGCTCACTCAGGGATCCGTAGCTCCTTCTCCTCAGCTGTTCCTTGTCCAGCACTCCCAACCTCCTTATATTCCCCTCTCACACTTCTCTGGTTGCCAGATATAGAGCTTCCTGCCTGGACATCTATTCTGACCCTCTGGAGCTGTGTTGCTGCGTTCTCTGGTTGTTGGTCCAGAACGCTACCCTCCGGATCCCTGTTGGACCTTTGTGGTCTGCTGTGGTCGCCCACCTGGGTGTATGTGTTTGTCTGTATTGTCTGTCCTCTCCCTGGTGTTTCCCTCTTAGTGTCAGTGGTGCGGACTAGCGATCCCACCGGCCCGTTCACTATCTAGGGCTCATTTTAGGGAAAGCCAGGGTTTAGGCACATGATCGCCGCACGGGTGAGGAACCCGTCTAGGGACGTCAGGGCAGTCAGGTGCCAGCCGCAAGGTGAGTCAGGGGTCACCACCTTTCCGCCTCCCTTGGGCAGGGCTTTCCCTTTTCCCTCCCTGTGCGTGACGCGGTCATTACACTGGCACACATGAGCGACTACATGCTGAAGTGCCTGCTCAACGACTGCCAAGTTGCTCACATTCTGACCAGTACTGATCAGAACAACGTGCCCGCTACAAGAACAACGTGCCATACTTAATTCCATCACTGGAGTGTGATCGGAAGAAGTACAACCGCACGCTGGTAGACATGCTGCTGATGGCATTACCACTTAACTGGGGGCTCAGTGGAAGCACAAGGCGAAGGCAGAGGAGGAGGATGAAGACACCAACGCAGCTGGGGCACCACCAGCACCTCAGAAGGAAGGGTTAGCATGGCCGAAATGTGGAAAAGCTTTTTCAGCATGCCACAACAACCAGCAACACCAGCTGATATGGAACATCTTAGCAGGAGGCTGCATTTCAGCAACAGAAGGGACCAGGAGGAGCCTGAGATCCTTTGTGGTTTTTGAGGTGTTTACTCCACTGCAGCTCGTGCTTTGCATTTAGATGTCTAGTCATGCAGGTGGTGCTCATGTTTAGAAATTTTTTGCCTCCCTTCAGGCTCTGATTGCACAGCATGCAAACCACTCACGTTTTGTCATCAGCACATTGTCTGAAAAACTGCCACGTGAAGGGAACTCCTTGGAGCTGGCTTTGGTGTGCTCAGTCCATGGGTGCGGTGGGCAGTAGCAGGCATACTGGCTAGTGGACGGCCACTCTGCTTTTGCACACTGCTCCCTCTTTTGCTGTGCGGCTGGTGCTTCACGTAATATATGGTTATATGACGTGAACCTAACTGACGTATTAACTATATCAATTTCACTGTCACGTATGCAGTGCAGGTGTACTTCACGCAATAAATGGGTATATGACTTGCACCTAACTAACAGACGGATTAACTATTATATTTGTGTGTCAAGGGTACAAAGTACAATGTTGCATTGCACAAACAAAAAAAATCGCTGTGGGTCACCCACAGAATTAACAGCCAGATTTATGATTAGCTTTCTGTGTCAGGGGTGCAAAAATGGTGTATTGGACCCACCAAAAAATCGCTGTAGGTCACCCACAGTATTAACAGCCAGATTTATGATTATCTTTCTGTGTCAGGAGTTCAAAGATGGTGTATTGCACCCACAAAAAATTGCACTAACACTGTCCCTCACTTAAGCTACCTGCTTTCTGTCCCTTCACTACTGAGAGCTGATGGGCGGTGCTACAGGTGATTCAGCTTAGATAGAGGCTGGGTCATATGATGCACCGGCCAATCACAGCCATGCCATTAGTAGGCATGGCTGTGATGGCTTCTAAGGGCACACAGCTAAGGCTACTTTCACACTTGCGCTTGATCGGATCCGTTCTGAACGGATCCGATCATATTAATGCAGACGGAGGCTCCGTTCAGTACGGATCCGTCTGCATTAATAACTTAGAAAAATTTCTAAGTGCGAAAGTAGCCTGAGCGGATCCGTTCAGACTTTCAATGTAAAGTCAATGGGGGACGGATCCGCTTGAAGATTGAGCCATATGGTGTCATCTTCAAGCGGATCCGTTCCCATTGACTTACATTGTAAGTCTGGACGGATCCGCACACCTCCGCACGGCCAGGCGGACACCCGAACGCTGCAAGCAGCGTTCAGCTGTCCGCCTGGCTGTGCGGAGGCGAGCGGAGCGGAGGCTGAACGCCGCCAGACTGATGCAGTCTGAGCGGATCCGCATCCATTCAGACTGCATCAGGGCTGGACGGAAGCGTTCTGCTCCGCTCGTGAGCCCCTTCAAACGGAGCTCACGAGCGGACAGCAGAACGCTAGTGTGAAAGTAGCCTTAAGAGCTTGTTGATTGGCTGCCCTGCAACCTTTCAACAAGATTTATTAAATGCCCGAACACCAAACTCGAACCCGAACTTTTCCGGCAAAGTTCGGGTTCGGGTCCGGGTACCAAAAATCATAAAGTTCAGTACGGACCCGAACTTTACAGTTCGGGTTCGCTCAACACTACTGGAGAACCCTTTTAAGATATCTAAAATGACCTTTTCAGCAATTTTTGATACAGGAGTTCTTCTAAAAGGTTAGACTAAACAGGCTAGCCTCTCTTCCCCCTTCAGCAATTATAAAGCATTTGGAGGACATTACCCTGTTGCTGGTTCATGAGTTGTCCTTCACTGAACCACATTTGCTTGGTATTAACCATTGCATACTGGAAACACCTAAAAAAAACAAGCCGTTTTGTACATGCTCTGTCCCAGTCATCTAGCTGTCACAATTTTTTTTGTGTTTTTTTTTTATCAAGATGATCAAGAAGCAAGACAGTACAAGAATACAAAATCAAGATGTAAGAAGCGTAGATGCACATTCCTTGTGAAGTCCCTATTGGCTATAACCACAAATAAATATAATGGACAGTGTCTCTCCAACACTGAGACTAAATATCTATGATATCACATATCTATGATATTGTTATGCTTCCTGTGACGTTTGTCAAGTAATAGCTGAGATTTCTTGTAGGCTGCTATATGACTCATATTAAGTCATAATATGAGTCATATAGCAGCCTACAAGAAATCTCAGCTATTACTTGACAAACGTCACAGGAAGCATGACAATGAATGACAAAATGTATCCACTTCAGTTCAGACAATACCAGCATAAGGGTGGAAGTAATGAAAATACTGGGCAATGACGTTGAATCAGTAGAATTTCGGAGAATTGCAAATTTTTGTCTTACCATATAGAACAACATTCTGTAAAACTTATTAGCAAGACCTCTGCTGTTATCTAACTGTGCCTTGCAGCCTATGTTCTGACCATGTCCTTGTATGTCTGAAAAACCTTGTCAGCTCTTAACTGCTGTCAAGAAGTAATACATCTCAGGAACTCATAACCCCAGTTAACTCATTGTTTATTCAAGTAAGATTATGATTTAGAGATGAGCAAATGTAAAAAAATTCGATTCAGCCGATTCGCCGAATTTTTCAAAAAAATTTGCTGGCTGCAGAGAGCCTTTATACAGTAGTGGTGTAGAGCCCTGACTTGCAGTAACATGCACAGGGAACCTGCTGTGCTAGTAAAATAATTCTGTGAGTCACTATGACATGCAGATGACAGGCGTCGCTCTTAGAATCACTGAACACTTCACTTGTTTGGGCAGTCACAGGGCCAAAACTGACCAAATAACTCTTTTACACCGTCGTCAGCTGATTCCACATAGATCTCAACGGAACCTGTTCTATTAAATGCTTATACAAGTAGAGCCCCCCGACAGAGTGCAGAGGGTGTCAGCAGTAAGTTTGTGTTGACGTCACTGATTATTTTGCTCTTCCTCTGATCTGTCAGAACAATAATCCACAAAAAACGGACCCTGTCTGTTGAGCATCCGCCTTCACTCGGACAGCATTTGGTCAGTAATCCATTAGTATTGCTAATGCCCAAAAAAAAACAGAAGTGGATCCAAAACAGAATGGAATACGTATTTGCATGTCTTATATGTTTTGTACCCCCTCCTGCTTTTGGCTACCAAATCACAAGCCAATTCTGATGGGACCATATAGGCCTTACAGCTGCTATACAGACAGGATCTGTTGTGCGTTTCATTTTAACTTCCTTCTGACAGATCAGAAGAAGGGTCAAAGAAAAGTTGATGTCTGGCTCTGAACATCTGTTCCAGGACATGAAGCAGTGGAATTACATTGTTCATCCTGTAGTCCTGGCAACTGACAAATAACGTGGCCTCCTCAAAGGGCCTGAGCAAACGGCAGGTGTAGCGCATGAGCTGCCACTGGCTGACATCGAACTTACACAGAGGATTACTCCTGTCTGCTTGGATCATCAAGAAATCGTTTATGGCCTTTCTCTGTTCGTATAGTCGGTCCAACATATGGAGGATGGAAATATCAGCCTATGTTGAGTGATGCCGTTCTGCCACTGCAGCTCAAGGAGGATGTGCTTTGCAGTATACGAGTGGCTGAAGTGCATGCAAAGTTTCCTGGTTATTATTAGAATGTCTTGCAGATGGGTGGAAGACTTCAGGTACCATTTGACAACCAGATTGAACACATGTGCCATGCAGGGTGCATGGCTCAGCCCTCTTTGATGCAGCGCTGACACAATGTTCATCCCGTTGTCGGTTAGCATTGTCCCGACTTTGATTTGTCGCGGAGAAAGCCAGGATTCGATTTCTTCATGAAGGACTCGGAGCAGTTCCTCCCCTGTGTAACTCCATTTGCCCAGGCAAACCAGGTGCAGAACAACATGACACTGCCGTGCCCAGCATGTGATATGCTGGAGGGGCACTGTGAATGGTTCCTGCAGTGGAGGCTGAGGACACGGTTGAGGAAGAGGAGGCAGAGGCGGACATTGTCACAGGACCAATGGTGTGAAAAGTGAAGGCGGAAGCTGCGTCACCTGGCCAAGTTGCTGGCTATGCAGGAACCACATTCACCCAGTGGGACGTAAAGGACATGTATTGTCCCTGACCGTAGTTACAGCTCCACATGTTAGTGCTGCCGTGCACTTTGGCAGACACTGACAGGCTCAAGGACTGGCCCATCTTCTGTTCTACATGTGTGTGCAGAACTGGTACTGCCTTTTTGGAAAGGAAATGACTGCTTGGGACTCTCCACCTCAGCTCGGCATAAGCCATTAGTGCTCTGAAAGGTGCAGAGTCCACCACTTGGAAACGGAGGGACTGCAGCACCAGCAACTTGGCCAAGAGCACATTCAGCTTCTTCACCGTTGGATGAGTGCACGCATACTGTTGTCTCTTGGAAATCGCTTCGGTGATCAATTGCTGACGGAATGACTGATGAGGAGTAGAAGGAGGAGGAGCAGGAGCAACAGGACCAGCAGATGATGGGAAGGACAGACAGTTCCTTTTGGCTGAGGTGGTGGAGCCTTGACTGCCTGAAACTGGGTGATGCAGTGGTTGCTTCAGCAGGCTGGACCACCAAATCGGAGCCACGGTTCTCCCAGGCCACTTTATGGTGATGCTGCATATGTTGACGTAGGGCCATGGTGCCAACATTGGCACCCTGGCCACACTTCACCTTCTGCCCACAGATTCTACATATGGCCATGTTCACCTCCTCCGGCGGTATAGAAAAAAACTCACACACCGCTGAGTAGGTGATTTTACCACCAACACTACGCACTGACTGACTGCTACCGCTGCTGCTTCCGTGAACCCATGCACCACTACTTTCCGGGCAGGTAGCCTCCTGCGAAGCGGGTGGTCTACCTTGGACATGTTTGGCTACTGACCTCACACTGCTGCCACCCTGCTGACTCCCTGCCACGCCAGCAACATGCTGGCTGTGCCGCTGCCTCACAGGCAAGCTGCCACCCTCTTCTCACGATGATGATGAAGCCCTTAATTCACCGAGCTTCCAAGTGCGTTCTGCTACATCATCATGATCGAGTACTGTCTGCACATCACTGATGTCCTCCTCAACGGTATCTGGGTCTGTAGTCTGACCGCTCGCAACACCAGCTCCCACGCCACTATCCTCATCACTACTTGCCCGTCTAGCAGAGGAAGCGGTGCATGTCTCCTCCACATCTTGGCTGGCCATTAGCTGCTGACTGTCCTCAAGTAGCTCGTCCTCGCTTTATAGTGTGGTTGAGCCCACAAAATATAATACTTCTCTGGTTGAGGGATCAGAAAAGGAAAGAGGCAGGTTGAAGACAGGTGAGGGCAGAGGGCCTGTTCCCGGGCCATGCCAACTAACGGTTGTGTCTGACAAACCCAACGAATCTTGGCTGGGGGTTTCTGATGTCACTTGGGATGAAGTGGATGACCGATTCAACCATTCAAGAATCGCTGGGTTGCTGGTCAAGTCACGACCGGGAGCTTAGGCCTCTTGCTGCGACTTCTGCAGCCACGCCCCGTTACTCTGCTGCGACCTGTGCCGAAACATTTAGGCCTCTGCCACTCCCCTGTGCAGGGCCTGGCACTTCTCTGTCTGACATACTGTTAGATCAAATAAATAAATATAAAGGAAATTAAAACACTACAAATAATTATTACATTTTCTCATTTCACCATACAACGGCAAAAAAGCCTTTTTTTCCCACTAATACACGCCAAAAAGGGCTGTAATTTTCTTACTTCACCACACAGCGACAAATACTTTTTTTGTGCCACTGATGCACGCAAAAAAGGACTTTAGAACATATAACTACACCGCTAAACGGCAAATAGGCCCTTATTTTTTTCCACTTATACACTCCACAAAAGACTTTAGAACATATAACTGCACAGCTGAACGGCAGTTTTTTTTTTTCTTTTTTCCACTTATACACTCCACAAAAGGCTTTACAACATATAACTGCACCGCTGAACGGCAAATATATTTTTTTCTTTTTTCCACTTATACAGTTCACAAAAGGGCTTTAGAACATATAACTGCACTGCTGAATGGCAAATAGGCCTTTATTTTTTTCCACTTATAAACAACACAAAAGACTTTAGAACATATAACTGCACAGCTGAACGGCAAATATATTTTTCTTTTTTCCACTTATACACTCCACAAAAGGCTTTAGAACATATAACTGCACCGCTAAACAGCAAATATATTTTTCTTTTTTCCACTCAGTAGCGGGCACCATAGCCGCAGGGTGCCCACTGTTTCATACTGCAGACTCCCACAGCTAATGTCTGCAATCAGCGGTAATGCCAGTGGTGGACATTTTACACTTCAGATGCTGTGTCCAATCCAGACCATGGCATTTGAGCCCTGTAAATACTGGAAGAGTGCTCTACTGGTGATGCTCCGGCTCACCCGTGCTGGTATTGGAGGATCCGGAGCTTGTATGCAGCAGCCCCTGTCATAGTGAATGACAGGATGCTACTGCTTAGTATTTCCTATGGAGCCCTTGCCTGTAGCAGGGCTCCAAAGGAAACTAGTAAAATCATCATAAACTCCTATGCTAATGCATTAAGGTCTATGAGAATAGCAATCTAATGATTGCTTGTTATAGTTCCCCATGGGAACTATAAAAAAGTATTAAAAAAATAAAGTTTTTAAAAATAAAAAAACATAAAATTTCAAATCACCCCCCTTTCCCCAAAATTAAATAAATAAATAAATACACATCATGGGTATCGCCATGTGCAAAAATGCCCATACTATAAAAATCTAAAAATATATTTCCCATAGGGCAAACAGCAAAATGGAAAAAGTGTCAAAGTGGCCGATTCACCGTTTTTTGGTTGCTTCATTTAACACCACAAATTAAAGCGATCAAAAAGTCATACTCACCCCAAAATGGTATCAATTAAAAGTACAGATTGCCTCTCAAAAAAATAAGCCTCTCGCACAGCTCTGTACACATAATTACAAGAAAGTTATGGGGGTCAAAATATGACAATGAAAAAATAAAACAGATGTTTTTTTTTTTTTTATCAGTATCAAAAAGGAAGAAAAACTATACATATAAGGTATCGCTGGATTCATACTGACCTGTAGAATGAAAGTAACTGGTCAGTTTTATTACACATCGAATGTCGTAAGTAAAAAACCCATAAAACTGTGGCGGAATTGCTTTTTTTTCCGATTTCACCCCATTTGGAGAAAAAAATTCACACTTCCTACTACATCATATGCAATATTAAATGGTAGCGTTGGAAAGTACAACTTGTCCCATAAAAAACAAGCCCTCATACGACTTTGTGAACAGAAAATGAAAAAAGTTATGGCTCTGGGGAGGCAGGGAGCACAAAACAAAAACGCAAAAACAAAAAAAACCTCTAGAGTAGAATGGGTTAAAGATAAGCCAAATTTAACAAATAAGATACACAGTCTGAGAAATCTGGCACAAAGTAGGCCAGAGTAGACTCGAGGAAAACTTACTTAAAATATTACCCTCATGATAAATTTCTCCCATTGAGCATAATTGTTGAGGTATATCTACATACAAGAAATTATGTGGATTTGGCCTCATGCACACAACCGTTGTTTGGGTCCGCATCCGAGCCGCCAAAACCGAGCCGGATGCGGACCCATTCACTTCAATGGGGCCGCAAAAGATTCGGACAGCACTCCTTGTGCTGTCCGCATCCGTGGCTCCGTTCCGCGGCCCATGTTAAATAAATATATCATGTCCTATTCTTGTCCGCGCTTTGCAGACAAGAATAGGCATTTATATTGCCGGCGCCCGTTCCGTTCCGCAAATTGCGGAAGGCAACATGGGCGGCTTTCGTTTTTTGCGGATCCGCGGTTTGCGGACAGCAAAAAATGGCACGGTCGTTTGCATGAGGCCTTTATGTGCACCATTCTACAGCACTAGCCAAGTGAATGACATTTTAAGAAATGGTCTCCCAGAGGCCTACATATGCCGGATTAATCGTGGTCACTGGTGTACTTAATTTCTTATAAAGTTGGGAGATTAGTTTGGTGTGTTTTGAGTGGTCAACTAATAAACCTTTGAACCAGGTCAGTGGGCGTAGTAGGGCCTCCATAGAGACGTTTTTGGAATTAAAAGAACTGAAAAATTATAGCAGGGGGGGAAAGGGTCTGCAGTCTGGGAAAACTTTTCGGCATGGAAGTGGCTCCAAACATTGCAACACGCCATGCCACTTCCATCGCCACTGATCCAAATAAGAGATATCTTAGCCCACGCACCTTCTACCTTAAGGGACTGTCTACTTCATTCGGAACTCTACACTTCCGATACTATAAGGAAAGTATCGGAAGTGTAGAGTTCCGAATGGAGTAGACAAGAGGTCTGTCGAGGGTGGTGACAATATTTTTTCTTCTAAACCATGATAGCATTGTTTTTTTTAGTATGGTGAGTTGGTCTGTTATTGATTGAAGGAGAGTATAGTTCAAGCGAAAAAGTGATGAAGCAGGGTTTCCATGACTAGAACGAATAATAGTGGAGATAGTGGGCAGGGATGCCATTTTGGATAATGAAGGATGGGGATAAAGTGTCATTTATGATAATAGAAGCTGAGGCATGTGTATCCAGGGAGAAGATAGCTTTGATGTATTGGTCAGCAAGATTAAAAGCCAAAAGTACTTCTCTCATATATTCCCAGCTGACCCTATCAAAGGCTTTTTCAGCATCCGTGCTAAGGAGGACGAGAGGGCGTTTAGTCTTTTTTGCAAAGTAGATAGCATTTAAGACTTTGGCATTATTATCTCTGCCCTCCCTACCACGGACAAAACCTATCTGGTCTCCTTTGATCAGGCATGGGAGAAAGTTGGAGAGGCGGGTTGCTAGCATTTTAGCTAATTCCAGATTTAATAGGGAGATTGGACGGTAATTAGCACATTGAGATCCATCTTTCCCTTCTTTGGGGATCAACGTGATATGTGCTCTAGTCATATCTGTGGATAGTGGGACACCAGACAGGGAGCCATTGCATATTGAAAGTAAGTGTGGTCCTAATGTGTTGCGAAAAGTGCAGTAGTATAAAGCTGGGTAGGCATCTGGACCTGGGCTTTTCCCGCTGGGAAGTTGTTTAATTGCTGTCATGAGCTCTTCTATGGTTAAAGGGGCTTGGAGGACCTGAGCCTGAGAGTGTCAGATAAGGCTGGTAAAGAGAGGGAGTTAAGAAAGGATGTTACTGATTCTCTTGTTTAGCTATCTCTGTTTAGCTATCTCTGGGGTGGTAAATACATCTCCCTTATTAGGGACTTTAATCCTGTGTATATACAATACAGGGAACAATTGTAGGAAGGTTCGGTGGTGTCGTGCTGTCCTGAATGATGTCCCAATTGTCAATGGGTAGTGGTTTAATTTGCAGGAGGTCGTACACTTTAGGTAGTGTAGATCACAGAATGAAGAGATAGACGCTGTCCATTATGGAGAAAAGATATTCTGAAGGGGAATAGCCACTTGTACAGAATTTTGTTATTGCGTAGCCAATCATTAAGCGGCTTCAATGCCCTTCTTTAAAGTGGCCTGAGCCAGGTCTTGAAATATTGTGATGGGGCTATCTTCCCAAACCAGTTGCAAAGTATTCCGCGCTTTGTTGAGTATCGCATCCTTAATTGGGTAATGTAGAAATTTACAGATCACGTCTCTCGGAGGCTCTGTAGATTGAGGCTTGGGGCAGAGTGCCCTATGTGCCCGCTCTATGATGATTTCATCGGAGGAATCCGGGCCTAGCAACTGTATGCAAATGTTCATGACTGCCTCAGGTATATCCTCAGGGCCCACAGTTTCAGGGATGCCCCTAAAGCACAAATTGTTGCATCTGCCCCTGTTCTCCTGATCTTCAAGGACCATGTATAGAGAGTTCAGATGTTTTGGGTGCAGGGTCCGGATAGAGGAGACAGCGCTCTGTTGAGTTAGTATTGCAGTCTGGACATCCTCTAAGGCTTCTACTCTCCACCCAATATGGCACATGTTCTCTTTTATAGAGGTAAGGTTTGACCTAAGGGGCTCCAGAGCTTCTGCTAAAGTGTCCTTCAGGAAGGTTCTTGAGATGGGGAGGGTATTGGCCCCAGGAGAGACCTCCCTTACCTTCTCTGAGGTAGCAGCAGCTTTCTGTGCACTCCCCGCAGTACACGGAGTTTCCGGGCGCCATCTTGGATTCTTTAGCCACATGTGCATGAGCGGCTTTCTTGATGAATTTATCCATGTTTTCAGGTGGGATTGATTCTTTAGCGTGCCCCTGTGTGTCAGTGGGTCTGGGGCCACCGATCTTGACCATGCTGGGTCCAAAGTGCCAGTTTTGAAAGGCTGTGAGGGAGTCTAACACAGCAGAGCTGCACTTCACGCTGCCATCTAGATCCGGTGCAGGCTCTGCCCCCCCGTTGCATACTTTTCTGACACAAATTATTAGAGATAATCAAAGTATTGGAAAATTCGATATGGCTGCTACGCCGAATTTTACTAAAAAAATTACTTTGTCACAAAGGGCATTTCTTTGTAATAGGTGTAAACGATTGTGCCACTCCCCGTCATTGTACTCCTCAGATGTCACATTCATACCTGATCGGAGCATCTGATATACATAACACAGTGTAAAAAATATATATATATATATATATCATACTTACCTCATTCATTGAAGATATAGCGCAAAATCTTGCGCAGCCCGAGATGACGTCATCATACCAGCATAGGTACGTCATATGTCACTGCGCACGGGATTTCATGCGAGATCTTCAAACAAGATGGCGGCGGCCGGCCTGTTGCGAGCAAAGTATGATATTATATTTTTTTTTTTGCACTATTTCAGGCTAAATCGATTCACCATGAAGCACGAGGAAATCCGTCTTCGCGACAGTTGAAATTTATCCTGAAATTCGGAGCAAAGGCCAATTCTTCAACTTCAATTCGCTCAACACTACAAATTATGCCTCATGTGAACATACCCTTATGAAGAATATAGTGTTTTGTTTAAAAAAAAACAACCAAAAACTGTTGTTTTTCTACTGTATTGTTTCCCTTAGCTATGCTTATGCTATAGCATTTTTACTAAAAATATTTCCTGGTGTTAAACCCAATAGGAATGTTCTGCTTATACAGTTCACCTATTCAAGCAACAAATTGCCAGACATCAGTAATATAATAGCAGTCCCTAAATATGTGTAATAGGAATGCATTTATTTTCTGTTGGTAAAAGCCCTTCGAGGCCTATTTTTTCACGATTACATTAATTCAATCATAAAGTCAAATTTTAAATCAACAGGAAAGATGCCACAGCAGGACATAGAATATCTGAAGGGTAAAAGGAAAATGATATGGTGAAGACTGATGAGCTGAGCAAAAAATATACTCAAGCAGGAAATAAACAGTACAGCCTGATAGCAACAGTGAATGTAAATGATCGCCTTAATAGGAAAGTTTTAATTTAGAGTAAGAAATATTTTGTAGACTTCAATTCTAATTTATTATGAGGAAAGCTTTGTAATGCTATAAAGAGAAAGAAATATTGTGCCAGGGCCTTTATCATTTAGGAGACACCACCATCCACAGCCTGCTCTAGATTTCCTCGCTGACTGCCTATGATAAAGATAGGGCTTTATAAATTTGATATTAAGGAATTAGAGAAATACTGTAGTATTTCCTTAATGAATCTTTACTCGCATATATACTTGACGTTGCCTGTGTGTACATCTATCTATATAAATATTTTATAACACAATTTCTTACCTACAAATACTGTACTTCTTGTTGCCTTTGGCACAAACAGAGAGGTAAAATAAATCATCCAGCACCTCCGCTGTAGGAAGTGTAATAGTACTGCTCACTGATCAGGCGAGCGCAGGAACGGCGCTAGCTCGACCAGTGGCAGGGACACAGCTTTTACTCACAGCCGGGCCTCTGCTGTATCTGCCTCTATCCCTGAAAGCTCCAATGCCAGCTGATTAACGCCTTAGATCCCATGGTCAATGCTTACCATGCCATCTAAGGGAGTTAAAGAGGGGCTGTCTCAGCTTCTCCATAAGCCCACCTCTATGCAGTTGCATGGGGCTGATGTTTGCCATGGTAGCCCCGGGCCTGGCAAAAGCCTTGGGGCCTGCCAGCTATGAGGCCCAGTCTCATAGGTGAACTGTCAGTATGATACTCACAATTTAATGCAGTACAATACAGCATGTATTGTACTGCATTGAAACAAGGCTCAAACCCTCAAAAACTGAAGTCCCAGTGTGGCACCGAAATAAAAAGTAAAAAAAAATTATAAGTAAAAAAAAAAAGTCCACATATTAGGTATTGCCATGTCCATAAAGACCAGCTCTATACAAATATCACATGGTCTACCCCGTCCAGGTGAATATGGTTTTCAGAAAATGGTGACAATTTTCAAAAATGCTTTTATTGTGTAAAACTGAACAAAATTAATAAAAATAGACATATTAGGTATCACCACATCCATAACAACCTACTATATAAAGAACATTTAAAAGACAAAATAAATAGAAATGGTGAAAGAACAGCCATTTTTTTGTCAGCTTGCCTCACAAAAATCATACAGTAATAGTGAGTGATCAAAAAGTTGTATGTACCTAATAATGGGGTATGTACTAATAAAAAATCCAACTCATCCCGCAAAAAATGAGCCCTTATACAAGACCATCACCAGGAAAATAAAAAAAAGATATGGTTTTCAGAAAACGGTGGTGCAAAAGTGATCAAAAAGTCTTATGTATCCTAAATTAGAACCAATTATAAAGGCAGCCCTTCCTGAAAAAAAATAAGCTCTCACACAGAAAAACTGCAGTATCATGATATTATCAGGGTATTAAATATTGAGGGTTAAGCCTCCTGTCCGTGCTCAAATCCAAAGGTGGTCAGAGATGCATTCATGAAGGATCTGTGTTGGGTCCGTGTGTCCGTTTTTTGCTGTCCGTGTTGCATCCGTGTTTCACTGACACTGAACAGCTGAAAAATAATTTTCAAAGCATCTCTTCCTAATGATCCGTGAAACATGGATGCAACACGGATGGCATCCGCGTTGCATCAGTTGTTTTAACGGACCCATAGACTATAATGAGCGTGATGGATCTGTGAACGCAGCATGCATCTGTGCTAAAAACACGGACCATGCTAAAACACTGATGTGTGAATACACACATTAAAATAAATGGGGATGTGTGCTGTCCGTGGAGAACATGTACAGCACACGTCCGTGAAACACTGATGTGTGAATGAGGCTTTACTTTTGCCTGTTAACCTTTTCAAGTGTTACCAGAAATTTCACCTCCATTTTCCTTTAACTCCTGTGGAACACCTAAAGGGTTAACAGAGTCTGTAAAATAAGTTTTGAATAATTTGAGGGGTATACTTTCTAAAATGGGGTCATTTATGGGTGATTTCTATTTACTAAATGTGACTTCAAAACTGAATTTGTCCTTTAAAAAGTCAGATTTGGAAATTTTCTTGAAATTTTGAAAAAATTGCTTCTAAAATTCTAAACTTCCTAACACTCTAAAAAAAAAATAGATTTACAACATGATGCCAAAGTATAAAGTAGACATGTGGTTAACACTAAGTAATAGCTATTTTATTCGGTATCACTATCTGCCTTAAAAGCAGAGAAATTAAAATTTCAAATTTTTTTTTCTTCATATTTTCAGTACATTTTGGATTTTTGTATCAATAAAGGTAAAACATATTAACAAAAATTTTCCACTAACTTGAAGTACAATTTGTCACCAAAAAGCTATCTCAGAATGGCTTGGATAAGTAAAAGCATTCCAAAGTTATCACCACATAAAGTGACACATGTCAGATTTGCAAAAATAGCCAGGGTTAGTTAGGCCTCATGCACACGGCCGTTGTTTGGGTCCAAATGGCACCTCGGATGCCGACCCATTCACTTTGATCGGATCGCAAAAGATGTGGACAGCACTCCGTGTGCTGTCCGCATCCGTGGCTCCGTTCCGCGGCCCCGCTAAAAAAATGTAACATGTCCTATTATTGTCCGCGCTTTGCGGACAAGAATAGGCATTTATATTGCCGGCGCCTGTTCCGTTTTGCAAATTGCGGAAGGCAACATGGGTGGCTTCCGTTTTTTGCGGATCCGCGGTTTGCGGACCGCAAAAAACGGGACGGTCGTGTGCATGAGACCTAAGGAAGGTGAAAAAAAGGCAGGGTCTTGAAGGGGTTAAATTCCTCCACAAACATTTGTGTATGGTTGGCCAAACCCACTGTACTCGGCAGGTTCGGCCAACCCCCTGATTCTCCCCCAACAGATGATGTTCGGGGGAGAGGTGCAGTGGGCAAAATAAATATTTTCACCAGATCTTCTTGTTTTCTCGGGAGATTAGCCACCTCTATAAATCTCTGGAAATGGCTTTCTCCTCTCCCCCATTAAGTACACATAAGTGACTTGAGAGGGAAAAAATGGGAATTTTGGGGGAGTGCAAAGAAGGCCCCTAAGGCCCCTTTCACACAGGCGAGTATTCAGCGCGGATGCGATGCGTGAGTTGAGCGCATTGCACCCGCACTGAATACCGACCCATTCATTTCTATGGGGCCTTTCACATGAGCGGTGATTTTTACGCATCACTTGTGCGTTGCGTGAAAATCGCAGCATGCTCTATATTCTGCGTTTTTCACGCAGGCCCCATAGAAGTGAATGGGTTTGCGTGAAAATCGCAAGCATCCGCAAGCAAGTGCGGATGCGGTGCGATTTTCACGCACGGTTGCTAGGAGACGATCGGGATGGAGACCCGATCATTATTATTTTCCCTTATAACTATGTTATAAGGGAAATTAATACAATCTACAGAACACCGATCCCAAGTCCGAACTTCAGTGAAGAAGTTCGGGTTTGGGTACCAAACATGCGCGATTTTTCTCACGCGAGTGCAAAACGCATTGCAATGTTTTGCACTTGCGCGGAAAAATCGCGGGTGTTCCCGTAACGCACCCGCACATTTTCCCGCAACGCCCGTGTGAAAGAGGCCTAATGAATATTTAGCAAGTATTTAGCAGTAAATTATAAACTCAGCATGTTATAGTGCTCAAAAGATGTTAAAGGGCATCTGTCAGCAGATTTGTACCTATGAAAGTGGCTGACCTGTTGGATGTGCGCTTAGCAGCTGAAGGCATCTGTACTGGTCTCATGTTCATATGTGCCCGCATTGCTAAGAAAAATGTAGTTTTAGTATATACAGTTGCAAGAAGAATTATGTGAACCCTTTGGAATGATATGGATTTCTGCACAAATTGGTCATAAAATGTGATCTGATCTTCATCTAAGTCACAACAATAGACAATCACAGTCTGCTTAAACTGATAACACACAAATAATTAAATGTTACCATGTTTTTATTGAACACACCATGTAAACATTCACAGTGCAGGTGGAAAAAGTATGTGAACCCTTGGATTTAATAACTGGTTGAACCTCCTTTGGCAGCAATAACTTCAACCAAACGTTTCCTGTAGTTGCAGATCAGACGTGCACAACGGTCAGGAGTAATTCTTGACCATTCCTCTTTACAGAACTGTTTCAGTTCAGCAATATTCCTGGGATGTCTGGTGTGAATCGCTTTCTTGAGGTCATGCCACAGCATCTCAATCGGGTTGAGGTCAGGACTCTGACTGGGCCACTCCAGAAGGCGTATTTTCTTCTGTTTAAGCCATTCTGTTGTTCATTTACATCTATGCTTTGGGTCGTTGTCCTGTTGCAACACCCATCTTCTGTTGAGCTTCAGCTGGTGGACAGATGGCCTTAAAGGGTTTCTACCACCTCATTTGGAGCTAATTAGCTGTCAGACACTAGCGATCTGCTAGTGTCTGCTCTACCTAACCATGCTATTCTAAGACCTTTGTGTGCAGCCGTTACACTAAAAAAACAACTTTTATTGCTATGCAAATGAGCCTCTAGGTGCTATGGGGCGTCTTTTCAGCACCTAGAGGCTCCGTCTACTCACCCTGTATTCCGCCCCGCTCGTCCGTCAAGCCCGCCCATCTCTAGATTGCCAGCCTCCATCTCATCCATCGGCCGAATTCTCGCGCCTGCGCCGTGTGCGTCTGTATTCGGCGCAGGCGTAGTGACTGTCTGACCGGCCGGGCGTCGTCTGTTCCTCTGAGCACTCTGACGTAATCGGCGCAGGCGCAGTGGAGATGCTGGCGCAGGGAGCTGTCAGACAGTCACTGTGCCTGCACCGAATACAGACGCAGTTTTTGTAAGTCTTTGGCCTATTGCACACGACAGTATGGCTTTTTCAGTGTTTTGCGGTCCGTTTTTCACAGATCCGTTTTTCCGTTTTTTGTTTCCGTTGTGCTTCCGTTTCTGCTCCGTTTTTCCATTCCGTTTTTCCGTATGGCATATACAGCATACAGTAATTACATAGATAAAATTGGGCTGGCATAACATTTTCAATAGATGGTTCAGCAAAAAACGGAACGGAAACGGAAGACATACGGATGTATTTCCGTATGTGTTTCGTTTTTTTTGCGGACCCATTGACTTGAATGGAGCCGCGGAACGTGATTTGCGGGCAATAATAGGACATGTTCTATGTTAAAACGGAACAGAAAAACGGAAATACGGAAACGGAATGCATACGGAGTATATTCCGTTTTTTTTGCGGAACCATTGAAATGAATGGTTCCGTATACGGACCGTATACGGAATGCAAAAAACGGCCAGTAAACGGGAAAAAAAAACGGCCGTGTGCGGGGGGCCTTTAGCTGACACTCTAGGATTCTTCTTCACCTCATTGAGCAGTCTGCGCTGTGCTCTTGCAGTCATCTTTACAGAACGGCCACTCCTAGGGAGAGTAGCAAGAGTTTTATAACCCTTTCCAGCTTTATGCAAGTCAACAATTCTTAATCGTAGGTCTTCTGAGAGCTCTTTTGTGCGAGGCATCATTCACATCAGGCAATGCTTCTTGTGAAAAGGAAACCCAGTACTGGTGTTTGTTTTTTATAGGGCAGGGCAGCTGTAACCAACACCTCCAATCTCATCTCATTGATTGGACTCCAGTTGGCTGACACCTCACTCCAATTAGCTCTTGGAGATGTCATTAGTCTAGGGGTTCACATACTTTTTCCACCTGCACTGTGAATGTTTACATGATGTGTTCAATAAAAACATGGTATTTGTCTTAGGTAGGAGCTCATTTTTTGCGGAATAAGGTGACGGTTAGATTGGTACTATTTTTAGAGGCATACGCCTTTTTGATCGCTTGGTTTTGCACTTTTAGTGATGTAAGGTGACCAAAAATGTTTTTTAGCACAGTTTTTTTTTTTTTTTTTACGGTGTTCATCTGAGGGGTTAGGTCATGTGATATTTTTATAGAGCAGGTCGATACGGACGCAGCGATACCTAATATGTCTACTAATCTTTTTTTCCCTATTTCTTTAAAAAAAAACTTTATTTTGGGAAAAGGACACTTTTTTTTTACTTGAAACCTTTTTAGTAAAAATTCCTTTTTTTACTTTATTTTTTGTCCCACTCTGGGACTTCACCTTTTGGGGGTCTAATGCGCCGGCATCTGTGTTTTCACCGATGCCGGCGCATACAGCAAGGGTCCGGCTATCAGTCACTGCCGGACCCCTGCCACTAATCGGGCGGGCACAGCACCTGCACCAGCCCGCCGTAATAGTACAACGCTGGGCGGCAAGTCAAGTCCCGCTGCGCCGTATTATTATGGCGCTGATCGGGAAGGGGTTAAATCAGATAATGACACAACAGTAATAGACAATAAGCTTAGAAAGTATATATAAAATAAAATAAAAATGGGACATTAAAATGTGTATGACCACCCTAACGCTTTGCATGACTGCAAACTTTGCAAAACCTGCTGCTGCCCCAGGTACCTATTAATGGAGGAAACATATTGTGCCTGTTTTGGGAGTGCCCCTTTGCATAGAGTGTTGGACCTTAAATCTCCCCTGCATTTCAGTCTGCCTCTCAATTCCCTTCATGTTCTGGCTAAAATACAAAATGTTTGTTGTCTATAGCAACAAATGCTGCCATATGCTGTATTAATTGTAATTGCTGGTTGTTAAATAGTGATGGACGAACATCTCCCGGGACGGTTCGTGAACGCGATCAAATGTTCGTGAACCGCAAGTTTGCGGCGGGTCCCATTCATTTTGATGGCAGGCAAACCTGAAAAACTTTCAGCTCATATTTGCAGCCAAGAAATAATAACTAGAAGTGCACAAATAGTCCCACAACATGGACAGTGACATACCAGATGTATTATTCGAATTTGCGATCTCCATTCATAATTTTCTTTCAATGCGAAATATCGGCAATATAATTTTCGCGTACGCGCATGCGCAAATGCACTATACAGTACCCAAATGCACTATAAAGAAAGTATATTGGTATATAACATCCCGCTTCAATCAGTTTTTTTTTTGGGGGGACTGGTATATCACACTAGTAGAAATTATTTGTTCCAATAACGCTTGTCCCTCTATATAGCTGCAGTATCGCAGCAGAACCGCACACAACTGCCGCACTATACAAATGCACTATAATGTACTTTCTAACATAGAAAGTATATTATAACATTGTACAAGGAAGGCAATTCATTAGAATATACATAAAGCTAAAATGTAACCTTTAATAATGTTACTATGAGGGTCCATCCGCAAAACACGGACAACGGCAATGTGCGTTCCGCAATTTGCGGACCGCACATTGCCGGCACTATAATAGAAAATGCCTAATATTGTCTACTCTGCAATTGCGGACAAGAATAGGACATGTTCTATTTTTTTGCGGAAATGGAAGCACGGATGCGGACAGCACATTCCGGCCCCATTGAAAATGAATGAGTCTGCACCCGTTCTGCAAAATTGCGGAACGGATGCGGACCCATTTTGCGGACGTGTGAATGGAAAAGATATCCCTCAAAATGAAAATAAATTAAATTATTAAAGTTAGGCAAAAAGCATAGATGTGGTAGGCAATAACAAGTGCTCGGCGGGACTAAATCAGGTGCTCGGCAGCACCAAATCAGAAACCATATGTCCTACCACAATCCGGGGGGTTCCAGTGCACATCCATGAATCCCGAAGGGAAAGCAAAAAACATCTATCCCTGGGCTAGATGATGATGTGGTATTGAAGGACAGGGTGGGCAAAGAACTGTCCCTGATATTGTCCTACAGGGGGGTGCTATTCTGGCCCTGATAGCCTAACTACAGACCACCCACCCTGATAAGAGCGACCCCGTCCGGAACCTTACCCTATATAAAAATGGCCCTAGTAAGCCCCTAGCCCCTAGGCCCCTGACTTCCAGGTGATCACTATATAGCTCTATGTGTTTTTGACTCATTATAAAAGTATATTATAAGTATATCACACCCCTCTGTGTATCACACCTATCGATAGCACACCTATACCAGATTTTTGTAGCCCTATTAGCTAGTGTTTGGTGTCCCTAACAGCCTGTACCTGCTCCACACAGCAACTTATCCCTACACTGGCAAAAGACTGAATGTAAAATGGCGGCCAGATCGGGTCTATTTATAAGGTAGGGGGTATGTCCATGTGCTGAAACGTCTCAATTGGCTGTCCTGTACCACCTGATGGATGTGTCATGGGTCAAAGTTCTTCACAATGTAAAAGAATATGGCGGGCGCGAATATTTCCATATGTTCGCATGTTCGGCGAATCGCGAACACGCAAAGTTCGCCGCGAAACGACCGCCGGGCGAGCAGCAAGGCCATCTCTATTGGTAAATATAGATCTACAGTATTGTAAAAAGCAATGTAGTAAAATGAAAACTATGTTGTGATTGGTTGCTACTGATAACAAATGGTTTGTCTTTTAGACAGTATATGTAGAGAGATGAGAAGCAATACGAAATGCAAGAGAGATGAGAGGTAGAGTGAGAAGCATCGTCTCAGCAGTTACAGATAAATTAGTGTATAATAAAATGTACTCTGCATAATTAGTTGCTATAGGTACTTTGTCTTTTAGACAACACATGTAGTATAATTACCACTCTGAATCACAAAGTACCTTTTTTCTGACAACACTCAGGGAGAGGTAGAGTGAAGAGTGATGTAGTAATAAGAAGGGTATGCTGTGATTGGTTGCTATGGGCAAAAATGAAAGCTGTGCAGTGATTGTTTGCTATGAGCAACAAGCAGTTTATCTTTTAGACGGCACATGCAAGGAAGAGAGGTAGACTTAAATTTAGGGGAGAGGAGAGGAAGTGAGAAGCTTTGCCTCAGCAGTTACTGTTATGTTAGTGTATGCATTTTAAAGCACACTACATCAATAACTTTCGGAACCTGCATCGGAACCTTTCAGAACCCTGTCGCTGGATTTGACAACCCCTCATCATTTTTAGTTGGATCATGTTTCATATATATATATATATATATATATATACTGTATATATAAAACAAGGTATGTAGGAGTCTATCAAGAATGAACAAACAAACTTTCACTTTTATATATACATGTATATGTTATGGGAACCTTTTCCTTTATAGGTGCCTATGATCTGAACAGAGGGATGCGTGTATGTCAGGAACACTTTCTGTTGTTCAGGGGTCTAGACTAACTGCAGTTTCTTGCTAATTTGACTGAAAAACATTTGTGATGTCACAGTAAGTTATTAGATTGACACACGTGTATGATGTCACAGCATGTTAGTTGTCTGTATTAATGCAGAACAGGACTTCACCTGTAGCCTTTCCTAAGTACTAGTAGTTTCTTTTTATACTCAGATACCTCTAGGACTTACACTAGGACAGAACTGCATAACAACTGGATAGTCTCAAGAAAAAAAACAAAAAACGTATGAAGCATGCAGCAACACTGACAGGCAACAAATACACAGAAATAACTTACTGTACTAATAGATGACCGGAACTGAATGATGATGGCAATGGATGTCAGAGAAAAAAGTCTGGCAATGGAGAAGGTGGGGCATGGCAATGGTATCCAGATAGCGAGTTGTAAATGACACCGAACAGAAATAAAGACACCACAGAACTTAATCTACTCTGCTATATAACCCAATAAAAAAGCCAAGACAAATCAAAACCAACCAGAAAACAGTCCACAACAAACACAACTATGATGCTAGCAGCAATGAATGATATTAGAACTATACTGTAGATCCCAGGATACACTGATACAATATCCATAGGTTAAACTTGAATACAATAATCTGGGATCAAATGCACAGAACTTTCTCTATGCTTGACAAGGAAGCACAGAAACTTTTGAAGGCTAACCAATCATAAACTTCTTAAATTAACCAAATTAAGCAACTTGATAAAATGATCCAGATTCAAGTGTAAGGCAGTTGCCTACCACTCAATGTTAGTACACAGGCCAGGATGGGGCAGCAAAGAAATCCCTGTGGCTTGTAACACGCCTGTTGTTGGCAGGAGTATATGTCTCTCTGTAGTGGAAGTTAAAAGTCAAGTGCTACTTAGGTCTAGAGAGAGACCCATCAGAGGGGAGTGAGGCCTAGTAACAGTCCAAGGAAGTTGTAAGACTTCTAGTGAGGCTCAAAGAACCTGGCCTGAGGGGAAGAGATACATAGGCAGCTGCTTACTACAGTAATATTCCTTTTACATGAGTCGATGCAATTATCCGGAACAAACCAAATGCTCCCCATAATTGCTTGATCGCTGGTTGGGATTATTACATTTACATGTAGCAATCATCTTCTCTGCATGAGAACAAACAATTGCTAATGCTTGCTTGTAGCATTGGTTGTGGGCAGTGCATCCTGTTTACAAAGGGCAATATTTTGTGGTCAAACAATGATATCATTCACCACGTGAAAAATAGAGCTGGCGCAAAATCTTGTGCGGCCGGAGATGACATCATCACGCCGGCCAGCGTGGTGACGTCATATGTCACCGTGCAGAGGATTTCCCCCCGAGATCTACAAGCAAGATGGCGGTGGCCAGACGTCGCGAGCAAATAGAGAAGGTAAGTATGATTTTTTTTTGTTTGTTTTTTGCACTATTTCAGGTTAAATCGATTTGCTACCACGAAGCATAAGGAAATTCGGCTTCGTGGCAAATCAAATTTATCCTGAAATAAGTTTGTGGACTTCAATTCGCTCAACACTAGTTACAATTTCTCTGCTGCACACCTGACTAAAACTCACCAGCGGTGTCACAGGAACTTGCCTAAAAAAAACTGAGTGTGATGAAATACTGTATATGAATAATTGATTGCATTATCAATTATATTATATTTTACACATGCCGTAAAGCTCAGTATAAGAATAAATAAGATATCCTTTTAATCTTACTTTGTGGGTTTGTTTTGAGTCAAGGTTTCCAAACAGAACATTTTATGTTATTAGTATTATCAGCGTCTAACGGAATACCAGCTGTGCTGCCAGGTGTCTTAATGCTGATGTTGCCTATTTCTACAGCCTGAAGGAAATAACTAACATTCTGTAATGTCATCTTTGGAAATGCTGTTTAGTGTAGGATAATGATTCTGCAGCATTAATTCCCAATCAAGCAGAGAAATCGAATGGGTTGTTTAGCAAGAATAAAGACTGAAGCTTCTAAAAATATTAGCATTATAAAATCAGACAGCAGAAAGAGGCCTCTTTAGCTGAGGAACCTACAGTCAGTTAAAGTGAAAGGGTAATATATGTTAAAGGGGTTACCCAACATTATATCAGATCTCACAGAGAGGGGGCGACCCATGGTGGTGATCATACTTACCTTATCCCCTCTGCTTTTTTCAGTCTCTATCGTTCCCAAGCTGGCACGTCATCTTCTTGGTGAGCTGATATCAACATCCTGTTGACGGGAGGGGGAACGCAGGTGACTGATGCAACCAATCATTGGCCACAACAGTGACCTGCTTCTCTTATGACAAAGGTCATCACTGTGGACAGAAATTGGCTGCAGTTGTCATGTGTCCCCATCTTTCCCCCTGGCCCCGTCAACAGGATGTTGATATGAGTGTACCAGGGAGATGTGCAATGAGCAGTGGGGTTGCTATGCAGTGGGTCAGATTTAGGTGTGTATAAGTTTGTGACGCCAGTTGCAGCTTGCGCAGGTACTATAGCAGGGCTCTTTAAGATGGTAATGAGCTCACGTACTAGGTAAGGAATGCCAGAGGGGGATATTGTCTCTGTATAATGTCAACGGTGTCTCCTACCTTGATACGGCTGGACTCGTGTATCCTGGCTCACATGCAACAAAATTGAGTGCTGTTAATAGGAGTAATTGAGGAATGATGGAATTCCACACAGATAATAGGGTCCAACTTGTCTTTACTTGATGGTATGATATGCAGCTTTTGATCCATACAAGTTACAGCAATAGTCCCAGCAGGTATTGGCAATATGTGGCAGGAATTTATATCTATTCTGCATCTGGTACATACGCCTATTAGAATCTGGCAGGTATCTATCTTCTGCTCTGTCTGAGGTCTGCTTGATATAGGCCTGACTAGCTGTGGAGGTACTTATCTTCTCCTTGTCTTGGAATCTTTACTTACAGGACTGCTCGCAGGGTATGGTGGTTTCTTCCTGGAGATCTGATAGTTCTGAAGATGGCTGCTTCCTTGGTCTACCAGCTGAGGTAAGGGACTCAGGCTGGGAAGGTTGATCTGGGGCCTCAGCAGAGGCTTGGATCCTTGCTTGGGGTCCCTGTTTCTGGGAGCTCCTATCAACACAGCCTACCCCAACAGGGGGGTGGCTCACACTGCCTAGAACTTTCTTTCCTCCTCCTGAAGTAGGATGTGGGAACATTCCACTCCTCCTCAGATAGGGGGAAGCTAGCCTGGAATGGTCTATTCCAGTCTAGGTCTACTAACTAGCTATGGTCCACTTACATATTGCTGCCACCTGCTGGTGTACATGGAGAATTACAGCAAATATATAAAATACAGTCATAGCAATACATAAGTTGATACTGCACAGCCATATTACACTAGTTGACAACACATTAACACTTGACATTATTGTAGCAGGGATACAGAGGTTTAGTGACATACTTCAGGATGTTACAGATGAAGAGCAAGAGAGTGATAGAGACCAAACCCAGTGGTGGGGACCAAGTAAGTATGATCATAACCATGGATTGTCCACTTTGTGAGGTCTGAAATAATGTTGGATAAACCCTTTAAGTATAGGTTTATATTTCAGAGGGTTAAAAAAAAAAACTAAAAAAAAAAAAACACCAGAATATGAGGTACTTAACATCTTCATTAAAAACAAGTGCAAGCTGTTAGGTCCTAACAACTTCTGTAACTATTGTATATCTCAACATAAGGAAATACTAAGAAGAAAACCACCGTGCTCAGCTTAAAATGAAAATAGGTACTTACACGGATGCACCTGACTGGGGCTATACACAAGGCCCCTTTAAACATAGGGCAAACGGGCCCACCTGCGGCATCTTACATGGCACAAGATAGTTGGGAGGATGCAGCACGCTGCATTTTTTGTCTGGCCGCCTCTCGGCATGTTTGCAGTGCTGCGGCCGCATTTCAGGCCTGTCACCATTATAGTGATTGGTGCTGGTCTCAGATGATCATGGAGGTGAACATGCTGTATGTAGAGGTCCTGGGCTGGTGTGGTTACACGTGGTCTGCGGTTGTGAGGCCGGTTGGATGTACTGCCAAATTCTCTGAAACGCCTTTGAAGATGGCTTATGGTAGTGAAATGAACATTCATTGCACGGGCAACAGCTCTGGTAGACATTCCTGCAGTCAGCATACCGATTGTACGCTCCCTCAAATGTTGCGACATCTGTGACATTGTGCTGTGTGATCAAACTGCACATTTTAGAGTGGTCTTTTATTGTGGGCCGTCTAAGGCACACCTGTGCAATATTCATGCTGGGACTCATCCGTGAGCCCTGGGAACGAGGCCAAACACAGATCCTCGCTCTCGAAACTAAGCAGCAGGTATGCGGCTGATGGAAGACTGAGTGCGCCTTTGGCGCCCCGTGACAGCAGCTGGTCCAGGCCGAGTTGTAACCAGGAGTGACAGTGCAAGACCGAAGGATGAGGCAGAGGCGAAGTCAAACAAGCAATGGGTCAGGCAGCACAGGTACAGGTCAGGCAATACGGATCAGCAACAGTGGAGTCGAGACAAAGCAGGCAAGGTTCAAACAGGCAACGGAGTCCAGAAACACAAGAACAGGTCAGGTGAACAGAAACACATGCACAGATAACAACAACCTTTGCAGGACACAAGGACCTTTGACACTCAGGCACCTAGGAAGGGGGCTGGGTCACTAAAATAGGTAAAGGATGGCTGGGATTGATCACACAGGTCACATGTGCAAAACCCTTACATCACAGGAAGTGATGCGCACCGGCCCTTACCGAGGTGTAACAGGGAACAGGCTAAAAGGCATGCTGTGTTCAGGGCAGAAAGGAAACTGTGGAGTGGATTCCTGAAGGTACAGCATCTGCAGGCACAAGGTCCAGGACCGGAGCAGTGCATAGAGAGACAATGGCAGCAGATCATCATTGCTACCTGCCCTGTAATGCAGCTGGACACGAGTAATGACAGAGGTGGCCAGGGAGGGCAGTGCTCGCCCAAGCACGGAGCCTGGGACTGCAGTGGTGAGTAGGCTAACACCGGCAATCCGCAACCACTGTTAAAAGATTGCAACACCAAGAACAAAAGCTGTAAGGTTACGCAAATTGAGAAAGTGGCAGGTGTTGTTACTTCACTATTAACCATGGAAGCTCGTTTAAACTACAAACCGGATTCCAAAAAAGTTGGGACACTATACAAATCGTGAATAAAAACTGAATGCAATGATGTGGAGGTGCCAACTTCTAATATTTTATTCAGAATAGAACATAAATCACGGAACAAAAGTTTAAACTGAGAAAATGTACCATTTTAAGGGAAAAATATGTTGAATCAGAATTTCATGGTGTCAACAAATCCCCAAAAAGTTGGGACAAGGCCATTTTCACCACTGTGTGGCATCTCCCCTTCTTCATACAACACTCAACAGACGTCTGGGGACCGAGGAGACCAGTTTCTCAAGTTTAGAAATAGGAATGCACTCCCATTCTTGTCTAATACAGGCCTCTAACTGTTCAATCGTCTTGGGCCTTCTTTGTTGCACCTTCCTCTTTATGATGCGCCAAATGTTCTCTATAGGTGAAAGATCTGGACTGCAGACTGGCCATTTCAGTACCCGGATCCTTCTCCTACGCAGCCATGATGTTGTGATTGATGCAGAATGTGGTCTGGCATTATCTTATTGAAAAATGCAGGGTCTTCCCTGAAAGAGATGACGTCTGGATGGGAGCATATGTTGTTCTAGAACCTGAATATATTTTTCTGCATTGATGGTGCCTTTCCAGACATGCAAGCTGCCCATGCCACATGCACTCATGCAACCCCATACCATCAGAGATGCAGGCTTCTGTACTGAGCGTTGATAACAACTTGGGTTGTCCTTGTCCTCTTTGGTCCGGATGACATGGCGTCCCAGATTTCCAAAAAGAACTTCGAATTGTGACTCGTCTGACCACAGAACAGTCTTCCATTTTGCCACACTCCATTTTAAATGATCCCTGGCCCAGTGAAAATGCCTGAGCTTGTGGATCTTGCTTAGAAATGGCTTCTTCTTTGCACTGTAGAGTTTCAGCTGGCAACGGCGGATGGCACGGTGGATTGTGTTCACTGACAATGGTTTCTGGAAGTATTCCTGAGCCCATTCTGTGATTTCCTTTACAGTAGCATTCCTGTTTGTGGTGCAGTGTCGTTTAAGGGCCCGGAGATCACGGGCATCCAGTATGGTTTTACGGCCTTGACCCTTACGCACAGAGATTGTTCCAGATTCTCTGAATCTTCGGATGATGTTATGCACAGTTGATGATGATAGATGCAAAGTCTTTGCAATTTTTCGCTGGGTAACACCTTTCTGATATTGCTCCACTATCTTTCTGCGCAACATTGTGGGAATTGGTGATCCTCTACCCATCTTGGCTTCTGAGAGACACTGCCACTCTGAGAAGCTCTTTTTATACCCAATCATGTTGCCAATTGACCTAATTAGTGTTAATTGGTCTTCCAGCTCTTCGTTATGCTCAAATTTACTTTTTACAGCCTCTCATTGCTACTTGTCCCAACTTTTTGGGGATTTGTTGACACTGTGAAATTTTGAATCAACGTATTTTTCCTTTAAAATTATACATTTACTCGGATTAAACGTTTGATCTGTCATCTACATTCTATTACAAATAAAATATTGACATTTGCCATCTCCACATCATTGCATTCAGTTTTTATTCACAATTTGTTTAGTGTCCCAACTTTTTTGGAATCCGGTTTGTACACAGGCTGCTCACAGTAGCATGAATAACATGCAGCTTGGTGTTGTCCTGTTGAAAAACCACTGGTTTAACGACCAAATCAGTGTAAAGCTGAACCGAGCTGCAGGAGATTCTGTCACTCTCATACCAGATGTAATTTTGAGGTTTCATGTGCTTTCAATCTGGATTTCTTGTCCATCTCACATGCCACAGATTAGAGCTAGGTGCTTGAAAATTTGATCACTTGCAAAGCACACCTGCTACTTCCACAATTTGCATAACCTTACGGCTTGTCCTTCTTGGTGCTGCAATTTCAGTGTTGTGAAATGTATACATTTTCATTTGATTCCATCAATTCCCTCTTGGTGCATTATTTGGTGCGTTATCTGTTTATTTTTATTTTTTTGTCAGAGTGTACCTTGCTTATTTTCATATCTTTAACTGCTGCCTGCAACAATGTTTTATATGTTTTTAACATATAGTGTCCTTTCTTTTAAATGCCACTATCTTCTCTTGTATGAAATCATTTTAATTCTTGATCATTTTTGTGCACTACTGTATATGTCAAGGTCAGAATTTCTCTAACCTTATCCCCACCAAAATATTTGTAGATGGCTACAAAAATACTGACCTTGCAGCTGTACTTATCACACTGCGTTACACAGAAAATAAGCATATGAAGGACAACATCTTCTTCCTTTCGGACTTTAAATCTGATGTATTTTCTTTTTCTACATTTCTATATTATATATTTCAAACAATGCAAAAATGGGCCATAAGTAAGGCTACTTTTACACTTGGGTTGTTAATTCCGGTATTGAGATCCAGCAGAGGATCTCAATACCAGAATTAAACAGATTTGTTTTGATTTTGCACATCAGGATGCATTTGTTCCATTAGGATGCAAATGTGTGAAATAAAAATGGGGAAAAAAACGGTCGCTAAATACATTGCAAGTCAATGGGTGACGGATCCGTTTTTTTAGCCTTTAAAAAAAAACTGATCCGTCACCATTGACTTACATTGCTTTCAGTGCTGGATCAATTTTTTTTCCGTTTTTATGACCGGACACAAAACCTCAGCTTGCAGAGGCTTTGTGTCCCGTCACAAAATGGAATGCTGCTGGAACGGAAGACGTCCTGATACATCCTGAATGGATCTGTTTCCATTCAGAATGCATGAAGATTAAACAGAAATGCTTTTTTCCCGTATTGAGATCCTTCTACAAATCTCAATACCGGAAAAAAACAATGCAAGTGTGAAAGTAGCATAACAGTTGGTTCAGACAATTTTCTGAACAAAATGTGAAATCATGAACCATATTTCCATATATATATGATATCCATCTCTCTCTAAATTTTATACTTAAGTGGCTTAATTGTGAGAGAAATGTCAAAAGAAGTATACATAAAGAACATGCAACATAAACTGCCAGTCATTCAATAATAAGGTTAAAATAGTGTGACAAGTATGGGTGAACAAATATTCACACATTTATCATAACTACTAACTTTAACATGTTTTGATACTGTACCTTTTAACATTTATTTAGTACTTGATTGCTAAAGACATAAAAGTTGTTATGTCTGGAACACGACATACATATATATTCCTAATATCAAAATAATAAAGGTCATTTAATATCACTATACACACTCACCTAAAGAATTATTAGGAACACCTGTTCTATTTCTCATTAATGCAATTATCTAGTCAACCAATCACATGGCAGTTGCTTCAATGCATTTAAGGGTGTGGTCCTGGTCAAGACAATCTCCTGAACTCCAAACTGAATGTCAGAATGGGAAAGAAAGGTGATTTAAGCAATTTTGAGCGTGGCATGGTTGTTGGTGCCAGACGGGCCGGTCTGAGTATTTAACAATCTGCTCAGTTACTGGGATTTTCACGCACAACCATTTCTAGGGTTTACAAAGAATGGTGTGAAAAGGGAAAAACATCCAGTATGCGGCAGTCCTGTGGGCAAAAATGCCTTGTGGATGCTAGAGGTCAGAGGAGAATGGGCCAACTGATTCAAGCTGATAGAAGAGCAACGTTGACTGAAATAACCACTCGTTACAACCGAGGTATGCAGCAAAGCATTTGTGAAGCCACAACACGCACAACCTTGAGGCGGATGGGCTACAACAGCAAAAGACCCCACCGGGTACCACTCATCTCCACTACAAATAGGAAAAAGAGGCTACAATTTGCACAAGCTCACCAAAATTGGACTGTTGAAGACTGGAAAAATGTTGCCTGGTCTGATGAGTCTCGATTTCTGTTGAGACATTCAAATGGTAGAGTCCGAATTTGGCGTAAACAGAATGAGAACATGTATCCATCCTCTGATGGCTACTTCCAGCAGGATAATGCACCATGTCACAAAGCTCGAATCATTTCAAATTAGTTTCTTGAACATGACAATGAGTTCACTGTACTAAAATGGCCCCCACAGTCACCAGATCTCAACCCAATAGAGCATCTTTGGGATGTGGTGGAACGGGAGCTTCGTGCCCTGGATGTGCATCCCTCAAATCTCCATCAACTGCAAGATGCTATCCTATCAATATGGGCCAACATTTCTAAAGAATGCTATCAGCACCTTGTTGAATCAATGCTACGTAGAATTAAGGCAGTTCTGAAGGCAAAAGGGGGTCCAATACCGTATTAGTATGGTGTTCCTAATAATTCTTTAGGTGAGTGCAGTATTGAAATGTTACCACAGAGCTTCTAAACCCCTTTAAAGAACCTTCCCTTGAACATTTTCAGCACTGTAAGATGCTTATAAGGGCTCAGTCCTTATGGATGATAACATAGGCCCGTAAGTGGTATGTATGACTCTCACTCAAGGATGGTATAAGGAAAGTCAGGCAGGCTGTTACTGTGGCGGCCCATGCCCACCTCTGTCCTGCTCCTCCAGGCTGACATGGGAGTCATTCCACTCACCTCTCTGGTCCTGTCTGGCCGCCTGGACCCGCTGCCCCTCTACTGCATCACCAGCTGCAGGCCCAGCCACCGGTGTCTAGTCCATCTGCTGCAGGCCGTAGCCTGATTCCTAGATAAGGATCTTCTGGTCTGCCTGTAGAATGGCATGTGAATGGCATGTGAATGACATGCCTGTAGAATGGCATGCACACACCCTAATCTTCTCCAGCCTATTGCTGGTCACCTAAAAGTATTTAAGGGATCTTTCCTAGGGGGAAAGTGCATTCCGCTTACTAGTCCTTGTGAGGTGTGATGTTCTCTTTGTCTGCCCTCATACTCCCCATAGGATTAGCCCATAGTCAAATTGGTTGGTTGATGCAGTAGTTCCACACCCACACAGTTTTCCACCTGGCAGCAGCAAATGCAGCAGGTTGTTTTTAACCCGCTTAAATGTTCTCTCACAATATTCAGGAATGGTTTCAGAAATGTGATAAAAAGATCAAGGTGTTGAATTGACTTCCAAATTCACCACATCTCAATCTGATTGAGCATCTGCGGAATGTACTAGAAAATAAAGTATGATACATGGTCGCCCCACTTCACAACAAATTTTAATTAGGTGATAAATGTAACTGAGTTTGCTATTCCTCTCATTGGATGTCTGATTGTACATGAAGGTAACAAGTAGCAACACAGCATATGTGTAGGTACTGTTCGCCTGAGTTTAATGTCCATACGGCATAGAGATAGGTATTAAGTAAAGTGGGTTCCTGACTGGACTGAGTTCAGCTTGCCAGGTAGGTGGGCTCAGATAGATATATATATATTTGTGTAAGGGGCTTACGGTAGTACAGTGAAGAGCCCTGGGAAAGCAGGGAATGAGTGTAGTCGGTTGTGGTGTGCCGAAACCGAGGATGAGGTAGGCCTGAGAAAGAAGAGGGCCTACCCAAGGAAAAGATATGGAAGAAATGAGTTGTAAATGAGTGGAGTGGTGGGAGGGTCAAAGCTCAGACCTCAATGATGCAGGAGCCAGGTAAGGGGAGTGCCCTAAATAGGCTGGAGGCGGACCTCAGCCCCTCCCACAAATCCAGGCAATCTGCCTTAATACTTGTGTAAGGGGCTTACGGTAGTACAGTGAAGAGCCCTGGGAAAGCAGGGAATGAGTGTAGTCGGTTGTGGTGTGCCGAAACCGAGGATGAGGTAGGCCTGAGAAAGAAGAGGGCAAAAATGGAAATAACCAGTTTATTGTAGCCAATTGATGTATCAATAGCTTAACCCGACATGTTTTGGAAAGCCACTCTTAAACTCTTGTGTTGGATTGGGGAATGTATTGCGCGTAAGCGGATGACTCCCAGCGCCCCAATCCCCTGATGCCATGAGTGAGGATGTTGGCACTGGAGGCCGTGGACGTGGCTCCAATGCGAAAGGAGTGCCCTGAGTAGTTGGCTGCGTTGAGGCCTAGTTGTGTGAGGGATGACCCGACATGGGTCATGAAGGTGGTGGTGGTGAGTACCGAACCATGTAGTTGAAGTAGCGGTTGAGAGGGTAGAACTTGTGACGCTGATTGTGAGCATCCAGGACCCTGACTGAACACCATCTGTTGTGCGTGGGGTAATATGAAATGTTGACGGGTAAGTGCTGACTATTCTTGGAGTGAGGTAAGGACAGGATGTAGTGAACCATGTGTTTTGACAAGTGGGAGACAAGAAGACAAGGTGAGGTTCGGGTCGTGGAGGCTGTAGTGAATTTCCCGGAACTCAGGAATCCGTAGAAGGTCAAGTAAATGCCGTATTGATGATGGAGTTGGTATCTGTTTCCAGAGGCGTGGCGTCCAGTAAGTTGGATAATGCTTTGAAAATATGATTGATTATGGGTAGCCTCTGGGCTGGACGTGCGGGTTCCGTTTCCTGAATACCTCTGAGTATGGATTTGATCTGGTGCGAGGACATGAAGCTGATGTTATTGGGGTGTATGATTAGCATATGATGTTGAAATGCCAGTGAGATATGGTTTGATGGTGTTGTATGACATGAGTTTGAGGTGGCAAAAAGAAGCCAAACCCGGAAGAGACGTCATGACAAAAAGGGTGCGTGATGTTGTGTTCCAACAGGACCTGTTGAATAGTGTGAACGCTCTGTCGTATGTTCTATGTGTATCGTCTGATAGTGCTAAGCGGGACAAAGACTGGCTATGCCGCATGATGCCTTCTAATCCAGAATGAGCTGTTTGAAATGATGGAGTGATGGAGGCCGTGGGTAACGCTGATGGGAGAGCTTGATGAAATGCCTGAAATTTGACGCGAGACAGACTGTCAGCTGCCGTATTGCCCACCCCCGGGACATGGAAACAATGCAAGAAGAAAATATTGCAAGCGGCCAACCAAGGAAGTCTCCGCAGAAACCTCACGATTGTGAGAGATTTGGAACAATCCTGTTGATGAACTGGCAGGTCGTATGGTTGTCTGAATAGCACCGGACCGACATGTTGCCCATGAATGACCCCATGCTACGGCCGCCGCCACGATGGGGTAGATCTTGAAAAGCGCTGAGGCAGTGGAGAATCCTCCTCCGGTATTATGTGCGTCGGGCTGACTTCTTGGTCCTCCAGGCTAACGGTCGACGTGATCACTGGCAATCCGGCCTGTGACGCTGCCGGTGGTGGCCCCGCCAAGGAGAGGGTCGCAGTGACCGATTCCAGCCTCTCCAACCTGGCGTTGACTTTAGACATGGATGACATTTAGGGAGGACAGCATGGTATGTATATCCCCTGTGCTGGACTGGCTAGGTCCTCCCCTGCCTCCCTGTTATCGATTGGCGTGCGCAGCAGCCGGAAAAGCTCTGCTTCCATCGCCGTGGCGGGGAAGGGAACATGCCGTCACCTTGACTCAATCGTTATGCGCGGGATTGCCCAGGATCTGATGGGTGCTGGACTGGCTAGACCGTCTCCCTGGGTAGCAGTGACGGATCTAGCAGGGGTGCCAGGTAGGGAGAAGTTCTCTTTCCCTTCCAGAGACATAGTAAAACAAAACAGTTGATTAGCTTGGGGAAACACAGGATCGTGCTGGCTAGCTAGGCCGGACGGCGAAAAAATTATACTTGCATGGTGACAGATGAGGCCCTGCTAATTGCCAAGCGGCTTGAGAGGCTCTACCTATGATTTGGCGCGAGGGGTTAATGAGGCCACTTGTAGTAGTGGCAGGAGCGTTGGCCTCTCGGTGACTGTAAGACAGGACTAGGGGAAGGGAGTGACAGGTGAGGCCCTCTCTATGCAACACGCGAGGCGGCTTACTAACGAGGTGGCGCGTTGGGCGGGTGCCTCTGTACGTTTGAGGCGGGGTGTCGGCCTCGCGGGACTACTAACTGCTGGCGAAGCCAAGAAGGGGGTAACCTAGTGGGATGATGGTGCCCCTAAAGCCAGCACGCTGACCCTAACGGGATTATTCGAAATGTAAGGAAGACTTTTGTTAATGAGCAGGTGAACGTACCTGGTGGTAAGAAAAATTCTCCGGATACATGGTAGTGCAAAATACAATATAGGTTGACCGCCTGAAAAAAGAAAGGGGGAGGGTAGACATAAAATAGTGTGATGAAATGTGCAAATGCATATGGTACATATACACGACCCGGAGGATCATGGCGGTTGTTCATGAAACGACAGCTTGCGCCTGGTGTGAAAAGAGACCAGTGCGTGCCGTGTGGCCATGCCCAGGCGGAAAGCGCGTGCCGGCAATTTAATGGAACATTTGGACCGTGTCCCTGCAATTCCCACCTATTTATTGATTATGATGAAACAATTATAATATATATATATATATTTTTTTTTTTCCGGATGACCAGACGATGACTCCTCCCCCCAGTGCTTCCATTATTAATTTTTTTTTTTTTTTAAGCTGATGACCTATCCAAAGGGTAGATCATTGTTAGCAAAAAAGGTGAAGAACCCTTTTGAGACAGTCTCTTTGCAGCTGAGTGTGTGTATGGGAAGGTTTGCCCTTTCAGCCAGAAGAGCATTTATAAGATCATACATTGATTTTGGACAAGAGGGCCTGGCTTATAATCTTCATGTTTATTCCAAAAGGTGTTTGATGGCGTTTTTTTATTTATTTATTTTTCTTTTCTTTGTGTGGGCTGCTGAGGTGTTATATGACTGTAAGGGGCGTGCTGGAAGGCTCCCCTGCCGTCCGACGGCGCCCCCCCGCAACAGAAGCGGCGCGCACGGCCGCCGGGACACCGCGCACGCGCCGACGGAATCGCCGCGCATGCGCAGAACCCCGGCCGCGCATGCGCAGACCAGGCACCAGGACGCGGCCGGGCGCCATCGGCCGCGCTGCAGGAGGAGCGGTAACCAGGCAGGAGGTGGTGGGGAGGGGATGTCAGGGCAGCGGTAAGCCCAGTGGAGGTGAAATGAATGGGGGGGGTGCAGGTTGCACCGCCGCTGGCCCCCGTGACAGCGCACCTAAATGACCGGGGGGGGGGGGGGGGCATGAACGTTGTTGGTGAAGTGAAAATGAATCATGTGGAACATGCTTGGAGGATTATGTGACTGTTCGTAAGGAGTGACATTTTGGAGCATAGAAAAAATGAAAGCCATTTATTTTTGAACCCATTCGTCCGGAGTCCCCCCACGGCCGCCGGGACTCCGCGCATGCGCCGATGAAATCGCCGCGCATGCGCAGAACCCCGGCCGCGCATGCGCAGACCAGGCCCCAGGACGCGGCCGGGCGCCATCGGCCGCGCGGCAGGAGGAGTGGCAAACAGGCAGGAGGCGGTGGGGAGGGGATGTCCGCGCCGTGGCAAGCCCAGTGAAGTTTGAAATGAATGGGGGGTGTGCCGGGTGTACCGCAGCTGGCCCCTGTGCTGTGTACCTGGAAAACGAGGAGGGTAGGGGAGGGGAGGGGGGGGGGAGGGCATGAATGTTGGATGTTTGAGGGGTGAAACCCAGAAATGGGGAATGGGGCTGGAACCATCAGGGGGCTGACCGGAGTGACGGTCCTGTGGGGAGACGCCAGAATAGGCATGAGCAATGAGCTGCCGGTGATTGCTGCGAGCAACCGTGACATGGATGCAGTGTGTGTGAAAAGAACCATGGAAAAAAAGGGGGGGATTTAATCCACGAACCATTGGTCGCATGCTGCCAGAGCTGTTGACCGGAATGGTGGTGCGGTTTGTGAATGAATATGCATGAAACAGGTGTGACAGAAATGAATGCTGGTGACTTGCATGAAAACCATGACATTGGTGCGCATTGATGAAGTGAGATGAACCGGTACAGGGGCAACCGTGAGGCCCTGCCTGTACCGTATGAAATAACTCATACGCATTTGTGCTCCTGCAGCCGTGCACATGAACATGAGGAGGGGGGGGGGGCATGAATGTGGATGATTGTGGGGTGATATGGACTGAAAAAGAAATGGGGAACGAGCCTGGACCCCAGGGGTGCTGACCGCAGTGTTGTGCCTGTGGGAAGATTGCTGAACGAGACATGACAAAAAGAGATGCTGGTGACTGTGAGAAAGCCGTGACATTAGAGCAGCGACTATGAAATGAAACAGAAATGGGGGATTAGGCCAGAAACCATGCCGCATGCTGCAGAGGTGTTGACCGGAATGGTAGTACGGTGTGGACAAATTGCGCATGAACAAGGCGTGACAGAAATGAATACTGGTGACTTGTATAAGAAAACCGTGACATTGGTGCAGCGTATGATGAAAAAGAAATGAACCGGTACAGGGGCAACCGTGAGGCCCCGGCTGTACCGTGTGGATGACTCAGAAACCACTGCCTGCATGCCGCAGGGGTGTTGACCGGAGTGGTGATACGGTGTAGATAAATTTACGCATGAACAAGACATGACTGAAATGAAATGCTCGTGACCTGGGCGAGAAAGCTGTGACATTTGCAGCGTTCAGTGAAACGAAATGAACAGAAATGGGGGATTGCCCAGGAACCGACTGCATGCTTGCCGCAGGGGTGCTGACCGGAATGGTGGTACCATGTAGACAAATTGTGCCTGAACAAGGCGTGACAGAAATGAAATACTGGTGACTTGTATGAGAAAACAGTGACATTGGTGCAGCGTTTGGTGAAATGAATTGAACCGGTACAGGGGCAACCGTGAGGCCCCGGCTGTACCGTATAGATGACTCGCAGTTTAACGGGCAAACGTGACCCACAGTGAACCTGAGTAAAGCCGGAAAAATAGAACCGAAATGCTCCAAATCCAGAACTGATGGCAACGAAAAAACTCCCAGGAATTCAGCGACTCGCAGGTAACTCTCCAGGAACTCCACAAGCAACCTCCTCTCTCCAAAGCTCAGACCTCAATGATGCAGGAGCCAGGTAAGGGGAGTGCCCTAAATAGGCTGGAGGCGGACCTCAGCCCCTCCCACAAATCCAGGCAATCTGCCTTAATACATATATACACTCACCTAAAGAATTATTAGGAACACCATACTAATACGGTGTTGGACCCCCTTTTGCCTTCAGAACTGCCTTAATTCTACGTGGCATTGATTCAACAAGGTGATGATAGCATTCTTTAGAAATGTTGGCCCATATTGATAGGATAGCATCTTGCAGTTGATGGAGATTTGAGGGATGCACATCCAGGGCACCAAAAAAAAATAACCACACTGTTGATGGTTAAATGCACTTGGGTGACACAGGCTCAGCCTGCACCAGATGTAGTATATGGCCAAAAAATAACCAGAATGTTGATGGTTAAATGTACTTCGGTGACACAGGCTCAGCCTGCAGCTGATGTAGGATATAGCACAAAATAACCACACTATTGATGGTTAAATACACTTGGTGATAGTTTGTGCTGGCGCACCACAAGTCACAAAATGGCCGCCGATCACCCCAGAAAAAAAGTGATCTAAAAACGCTCTGGGCAGCCTCAAAAAAGTGAGCAAGTCAATATTAGCACTTCAATGATCCACAGCTGCAGATCGATCACAGAATGAAGTCTTTTGGAGAAGTTAATCTGCCTAATCTCGCCCTAACGTCGCAGCTGCAACCTCTCCCTATGCTTGAATCAGCAGAGTGACGTGCAGTGCAACGTGACCCAAGCTTATATAGAGGCTGGGTCACATGCTGCACTGGCCAATCACAGCCATGCCAATAGTAGGCAAGGCTGTGATGGCCTCTTGGGGCAAATAGTATGACGCTTGTTGATTGGCTGCTTTGCAGCCTTTCAAAAAGCGCCAAGAAAGCGCCGAACACCGAACCCGAACCCGGACTTTTACGAAAATGTTCGGGTTCGGGTCCATGTCACGGACACCCCAAAATTCGGTACGAACCCGAACTATACAGTTCGGGTTCGCTCATCCCTACATCTGATATGATAAATAAGTATGAGGTTCTTGGCAAATATATTTTGTTAAAAAATGTATATATACACTCACCTAAAGAATTATTAGGAACACCATACTAATACGGTGTTGGACCCCCTTTTGCCTTCAGAACTGCCTTAATTCTACGTGGCATTGATTCAACAAGGTGCTGATAGCATTCTTTAGAAATGTTGGCCCATATTGATAGGATAGCATCTTGCAGTTGATGGAGATTTGAGGGATGCACATCCAGGGCACGAAGCTCCCGTTCCACCACATCCCAAAGATGCTCTATTGGGTTGAGATCTGGTGACTGTGGGGGCCATTTTAGTACAGTGAACTCATTGTCATGTTCAAGAAACCAATTTGAAATGATTTGAGCTTTGTGACATGGTGCATTATCCTGCTGGAAGTAGCCATCAGAGGTTGGATACATGTTCTCATTCTGTTTACGCCAAATTTGGACTCTACCATTTGAATGTCTCAACAGAAATCGAGACTCATCAGACCAGGCAACATTTTTCCAGTCTTTAACAGTCCAATTTTGGTGAGCTCGTGCAAATTGTAGCCTCTTTTTCCTATTTGTAGTGAAGATGAGTGGTACCCGGTGGGGTCTTTTGCTGTTGTAGCCCATCCGCCTCAAGGTTGTTCGTGTTGTGGCTTCACAAATGCTTTGCTGCATACCTCGGTTGTAATGAGTGTCTATTTCAGTCAACGTTGCTCTTCTATCAGCTTGAATCAGTCGGCCCATTCTCCTCTGACCTCTAGCATCCACAAGGCATTTTTGCCCACAGGACTGCCGCATACTGGATGTTTTTCCCTTTTCACACCATTCTTTGTATATATATATATACACTCACCTAAAGAATTATTAGGAACACCTGTTCTATTTCTCATTAATGCAATTATCTAGTCAACCAATCACATGGCAGTTGGTTCAATGCATTTAGGGGTGTGGTCCTGGTCAAGACAATCTCCTGAACTCCAAACTGAATGTCAGAATGGGAAAGAAAGGTGATTTAAGCAATTTTGAGAGTGGCATGGTTGTTGGTGCCAGACGGGCCGGTCTGAGTATTTCACAATCTGCTCAGTTACTGGGATTTTCATGTACAACCATTTCTAGGGTTTACCAAGAATGGTGTGAAAAGGGAAAAACATCCAGTATGCGGCAGTCCTGTGGGCAAAAATGCCTTGTGGATGCTAGAGGTCAGAGGAGAATGGGCCAACTGATTCAAGCTGATAGAAGAGCAACGTTGACTGAAATAACCACTCGTTACAACCGAGGTATGCAGCAAAGCATTTGTGAAGCCACAACACGCACAACCTTGAGGCGGATGGGCTACAACAGCAAAAGACCCCACCGGGTACCACTCATCTCCACTACAAATAGGAAAAAGAGGCTACAATTTGCACAAGCTCACCAAAATTGGACTGTTGAAGACTGGAAAAATGTTGCCTGGTCTGATGAGTCTCGATTTCTGTTGAGACATTCAAATGGTAGAGTCCAAATTTGGCGTAAACAGAATGAGAACATGTATCCAACCTCTGATGGCTACTTCCAGCAGGATAATGCGCCATGTCACAAAGCTCAAATTATTTCAAATTGGTTTCTTGAACATGACAATGAGTTCACTGTACTAAAATGGCCCCCACAGTCACCAGATCTCAACCCAATAGAGCATCTTTGGGATGTGGTGGAACGGGAGCTTCGTGCCCTGGATGTGCATCCCTCAAATCTCCATCAACTGCAAGATGCTATCCTATCAATATGGGCCAACATTTCTAAAGAATGCTATCAGCACCTTGTTGAATCAATGCCACGTAGAATTAAGGCAGTTCTGAAGGCAAAAGGGGGTCCAACACCGTATTAGTATGGTGTTCCTAATAATTCTTTAGGTGAGTGTATATATACATTTTTTAACAAAATATATTTGCCAAGAACCTCATACTTATTTATCATATCAGATGTAGGGATGAGCGAACCCGAACTGTATAGTTCGGGTTCGTACCGAATTTTGGGGTGTCCGTGACATGGACCCGAACCCGAACATTTTCGTAAAAGTCCGGGTTCGGGTTCGGTGTTCGGCGCTTTCTTGGCGCTTTTTGAAAGGCTGCAAAGCAGCCAATCAACAAGCGTCATACTATTTGCCCCAAGAGGCCATCACAGCCTTGCCTACTATTGGCATGGCTGTGATTGGCCAGTGCAGCATGTGACCCAGCCTCTATATAAGCTTGGGTCACGTTGCACTGCACGTCACTCTGCTGATTCAAGCATAGGGAGAGGTTGCAGCTGCGACGTTAGGGCGAGATTAGGCAGATTAACTCCTCCAAAAGACTTCATTCTGTGATCGATCTGCAGCTGTGGATCATTGAAGTGCTAATATTGACTTGCTCACTTTTTTGAGGCTGCCCAGAGCGTTTTTAGATCACTTTTTTTCTGGGGTGATCGGCGGCCATTTTGTGACTTGTGGTGCGCCAGCACAAACTATCACCAAGTGTATTTAACCATCAATAGTGTGGTTATTTTGTGCTATATCCTACATCAGCTGCAGGCTGAGCCTGTGTCACCGAAGTACATTTAACCATCAACAGTCTGGTTATTTTTTGGCCATATACTACATCTGGTGCAGGCTGAGCCTGTGTCACCCAAGTGCATTTAACCATCAACAGTGTGGTTATTTTTTGGACATATACTACATCAGGGGCAAGTTGAGCCTGTCACCCAGCGCCTAAAAAATAGACCTGACATTTCTATTTAACCAAATCTGTACTGTTTTAGCTGGTCAAATTATTTGTAGTGACCGTAAAAGCAGACTTTTTGTTCTGGGTTGAAAAACTATTCCCAAATTTGCCATTCTCAAAATAACTAGTTTCTGCTATATGAGGCCTACTTGAAATCTATCCCAAAAAGGATATCTTACATTGAAGGTGCTGATAGTGTCATTCAGAAAAACCTAAGACACACGCTACCGTGCAGATAGAAGTCTGATTCTGTGATTAAACCTATACCTGTCACACAGCGCAAAAAAAAAACAGGCCTGACATTTCTATTCAACCAAATCTGTACTGTTTTAGCTGGTCAAGTTATTTGTAGTGACCGTAAAAGCAGACTTTTTGTTCTGGGTTGAAAAACTATTCCCAAATTTGCCATTCTCAAAATAACTAGTTTCTGGTATATGAGGCCTACTTGAAATCTATCCCAAAAAGGATATCTTACATTGAAGGTGCTGATAGTGTCATTCAGAAAAACCTAAGACACACGCTACCGTGCAGATAGAAGTCTGATTCTGTGATTAAACCTATACCTGTCACACAGCGCAAAAAAAAAACAGGCCTGACATTTCTATTCAACCAAATCTGTACTGTTTTAGCTGGTCAAGTTATTTGTAGTGACCGTAAAAGCAGACTTTTTGTTCTGGGTTGAAAAACTATTCCCAAATTTGCCATTCTCAAAATAACTTATTTCTGGTATATGAGGCCTACTTGAAATCTATCCCAAAAAGGATATCTTACATTGAAGTTGCTGATAGTGTCATTCAGAAAAACCTAAGACACACGCTACCGTGCAGATAGAAGTCTGATTCTGTGCTTAAACCTATACCTGTCACACAGCGCAAAAAAAAACAGGCCTGACATTTCTATTCAACCAAATCTGTACTGTTTTAGCTGGTCAAGTTATTTGTAGTGACCGTAAAAGCAGACTTTTTGTTCTGGGTTGAAAAACTATTCCCAAATTTGCCATTCTCAAAATAACTAGTTTCTGCTATATGAGGCCTACTTGAAATCTATCCCAAAAAGGATATCTTACATTGAAGGTGCTGATAGTGTCATTCAGAAAAACCTAAGACACACGCTACCGTACAGATAGAAGTCTGATTATGTGATTAAACCTATACCTGTCACACAGCGCAAAAAAAAACAGGCCTGACATTTCTATTCAACCAAATCTGTACTGTTTTAGCTGGTCAAGTTATTTGTAGTGACCGTAAAAGCAGACTTTTTGTTCTGGGTTGAAAAACTATTCCCAAATTTGCCATTCTCAAAATAACTAGTTTCTGGTATATGAGGCCTACTTGAAATCTATCCCAAAAAGGATATCTTACATTGAAGGTGCTGATAGTGTCATTCAGAAAAACCTAAGACACACGCTAGCGTGCAGATAGAAGTCTGATTCTGTGATTAAACCTATACCTGTCACACAGCGCAAAAAAAAACAGGCCTGACATTTCTATTCAACCAAATCTGTACTGTTTTAGCTGGTCAAGTTATTTGTAGTGACCTTAAAAGCAGACTTTTTGTTCTGGGTTGAAAAACTATTCCCAAATTTGCCATTCTCAAAATAACTAGTTTCTGGTATATGAGGCCTACTTGAAATCTATCCCAAAAAGGATATCTTACATTGAAGGTGCTGATAGTGTCATTTAGAAAAACCTAAGACACACGCTACCGTGCAGATTGAAGTCTGATTCTGTGATTAAACCTATACATGTCACTCAGCGCAAAAAAAACCAGGCCTGACATTTCTATTTAACCAAATCTGTACTGTTTTAGCTGGTCAAGTTATTTGTAGTGACCGTAAAAGCAGACTTTTTGTTCTGGGTTGAAAAACTATTCCCAAATTTGCCATTCTCAAAATAACTAGTTTCTGGTATATGAGGCCTACTTGAAATCTATCCCAAAAAGGATATCTTACCTTGAAGGTGCTGATAGTGTCTTTCAGAAAAACCTAAGACACACGCTACCGTGCAGATAGAAGTCTGATTCTGTGATTAAACCTATACCTGTCACACAGCGCAAAAAAAAACAGGCCTGACATTTCTATTCCACCAAATCTGTACTGTTTTAGCTGGTCAAGTTATTTGTAGTGACCGTAAAAGCAGACTTTTTGTTCTGGGTTGAAAAACTATTCCCAAATTTGCCATTCTCAAAATAACTAGTTTCTGGTATATGAGGCCTACTTGAAATCTATCCCAAAAAGGATATCTTACATCGAAGGTGCTGATAGTGTCATTCAGAAAAACCTAAGACACACGCTACCGTGCAGATAGAAGTCTGATTCTGTGATTAAACCTATACCTGTCACACAGCGCAAAAAAAAAACAGGCATGACATTTCTATTCAACCAAATCTGTACTGTTTTAGCTGGTCAAGTTATTTGTAGTGACCGTAAAAGCAGACTTTTTGTTCTGGGTTGAAAAACTATTCCCAAATTTGCCATTCTCAAAATAACTAGTTTCTGGTATATGAGGCCTACTTGAAATCTATCCCAAAAAGGATATCTTACATTGAAGGTGCTGATAGTGTCATTCAGAAAAACCTAAGACACAATCTACCGTGCAGATAGAAGTCTGATTCTGTGATTAAACCTATACCTGTCACACAGCGCAAAAAAAAAACAGGCATGACATTTCTATTCAACCAAATCTGTACTGTTTTAGCTGGTCAAGTTATTTGTAGTGACCGTAAAAGCAGACTTTTTGTTCTGGGTTGAAAAACTATTCCCAAATTTGCCATTCTCAAAATAACTAGTTTCTGGTATATGAGGCCTACTTGAAATCTATCCCAAAAAGGATATCTTACATTGAAGGTGCTGATAGTGTCATTCAGAAAAACCTAAGACACATGCTACCGTGCAGATAGAAGTCTGATTCTGTGATTAAACCTATACCTGTCACACAGCGCAAAAAAAAACAGGCCTGACATTTCTATTCAACCAAATCTGTACTGTTTTAGCTGGTCAAGTTATTTGTAGTGACCGTAAAAGCAGACTTTTTGTTCTGGGTTGAAAAACTATTCCCAAATTTGCCATTCTCAAAATAACTAGTTTCTGGTATATGAGGCCTACTTGAAATCTATCCCAAAAAGGATATCTTACATTGAAGGTGCTGATAGTGTCATTCAGAAAAACCTAAGACACACGCTACCGTGCAGATAGAAGTCTGATTCTGTGATTAAACCTATACCTGTCACACAGCGCAAAAAAAAAACAGGCCTGACATTTCTATTCAACCAAATCTGTACTGTTTTAGCTGGTCAAGTTATTTGTAGTGACCGTAAAAGCAGACTTTTTGTTCTGGGTTGAAAAACTATTCCCAAATTTGCCATTCTCAAAATAACTTATTTCTGGTATATGAGGCCTACTTGAAATCTATCCCAAAAAGGATATCTTACATTGAAGTTGCTGATAGTGTCATTCAGAAAAACCTAAGACACACGCTACCGTGCAGATAGAAGTCTGATTCTGTGCTTAAACCTATACCTGTCACACAGCGCAAAAAAAAACAGGCCTGACATTTCTATTCAACCAAATCTGTACTGTTTTAGCTGGTCAAGTTATTTGTAGTGACCGTAAAAGCAGACTTTTTGTTCTGGGTTGAAAAACTATTCCCAAATTTGCCATTCTCAAAATAACTAGTTTCTGCTATATGAGGCCTACTTGAAATCTATCCCAAAAAGGATATCTTACATTGAAGGTGCTGATAGTGTCATTCAGAAAAACCTAAGACACACGCTACCGTACAGATAGAAGTCTGATTATGTGATTAAACCTATACCTGTCACACAGCGCAAAAAAAAACAGGCCTGACATTTCTATTCAACCAAATCTGTACTGTTTTAGCTGGTCAAGTTATTTGTAGTGACCGTAAAAGCAGACTTTTTGTTCTGGGTTGAAAAACTATTCCCAAATTTGCCATTCTCAAAATAACTAGTTTCTGGTATATGAGGCCTACTTGAAATCTATCCCAAAAAGGATATCTTACATTGAAGGTGCTGATAGTGTCATTCAGAAAAACCTAAGACACACGCTAGCGTGCAGATAGAAGTCTGATTCTGTGATTAAACCTATACCTGTCACACAGCGCAAAAAAAAACAGGCCTGACATTTCTATTCAACCAAATCTGTACTGTTTTAGCTGGTCAAGTTATTTGTAGTGACCTTAAAAGCAGACTTTTTGTTCTGGGTTGAAAAACTATTCCCAAATTTGCCATTCTCAAAATAACTAGTTTCTGCTATATGAGGCCTACTTGAAATCTATCCCAAAAAGGATATCTTACATTGAAGGTGCTGATAGTGTCATTTAGAAAAACCTAAGACACACGCTACCGTGCAGATTGAAGTCTGATTCTGTGATTAAACCTATACATGTCACTCAGCGCAAAAAAAACCAGGCCTGACATTTCTATTTAACCAAATCTGTACTGTTTTAGCTGGTCAAGTTATTTGTAGTGACCGTAAAAGCAGACTTTTTGTTCTGGGTTGAAAAACTATTCCCAAATTTGCCATTCTCAAAATAACTAGTTTCTGGTATATGAGGCCTACTTGAAATCTATCCCAAAAAGGATATCTTACCTTGAAGGTGCTGATAGTGTCTTTCAGAAAAACCTAAGACACACGCTACCGTGCAGATAGAAGTCTGATTCTGTGATTAAACCTATACCTGTCACACAGCGCAAAAAAAAACAGGCCTGACATTTCTATTCCACCAAATCTGTACTGTTTTAGCTGGTCAAGTTATTTGTAGTGACCGTAAAAGCAGACTTTTTGTTCTGGGTTGAAAAACTATTCCCAAATTTGCCATTCTCAAAATAACTAGTTTCTGGTATATGAGGCCTACTTGAAATCTATCCCAAAAAGGATATCTTACATCGAAGGTGCTGATAGTGTCATTCAGAAAAACCTAAGACACACGCTACCGTGCAGATAGAAGTCTGATTCTGTGATTAAACCTATACCTGTCACACAGCGCAAAAAAAAACCAGGCATGACATTTCTATTCAACCAAATCTGTACTGTTTTAGCTGGTCAAGTTATTTGTAGTGACCGTAAAAGCAGACTTTTTGTTCTGGGTTGAAAAACTATTCCCAAATTTGCCATTCTCAAAATAACTAGTTTCTGGTATATGAGGCCTACTTGAAATCTATCCCAAAAAGGATATCTTACATTGAAGGTGCTGATAGTGTCATTCAGAAAAACCTAAGACACAATCTACCGTGCAGATAGAAGTCTGATTCTGTGATTAAACCTATACCTGTCACACAGCGCAAAAAAAAAACAGGCATGACATTTCTATTCAACCAAATCTGTACTGTTTTAGCTGGTCAAGTTATTTGTAGTGACCGTAAAAGCAGACTTTTTGTTCTGGGTTGAAAAACTATTCCCAAATTTGCCATTCTCAAAATAACTAGTTTCTGGTATATGAGGCCTACTTGAAATCTATCCCAAAAAGGATATCTTACATTGAAGGTGCTGATAGTGTCATTCAGAAAAACCTAAGACACATGCTACCGTGCAGATAGAAGTCTGATTCTGTGATTAAACCTATACCTGTCACACAGCGCAAAAAAAAACAGGCCTGACATTTCTATTCAACCAAATCTGTACTGTTTTAGCTGGTCAAGTTATTTGTAGTGACCGTAAAAGCAGACTTTTTGTTCTGGGTTGAAAAACTATTCCCAAATTTGCCATTCTCAAAATAACTAGTTTCTGGTATATGAGGCCTACTTGAAATCTATCCCAAAAAGGATATCTTACATTGAAGGTCCTGATAGTGTAATTCAGAAAAACCTAAGACACATGCTACCGTGCAGATAGAAGTCTGATTCTGTGATTAAACCTATACCTGTCACACAGCGCAAAAAAAAAAACAGGCCTGACATTTCTATTCAACCAAATCTGTACTGTTTTAGCTGGTCAAGTTATTTGTAGTGACCGTAAAAGCAGACTTTTTGTTCTGGGTTGAAAAACTATTCCCAAATTTGCCATTCTCAAAATAACTAGTTTCTGGTATATGAGGCCTACTTGAAATCTATCCCCAAAAGGATATCTTTCATTGAAGGTGCTGATAGTGTCATTCAGAAAAACCTAAGACACATGCTACCGTGCAGATAGAAGTCTGATTCTGTGATTAAACCTATTCCTGTCACACAGCGCAAAAAAAAACAGGCCTGACATTTCTATTCAACCAAATCTGTACTGTTTTAGCTGGTCAAGTTATTTGTAGTGACCGTAAAAGCAGACTTTTTGTTCTGGGTTAAAAAACTATTCCCAAATTTGCCATTCTCAAAATAACTAGTTTCTGGTATATGAGGCCTACTTGAAATCTATCCCAAAAAGGATATCTTACATTAAAGGTGCTGATAGTGTCATTCAGAAAAACCTAAGACACACGCTACCGTGCAGATAGAAGTCTGATTCTGTGATTAAACCTATACCTGTCACACAGCGCAAAAAAAAACAGGCATGACATTTCTATTCAACCAAATCTGTACTGTTTTATCTGGTCAAGTTATTTGTAGTGACCGTAAAAGCACATTTTTGGTTCTGGGTTGAAAAACTATTCCCAAATTTGCCATTCTCAAAATTGTGGTGAACGGGAACAATGAGGAAAAAATCTAATAAGGGACGCGGACGTGGACATGGTCGTGGTGGTGTTAGTGGACCCTCTGGTGCTGGCAGAGGACGTGGCCGTTCTGCCACAGCCACACGTCCTAGTGAACCAACTACCTCAGGTCCCAGTAACCAGCAGAATTTACAGCGATATTTGGTGGGTCCCAATGCCGTTCTAAGGATGGTAAGGCCTGAGCAGGTACAGGCATTAGTCAATTGGGTGGCTGACAGTGGATCCAGCACGTTCACATTATCTCCCACCCAGTCTTCTGCAGAAAGCGCACAGATGGCGCATGAAAACCAAGCCCATCGGTCTGTCACATCACCCCCATGCATATCAGGGAAACTGTCTGAGCCTCAAGTTATGCAGCAGTCTCTTATGCTGTTTGAAGACTCTGCTGCCAGGGTTTCCCAAGGGCATCCACCTAGCCTTTCCCTAGGGGTGGAAGAGATAGAATGCACTAACACACAATTACTTATTTTTCCTGATGATGAGGACATGGGAATACCACCTCAGCACGTCTCTGATGATGACGAAACACAGGTGCCAACTGCTGTGTCTTTCTCTTGTGTGCAGACTGAACAGGAGGTCAGGGATCAAGACTGGGTGGAAGACGATGCAGGGGACGATGAGGTCCTAGACCCCACATGGAATGAAGGTCGTGCCACTGACTTTCACAGTTCGGAGGAAGAGGCAGTGGTGAGACCGAGCCAACAGCGTAGCAAAAGAGGGAGCAGTGGGCAAAATCAGAACACCCGCCGCCAAGAGACTCCGCCTGCTACTGACCGCCGCCATCTGGGACCGAGCACCCCAAAGGCAGCTTCAAGGAGTTCCCTGGCATGGCACTTCTTCAAACAATGTGCTGACGACAAGACCCGAGTGGTTTGCACGCTGTGCCATCAGAGCCTGAAGCGAGGCATTAACGTTCCGAACCTTAGCACAACCTGCATGACCAGGCACCTGCATGAAAAGCATGAACTGCAGTGGAGTAAACACCTTAAAAACAAGGAAGTCACTCAGGCTCCCCCTGCTACCTCTTCTGCTGCTGCCGCCTCGGCCTCTTCTGCTGCTGCCGCCGCCTCGGCCTCTTCTGCTGCTGCTGCCGCCTCGGCCTCTTCCTCTGCCTCTGGAGGAAGGTTGGCACCTGCCGCCCAGCAAACATGGGATGTACCACCAACACCACCACCTGCGTCACCAAGCATCCCAACCATGTCACACGGCAGCGTTCAGCTCTCCATCTCACAAACATTTGAGAGAAAGCGTAAATTCCCACCTAGCCACCATCGATCCCTGGCCCTGAATGCCAGCATTTCTAAACTACTGGCCTATGAAATGCTGTCATTTAGGCTGGTGGACACACAAAGCTTCAAACAGCTCATGTCACTTGCTGTCCCACAGTATGTTGTTCCCAGCCGCCACTACTTCTCCAAGAGAGCCGTGCCTTCCCTGCACAAACAAGTGTCCGATAAAATCAAGTGTGCACTGCGCAACGCCATCTGTGGCAAGGTCCACCTAATCACAGATACGTGGACCAGTAAGCACGGCCAGGGATGCTATATCTCCCTAACTGCACACTGGGTAAATGGAGTGGCGGCTGGGCCCCAGGCGGAGAGTTGTTTGGCGCACGTCCTTCCGCCGCCAAGGATCGCAGGGCAACATTCTTTGCCTCCTGTCTCCTCCTCCTCCTACTCAGCTTCCTCCTCCTCTTCTTCCACCTGCTCATCCAGTCAGCCACACACCTTCCCCACCAACATCAGCACAGCCAGGGGTAAACGTCAGCAGGCCATTCTGAAACTCATATGTTTGGGGGACAGGCCCCACACCGCACAGGAGTTGTGGGGGGGTATAGAACAACAGACCAACGAGTGGTTGCTGCCGGTGAGCCTCAAGCCCGGCCTGGTGGTGTGCGATAATGGGCGAAATCTCGTTGCAGCTCTGGGACTAGCCGGTTTGACGCACATCCCTTGCCTGGCGCATGTGCTGAATTTGGTGGTGCAGAAGTTCATTCGCAACTACCCCAACATGTCAGAGCTGCTGCATAAAGTGCAGGCCGTCTGTTCGCGTTCGCGCTTCCTGTCTGCGCTACAGCGTAACTTCGGCCTTCCCGCTCACCGCCTCATATGCGACGTACCCACCAGGTGGAACTCCACCTTGCATATGCTGGACAGACTGTGCGAGCAGCAGCAGGCCATAGTGGAGTTTCAGCTCCCCACCAATGACTTCACCACCAATGACTGGGCCTCCAAGCGAGACCTGTGTGCCCTGTTGCCTTGTTTCGAGTACTCCACCAACATGGCCAGTGGCGATGACGCCGTTATCAGCGTTAAAATACCACTTCTATGTCTCCTTGAGAAAACACTTAGGGCGATGACTGAAGAGGAGGTGGCCCAGGAGGAAGAGGAGGAAGAGGGGTCATTTTTAGCACTTTCAGGCCAGTCTCTTCAAAGTGACTCAGAGGGAGGTTTTTTGCAACACCAGAGGCCAGGTACAAATGTGGCCAGACAGGGCCCACTACTGGAGGACGAGGAGGACGAGGATGAGGAGGAGGTGGAGGAGAATGAGGATAAGCATGTTCACAGCGGGGTGGCACCCAAAGCAGCTCGGGCCCATCACTGGTGCGTGGCTGGGGGGAAACTCAGGACGATGACGATACGCCTCCCACAGAGGACAGCTTGTCCTTACCTCTGGGCAGCCTGGCACACATGAGCGACTACATGCTGCAGTGCCTGCGCAACGACAGCAGAGTTGCCCACATTTTAACGTGTGCGGACTACTGGGTTGCCACCCTGCTAGATCCCCGGTACAAAGACAATGTGCCCACCTTACTTCCTACACTGGAGCGTGATAGGAAGATGCGCGAGTACAAGCGCACGTTGGTAGACGCGCTACTGAGAGCATTCCCAAATGTCACAGGGGAACCAGTGGAAGCCCAAGGCGAAGGCAGAGGAGGAGCAAGAGGTCGCCAACGCAGCTGTGTCACGGCCAGCTCCTCTGAGGGCAGGGTTAGCATGGCAGAGATGTGGAAAAGTTTTGTCAACACGCCACAGCTAACTGCACCACCACCTGATACGGAACGTGTTAGCAGGAGGCAACATTTCACTAACATGGTGGAACAGTACCTGTGCACACCCCTCCACGTACTGACTGATGGTTAGGCCCCATTCAACTTCTGGGTCTCCAAATTGTCCACGTGGCCAGAGCTAGCCTTTTATGCCTTGGAGGTGCTGGCCTGCCCGGCGGCCAGCGTTTTGACTGAACGTGTATTCAGCACGGCAGGGGGCGTCATTACAGACAAACGCAGCCGCCTGTCTACAGCCAATGTGGACAAGCTGACGTTCATAAAAATGAACCAGGCATAGATCCCACAGGACCTGTCCATCCCTTGTGCAGATTAGATATTAACTACCTCCCCTTAACAATATATTATTCTACTCCAGGGCACTTCCTCATTCAATACTATTTTTAATTTCATTTTACCATTATATTGCGGGGCAACCCAAAGTTGAATGAACCTCTCCTCTGTCTGGGTGCCGGGGCCTAAATGTGTGACAGTGGCCTGTTCCAGTGGTGGGTGACGTGAAGCCTGATTCTCTGCTATGACATGAAGACAGATTCTGCGCTGACATAAGGCCAGATTCTCTGTTACGGGACCTCTCTCCTCTGCCTGGGTGCCTGGGCCTAAATATGTGACAGTGGCCTGTTCCAATGGTGGGTGACGTGAAGCCTGATTCTCTGCTATGACATGAAGACAGATTCTGCGCTGTTATAAGGCCAGATTCTCTGCTACGGGACCTCTCTCCTCTGCCTGGGTGCCTGGGCCTAAAAGTGTGACAGTGGCCTGTTCCAGTGGTGGGTGACGTGAAGCCTGATTCTCTGCTATGACATGAAGACAGATTCTGCGCTGACATAAGGCCAGATTCTCTGTTACAGGACCTCTCTCCTCTGCCTGGGTGCCTGGGCCTAAATATGTGACAGTGGCCTGTTCCAGTGGTGGGTGACGTGAAGCCTGATTCTCTGCTATGACATGAAGACAGATTCTGCGCTGACATAAGGCCAGATTCTCTGTTACGGGACCTCTCTCCTCTGCCTGGGTGCCTGGGCCTAAATATGTGACAGTGGCCTGTTCCAGTGGTGGGTGACGTGAAGCCTGATTCTCTGCTATGACATGAAGACAGATCCTGTGCTGACATAAGGCCAGATTCTCTGTTACGGGACCTCTCTCCTCTGCCTGGGTGCCGGGGCCTAAATGTGTGACAGTGGCCTGTTCCAGTGGTGGGTGACGTGAAGCCTGATTCTCTGCTATGACATGAAGACAGATTCTGCGCTGACATAAGGCCAGATTCTCTGTTACGGGACATCTCTCCTCTGCCTGGGTGCCTGGGCCTAAATGTGTGACAGTGGCCTGTTCCAGTGATGGGTGACGTGAAGCCTGATTCTCTGCTATGACATGAAGACAGATTCTGCGCTGACATAAGGCCAGATTCTCTGTTACAGGACCTCTCTCCTCTGCCTGGGTGTCTGGGCCTAAATGTGTGACAGTGGCCTGTTCCAGTGGTGGGTGACGTGAAGCCTGATTCTCTGCTATGACATGAAGACAGATTCTGCGCTGACATAAGGCCAGATTCTCTGTTACGGGACCTCTCTCCTCTGCCTGGGTGCCTGGGCCTAAATGTGTGACAGTGGCCTGTTCCAGTGGTGGGTGACGTGAAGCCTGATTCTCTGCTATGACATGAAGACAGATTCTGCGCTGACATAAGGCCAGATTCTCTGTTACGGGACCTCTCTCCTCTGCCTGGGTGCCTGGGCCTAAATGTGTGACAGTAGCCTGTATCAGTGGTGGGTGACGTGAAGCCTGATTCTCTGCTATGACATGAAGACAGATTCTGCGCTGGCATAAGGCCAGATTCTCTGTTCGGGACCTCTCTCCTCTGCCTGGGTGCCTGGGCCTAAATATGTGACAGTGGCCTGTTCCAGTGGTGGGTGACGTGAAGCCTGATTCTCTGCTATGACATGAAGACAGATTCTGCGCTGATATAAGGCCAGATTCTCTGTTACGGGACCTCTCTCCTCTGCCTGGGTGCCTGGGCCTAAATATGTGACAGTGGCCTGTTCCAGTGGTGGGTGACGTGAAGCCTGATTCTCTGCTATGACATGAAGACAGATTCTGCGCTGACATATGGCCAGATTCTCTGTTACGGGCCCGCTCTCCTCTGCCTGGGTGCCTGGGCCTAAATGTGTGACAGTGGCCTGTTCCAGTGGTGGGTGACGTGAAGCCTGATTCTCTGCTATGACATGAAGACAGATTCTGCGCTGACATAAGGCCAGATTCTCTGTTACGGGACCTCTCTCCTCTGCCTGGGTGCCTGGGCCTAAATATGTGACAGTGGCCTTTTCCAGTGGTGGGTGACGTGAAGCCTGATTCTCTGCTATGACATGAAGACAGATTCTGCGCTGACATAAGGCCAGATTCTCTGTTACGGGACCTCTCTCCTCTGCCTGGGTGCCTGGGCCTAAATGTGTGACAGTGGCCTATTCCAGTGGTGGGTGACGTGAAGCCTGATACTCTGCTATGACATGAAGACAGATTCTGCGCTGACATAAGGCCAGATTCTCTGTTACGGGACCTCTCTCCTCTGCCTGGGTGCCTGGGCCTAAATGTGTGATAGTGGCCTGTTCCAGTGGTGGGTGACGTGAAGCCTGATTCTCTGCTATGACATGAAGACAGATTCTGCGCTGACATAAGGACAGATTCTCTGTTACGGGACCTCTCTCCTCTGCCTGGGTGCCTGGGCCTAAATATGTGACAGTGGACTGTTCCAGTGGTGGGTGACGTGAAGCTTGATTCTCTGCTATGACATGAAGACAGATTCTGAGCTGACATAAGGCCAGATTCTCTGTTACGGGACCTCTCTCCTCTGCCTGGGTGCCTGGGCCTAAATGTGTGATAGTGGCCTGTTCCAGTGGTGGGTGACGTGAAGCCTGATTCTCTGCTATGACATGAAGACAGATTCTGCGCTGACATAAGGCCAGATTCTCTGTTACGGGACCTCTCTCCTCTGCCTGGGTGCCTGGGCCTAAATATGTGACAGTGGCCTGTTCCAGTGGTGGGTGACGTGAAGCCTGATTCTCTGCTATGACATGAAGACAGATTCTGCGCTGACATAAGGCCAGATTCTCTGTTACGGGACCTCTCTCCTCTGCCTGGGTGCCTGGGCCTAAATATGTGACAGTGGCCTGTTCCAGTGGTGGGTGACGTGAAGCCTGATTCTCTGCTATGACATGAAGACAGATTCTGCGCTGACATAAGGCCAGATTCTCTGTTACGGGACCTCTCTCCTCTGCCTGGGTGCCTGGGCCTAAATGTGTGACAGTGGCCTGTTCCAGTGGTGGGTGACGTGAAGCCTGATTCTCTGCTATGACATGAAGACAGATTCTGCGCTGACATAAGGCCAGATTCTCTGTTACGGGACCTCTCTCCTCTGCCTGGTTGCCTGGGCCTAAATGTGTGACAGTGGCCTGTTCCAGTGGTGGGTGACGTGAAGCCTGATTCTGTGCTATGACATGAAGACAGATTCTGCGCTGACATAAGGCCAGATTCTCTGTTACGGGACCTCTCTCCTCTGCCGGGGTGCCTGGGCCTAAATGTGTGACAGTGGCCTGTTCCAGTGGTGGGTGACGTGAAGCCTGATTCTCTGCTATGACATGAAGACAGATTCTGCGCTGACATAAGGCCAGATTCTCTGTTTTGGGACCTCTCTACTCTGCCTGGGTGCCTGGGCCTAAATGTGTGACAGTGGCCTGTTCCAGTGGTGGGTGACGTGAAGCCTGATTCTCTGCTATGACATGAAGACAGATTCTGTGCTGACATAAGGCCAGATTCTCTGTTACGGGACCTCTCTCCTCTGCCTGGGTTCCTGGGCCTAAATGTGTGACAGTGGCCTGTTCCAGTGGTGGGTGACGTGAAGCCTGATTCTCTGCTATGACATGAAGACAGATTCTGGCTGACATAAGGCCAGATTCTCTGTTACGGGACCGCTCTCCTCTGTCTGGGTGCCGGGGCCTAAATATGTGACAGTGGCCTCTTCCAGTGGTGGGTGACATGAAGCCAGATTCTCTGCTATGGCATGAAGAGACTGATTCTCTGCTGACATGAAGCCAGATTCTTTGCTATGGCATGAAGAGACTGATTCGCTGCTGACGTGAAGCCAGATTCTCTGCTATGGGACCTCTGTCCAATTGATTTTGGGTCATTTCCCTATCCACATTTGTTTGCAGGGGATTTACCTACATGTTGCTGCCTTTTGCAGCCCTCTAGCTCTTTTCTGGGCTGTTTTACAGCCTTTTTAGTGCCCAAAAGTTCGGGTCCCCATTGACTTCAATTGGGTTCGGGTTCGGGACGAAGTTCGGTTCGGGTTCGGATCCCGAACCCGAACATTTCCGGGAAGTTCGGCCGAACTTCTCGAACCCGAACATCCAGGTGTTTGCTCAACCCTAATCAAATGCTGTATTATTTTATATAGAGATTTAGCATTAAGTGTTTTGAGAGTGCAATTATGTTCTGCCCACTTTAGCAGGATCTCCTGTTAATATCATTGTGCCAGACACCATAAGATACTTTTAGAGGTCTTGAGAAGTCTATGCCTCAGTGGATCAGCTATTTTGACAGCACAAGAGGGTTCTACACAGGTGGTTTTAATGTTATGACTGATCATTGTACGTATATGAAATTCAATATGCGCCACATAACTACACATCCTACACATTATAAATGTGTACATTGCTATAAAAAGCACAGGAATTAGCCTCTCTTATGTGCACCGACTCAGAGATGCAAGCAAACCTATGACAACAGACATAAAAAGGCTGCCTGTGAGGAAGGATGTGAATACTGATGAGGAAAATGAAAAAGGATGAGGCACACAAGTGGAGATTGATGTTCAGTATACTAATGAGTTCTTACAGACTGTGAAAAACAAACAACCAATAACAGTAAGGAATTGTTCTAACATTACTAATGCCACTGTAAGACCGTGAACCGGGGAGGGACCCCCAGGATACAGCGAAGTCATGGAATAAGGAAAGCAACACGGACACCAGCTCTAGATGCAAAAACTGTAACTTTACTGAACAGTGGTATTAACAATAATTACAACAGTAGTTACAGAGAGTATATATAACATACAGTATCAAACACAATGAACAACACAACGTCACATTCCCTTCTCTTGCCCCCAAATGACACTGTTCACATGCCCTCAATACTCCCAGCCTAGACGCTGGAGTAGCCTTGTAATGTCCAGAATACCTGATACTCCAGGCTCAGAGTCACGGTACCAGCCCAACAGAACAATTGCACCTAAGGCGGCATACACAACAGAGCCCGCAAGTCGATACTGTGCCTCAGGGTAACGGACCTGACCGATGGTGCACAATGCAGAGCCTACAAGTCAATAACCGTACCGCTGAGTCACTGACCTGGGTATGTCCTATATTTACTGGTTGCTCCAAACAGACAGCAAGTCCCTGCCAGAACATGTGACCCTGCAGAACCTGTAACTCTGACCCTCTGTTCCGATCAGCTTCCTGACGCCGATACTCATTCCTGAGAACAGAATCCGGATCCACACGGTTCTCTCATGCAGCTCACAAAATGGCGGACTTCTTCTTCTCCAAGCTGAGCAACACCACCTCTCCTGGTTGCTCCAACCGTTCCATGGCTCTTCCAGCCTTCCGGGACCCGGTCCTCTCTCTCTCTCTGGGAAGCCTTCTGGATCGCTGACCTTGGCCTGGTCCTTATCCGATGGGGACTTACACCAACTTGCAGGTCCTTCGATCCACCATGAGGCCTCACAGGGTCTGTAACCACGTTCCATGTTCCAATTGACCTTCCGGGAACCGATCCTTTCTTCCTTGACAACATCTGCATTGCTGACAGGCATCAGTCACTTCTGACAGTGAATTTGACCGCTCCAAGTCCCACAGACCTGAGGATGGCACTGGATCCTGTCTTCAACCACTGCACAAGCATGTCTCCGCATGTCACCATTTTCTCTCTCTCTGGCACACACAGCAGCATGAGTCATCATCTGTGGCCTCTAGTGCTCAAAATGCCAAATGACAGTTTCACAAACAGCATTCAAGAATCAGTGGCTGTTTCTCCATCTTACACCACACTCAATGACATAAATAACAATAGCTGGGGGCCTTGTGAAGACCACAGTAGAATCAGAATACAACACTATGTCATGTTAATATTAGTAAAAAATATTTTCAGCAAAGCTAACAACACATCATCGGCATGAAAATGTATCAGTATACAGTGTGAAACTATTACAGTGCATTTGGAAAGTTTTCAGACCTTTTCACTTTTCCACATGTTGCTATGTTATGGCCTTGTGCTAAAATAAAATAAAAGTTCAAATTTGTCCCCATCCTTCTGCATGCAATACTCCATAATGACAAAGAGAACAGAACGGACAAAATCTTTGCTAATTTATTGAAAAGGACAAACTAAAATATTGCTTCACATAAGTATTCAGACTCCATACTCAGTACCAAGTCAAAGCACCTTAGGTAGCAATTACACCCTTCAGTCTTCTTGGGTATAATGCCAAAAGGTTTGCAAACCTGGATTAAGGGATTTTTGTTCATTCTTCTCTGCAGATGCTCTCAAGTTCTGTCAGGTTGGATGGGGACTGTCAGTGGACAGCCATTTTCAGGCCTCTTCAGAGATTTTTGATTGGGTTCAAGTCAGGGCTGTGCCACTCAAGGACATTCAAAGAGTTGTCCCTAAGCCACTCCTGTGCTGTCTTGGCTGTGTGGTAAGAGGGGTGACCAATAACCCAGTGGCCACTCTGGCTCAGGTTCAAAGATCATGTGTGCAGATGGAAGAAATTTACAGAAGGTCATTGTCTTTTTATAAGGTAAACCTTCAGCCCTAAGCAAATCACAAAGAATTCTTTAAGTATATAAATGCTAAAAACTAAGGTCCGAGTAGGTAGGCCCATTAAATAATGATAGTCACTGAAGATAAGGAAAAGGCAGAGTTACCAAATGTTTTTTTTTTAGCTCTGTCTATACAAAGGAAGAGAAAGGAGATGATATCTGTGGTGCTGGGGCTGTTAGTACATCCAGTAATATACTCAATTGGCTAACTGTAGGTCCAAGATAAGTTAAATAAGGTAATTTTGAACAAGGCTCCGGGTCCAGATAGATTACACCCAAGAGTGCTTAAAGAGCTAAGTTCAGCGATTGCCTAGCCCCTGTTTATATTTTTTAAAGATTCTCTAGGTACTGGTACAGTGCCAAGTGATTGGCACGAGGCAGATGTGGTGCCCATATTAAAAAAAGGATCTACTGTAGGTCATTCATAGGTAATTATAGACCAGTTAGTTTAACTTCTGTTTTGGGAAAAATGTTGGAATGACTCTTAAGGGACTGCATTCAGGAGTATGTGACTGTAAATAGTATTATAAGTGTCAACCAACATGGGTTTACCAAGGACAGATGTCAGACTAACCTGATTTGTTTTTATGAGGAGGTGAGTAGTAGCCTGGACAGAAGGGCGGCTGTGGATGTAGTGTTTCTGGATTTTACAAAGGTTTTTGATACTGTCCCTCATAGACGTTTAATAGGTAAAGTAACAAAAAAAAAAGGGAAGGAGTCCAGCTTCCAAATATTAATGGTAACTTTATTGATTCAGTGCATTAAAATCCAAAGACAATCCATGTCATTGACATTTATTGACTTTGGTTTTTAATGCACTGAATCAATAAAGTTACCACGAATATTTGGAAGCTGGACTAATTCCCTTTTTTTGGATATCTGCCTCCACGCCTAGGTTCCCGACGTTGTCCGTGCTTTCTCCCATCACAGCCAGGTGAGCGCACTACTCCTGTTTTTTTTGCTAATAGGTCTATAGGCTTGGAAAGTATAGTCTATAGGCTTGGAAAGTATAGTTGGATTGAAAACTGGCTAAAGGACCGTGTCCAGAGAGTTGTGGTCAATGAATCCTATTCAGAATGGTCCCGGGTTATAAGTGGTGTACCCCAAGGTTCAGTGCTGGGCCCTCTATTATTTAATTTATTTATTAATAATATTGAGGATAGGATTAATAGCACCAGTTCTACAAACCGGATTCCAAAAAAGTTGGGATACTATACAAATCGTGAATAAAAACTGAATGCAATGATGTGGAGGTGCCAACTTGTATATTTTATTCAGAATAGAACATAAATCACGGAACAAAAGTTTAAACTGAGAAAATGTACCATTTTAAGGGAAAAATATGTTGAATCAGAATTTCATGGTGTCAACAAATCCCCAAAAGTTGGGACAAGGCCATTTTCACCACTGTGTGACATCTCCCCTTCTTCTTACAACACTCAACAGACGTCTGGGGATCGAGGAGACCAGTTTCTCAAGTTTAGAAATAGGAATGCTCTCCCATTCTTGTCTAATACAGGCCTCTAACTGTTCAATCGTCTTGGGCCTTCTTTGTTGCACCTTCCTCTTTATGATGCGCCAAATGTTCCCTATAGGTGAAAGATCTGGACTGCAGACTGGCCATTTCAGTACCCGGATCCTTCTCCTACGCAGCCATGATGTTGTGATTGATGCAGAATGTGGTCTGGCATTATCTTGTTGAAAAATGCAGGGTCTTCCCTGAAAGAGATGACGTCTGGATGGGAGCATATGTTGTTCTAGAACCTGAATATATTTTTCTGCATTGATGGTGCCTTTCCAGACATGCAAGCTGCCTATGCCACACGCACTCATGTAACCTCATACCATCAGAGATGCAGGCTTCTGAACTGAGCGTTGAGAACAACTTGGGTTGTCCTTGTCCTCTTTGGTCCGGATGACATGGCGTCCCAGATTTCCAAAAAGAACTTCGAATTGTGACTCGTCTGACCACAGAACAGTCTTCCATTTTGCCACACTCCATTTTAAATAATCCCTGGCCCAGTGAAAACGCCTGAGCTTGTGGATCTTGCTTAGAAATGGCTTCTTCTTTGCACTGTAGAGTTTCAGCTGGCAACGGCGGATGGCACGGTGGATTGTGTTCGCTGACAATGGTTTCTGGAAGTATTCCTGAGCCCATTATGTGATTTCCTTTACAGTAGCATTCCTGTTTGTGGTGCAGTGTCGTTTAAGGGCCCGGAGATCACGGGCATCCAGTATGGTTTTACGGCCTTGACCCTTACGCACAGAGATTGTTCCAGATTCTCTGAATCTTCGGATGATTTTATGCACAGTTGATGATAATAGATGCAAAGTCTTTGCAATTTTTCGCTGGGTAACACCTTTCTGATATTGCTCCACTATCTTTCTGCACAACATTGTGGAAATTGGTGATCCTCTACCCATCTTGGCTTCTGAGAGACACTGCCACTCTGAGAAGCTCTTTTTATACCCAATCATGTTGCCAATTGACCTAATTAGTGTTAATTGGTCTTCCAGCTCTTCGTTATGCTCAAATTTACTTTTTCCAGCCTCTTATTGCTACTTGTCCCAACTTTTTTGGGATTTATTGACACCGTGAAAATTGGAATCAACGTATTTTTCCTTTAAAATGATACATTTACTCGGATTAAACGTTTGATCTGTCATCTACGTTCTATTACAAATAAAATATTGACATTTGCCATCTCCACATCATTGCATTCAGTTTTTATTCACAATTTGTTTAGTGTCCCAACTTTTTTGGAATCCGGTTTGTATTTTTGCAGCACCATTTAAATTTTTGCAGAGGACACCAAGCTATGTAGTACTGTACAGTCTATGGAGGATGTCCATAAACTACAAGCTGACTTGAACACTCTGAGTGATTGGGCATCAACTTGGCAAATGAGGTTCAATGTGGATAAATGTAAAGTTATGCATTTTAGTAGTAACAATCTCAGTGCTTCATATGTCCCAGGTGATGTAACACTTGGAGAGTCACTTATAGAGTAGGATTTGGGTGTCCTTGTAGATGGTAGATTAAATAACAGCATACAATGTCAATCAGGTGCTTCTAAGGCCACCAGGATATTGTCATGCATTAAACGAGGCATGGACTCATGGGGCAGGGATGTAATATTACCACTTTACAAAGCATTGGTGCGGCCTTATCTGGAATATGCAGCTCAGTTCTGGACACCAGTCCATAGAAAGGACTCACTGCAGCTGGAAAAAGTACAGAGCAGAGCGACTAAACTGATAAGGGTCATGGAGGGTCTTAGTTATGAAGAAAGATTAAAAGAATTGAATTTATTTAGTCTTGAGAAGAGACGTCTAAGGGGGGACAAGATTAGCCTATACAAATATATAAATGGGCCATACAAAAAATACGGTGAAAAACTGTTCAATGTAAAATGCCCTCAAAAGACAAGAGGGCACTGCCTCCAACTGGAGAAGAAAAAGTTCAGTCTCCAGTAGCGTTAAAGCTTCTTTACTGTAAGAACTGTGAATCTGTGGAATAGACTTCCTCAGGACGTGGTCACAGCCGGAACAGTGGACAGTTTTAAAAAGGGTTTAGATGAATTCTTAAAAGTAAACAACATTAATGCTTATGAAAACGTGTAGTTTGAGTCTCACTTTCTTCTGGGATTTGAGTTCCCACATATCCCTTGGTTGAACTTGATGGACTTATGTCTTTTTTCAACCGTATAAACTATGTAACTATGTAATATGTTCATTTCTCTACTGTCCTTTTTGGTACAGTACAATATTTAAGTAAAAAAATAAAAATAAAAAAGATAACCTGATGTGTTCTAAGAAAATTTTCAGACTAGCATATACAATATATAAAACCACCAGGAAGAATGTATCATTGTAGATGTATTTGAGGTTAGTTTTTAGACTGGAGTTGCTAGGTTCTCCTGTGGTAAATGTATGAAGATGGTGCACAGTAATAATACATTTGGTATAAGTGCAATTTAGCTGTACCCATTTGAGTAAAAGTATGCCTGAAAGATACCTGTCATGGAGTTGTGACTTTTTTTTGCAACTTATTAAAAAGAAGCATTTCATAAATATGTCATGAAAGTGATCTACTCTGGCACTGGAAGGTGCAGTGCTCAAAAAGTCAGAAAAAATGTTTATGCAAGTGACCACAAAAAGTTGCAAAGCCCAGAATCTTTGAATACAGAATTCTGGCGTGCTGGACTTGACAAATTCCCCCTATAGTTTTCCTTGATTCTTTTCTACTGTAATGGTTGCGCACACACACACACACACACAGAAGGGAGGATAGTGACCACTGCGCTCCACCCTCACCCCTGGCCCTGCCTACTTGCCTTGCAAGTCCTAATGACAGGGGACAACTGGACGGCAATCCCGAGATTGGAATAAGTGCTGTGAGGACAGACAAGACAAACAACGGCGAGTGAATGGACTGAGTCAATACCTGGAGAGCAACGAAGTACAAATGGAGCAAGCAAAGAATAGTCAGGAGAAGCTGGGGTAATAAATACCAGGAGCATCATGAAGTACCAAAGGAGTCAGCAGAGGATCGTCAGGAGATAGCCGGGATCTGAATACCAGGAGAGCAGCGCAGAACAGAAGGAGCAGGCAGAGGATTGTCAGTAGATACACAGAGGGTAAGTATGCCAGGTATGCAAAATCACAGCATAACCTAAATAACAGGCAACCTGTGGCCAGCAGGCTGCCTGTTTAAATACTCAGTAGCAGGGGTCATGTGCTGTGGCCAGCATCACATGACTCGCCCTGCTGTTCATGGCTGAGCACCGAGTGCCCAGCTCGGTTCTCAGGCTTCATCAGGTTGCTGGGGGAACTGAGGGTAGGCTAGGAGGCTCCTGTACAGAGGCGGGGCACCGTCGGCGCTGTGGAGACATTACCCCTCCCCTTATGCGGGGCCACCGGACCCAAAACTTCAGGCGATAGCTTCCCAGGATGGTCAGCATGGAATTTTCTAACCAGTCTAGGGGCATGAACCTCCCTAGCTGGTACCCAAGACCTTTCCTCGGGTCTATAACCGTTCCAGTGGACCAGGTACTGTAAAGAATTGTGCACTCTCCTGACATCCACAATCTTAGACACCACATACTCTACAGAATTATCAACAAGGAACGGCAGAGGCGCGGCTTGCGATGGTACAACAGGTTCAATATATTTTTTAAGTAGGGATTTATGAAACACATCATGAATGTGGAACGACTTGGGCAGCTCCAGCCTAAACGATACCGGGTTAATCCGTTCCGTAATTTTATACGGCCCTATAAAACGTGGAGCAAATTTTCTAGAAGCTACTTTGAGCGAGAGATTCTTGGAGGACAACCACACCTTATCCCCAACCTGAAAGTTCACCCCCTTAGAACGTCTCCTATTGGCCTTGACTTTCTTAGTATTTTGAGCCTTTTCTAGATTCGATTGAACCCGAGCCCAAACTGTGCACAGTTCAGAGGAGACCTTATCCGCCTCCGGGTTAGAGGAGGAGACGGATGACCCAGAATGAAAACGAGGATGGAAACCATAGTTACAAAAGAACGGGGAGACACCAGCAGAAGAATTAACATGGTTATTCAGAGCAAATTCAGCCAACGGAAGATATTTAACCCATAATTGCTGGTCATCAGCAACATATGACCTAAGGAATTGTTCCACAGACTGATTAAGGCGTTCAGTCTGCCCATTACTCTCAAGGTGGTAGGCGGACGAAAAAGACAATGAAATTGAACATTTCTGACAGATGGCCCTCCAAAACTTGGACACAAACTGCACACCCCTGTCAGATACAATATTCTCCGGAATACCATGTAAACGTACAATCTGTTTCACAAATATAGACGGCAGAGTTTTAGCATTCGGGAGTTTAGAAAGGGCAATAAAATGAACCATCTTGCTAAACATACTGACCACTACCCAAACCACAGTCTTATCCTCCGCAGGCAGCAGGTCAGTGATAAAGTCCATTGAGATATGGGACCTTGTGAGAGGACCGCTCTTGCCCCGTCCTCGGACGCATCCACCTCCACAATAAAAGGTTTCTCTTGATCTGGCTGGATCAGAATGGGAGCACTACTAAATGCATTTTTTAGGGTTTCAAATGAAGTTACAGCTACAGCAGAAGACCCCACCGGGTACCACTCATCTCCACTACAAATAGGAAAAAGAGGCTACAATTTGCACGAGCTCACCAAAATAGGACTGTTGAAGACTGGAAAAATGTTGCCTGGTCTGATGAGTCTCAATTTCTGTTGAGACATTCAAATGGTAGAGTCCGAATTTGGCGTAAACAGAATGAGAACATGTATCCATCCTCTGATGGCTACTTCCAGCAGGATAATGCACCATGTCACAAAGCTCGAATCATTTCAAATTGGTTTCTTGAACATGACAATGAGTTCACTGTACTAAAATGGCCCCCACAGTCACCAGATCTCAACCCAATAGAGCATCTTTGGGATGTGGTGGAACGGGAGCTTCGTGCCCTGGATGTGCATCCCTCAAATCTGCAAGACACAAACTGCAAGATGCTAACCTATCAATATGGGCCAACATTTCTAAAGAATGCTATCAGCACCTTGTTGAATCAATGCCACATAGAATTAAGGCAGTTCTGAAGGCAAAAGGGGGTCCAACACCGTATTAGTATGGTGTTCCTAATAATTCTTTAGGTGAGTGTATATAATTGGTATATAACACCCCTGCTTCAATCACTTTTTTTGGGGGGGCAACTGGTATTTCACACCAGTAGAAATTATTTGTTCCAATATCGTTTGTCACTCTGTGAGCTGAGGTAAAGCAGCAAAAAAATTCAAAAAAAGTAGCACTACCGAAATGCACTATATAGAAAGTATATTATTGGTATATAACACCACTTATTCAAACAGTTTATTTGGGGGGCAACTGGTATATCACGCCAGTTGAAATTATTTGCTCCAATAGCGTTTTTTAACTCTGTGTAGCTAAGGTAACGCAGCAAAACAGCAAACAAATGCTGCACTGCCCAAATGCACTATATAGAGAGTATGTAATTGGTATATCACACCCCTGCTTCAATCAGTTTTTTTTGGGGGGCAACTGGTATATCACACCAGCAGAAATTATTTGTTCCAATAGAGTTTGTTACTCTGTGTAACTGAGGTCATGCAGCAAAACCACAAACAAATGCTGCACTACCCAAATGCACTATATAGAAAGTATATAATTGGTATATAACACCCCTGCTTCAATCAGTTTTTTTGGGGGGCAACTGGTACTGTATATTACATTTCCTCTCTCCACCCAGTGCATAGTCACAGGTGGGAGTAACTATAGCGTCTATCAAACACACTTGATTTCCTATATAAACCTGAGAGCGCCAAATGCACTCCACTTTTACGAATAAGACTTTTCGAAACGCGTCAAACAGCCTGTACCAAGAGAGATCTTGAGCCCTGTACTGTCCGTGTGTAACTATTGAATAAAATGGAGAACTTGATACTTCGGAAAAAAGTGAGTGCTGGAGTCTGAATTTACCCATTTTCTATGTACCTGAACAAGGAGGTTGAAAAACCAGGACACCGTGCACGCGGATACATTTTTACCGCAGATATAGTGAGCTGGTATTTCACACTACATATTTCAAACCTAAAAAAGGACTTTTTTTTTACCGTAACTCACCGATCCGCAAAGAAGTAAGCTGTCTCCACAACAAAAGAACACAATTTAACGGATAAAGGGGTTCCTCTCTTCTCTCTGTATATCATCTGGCAAGGCTGATCAGTGCGAACTCTGCTATGGCCTTCTGTGCATCACCGGAACGGAGATCTAAAGCAAACCAAGTTTTCTCAGATACTGACAAATATGCACCGCAGGATGTATCCAATGCTATGGATATAAATCAATTTGAAAGAGCTCTTAACCAGGAAACCAGGCTCTGGTGGGACCATACCACACTGGTTAAGTATTTGGAAAAAAACATGATCCCGAGAGGATTACGCATAAAGAAAATTCCCATAAAGAAAATTTTTCACAGCAATTTGTACTGGAATGGAACCAAATACTGATGGACTGCTCTATAAAACTTATGACACTCATTGTCAGGTATGAGGGGGAAAAATTGCAGGATTTACAAATGGATATAAATGCATTAAAATTGAAATTAAATAGACCGGAAAATACAATGGAGTATGAAATGCTACAAAAAAATATAAGTGCTAATATAAAAGAAATGGAAGAACATATTATTGAAATGAAGCATAAAAAATTCCAAAGGGACTTATATGATTACAAGCATGACCAGATATATGAATGGGGCAGAAGGGAAAATCCCTATTCCACCCCCAAATCGATTCTAAAAAAGAACAATACTAATAAAAGAAATAAAGGACAGGGGTACTCACCAAAAGTGAATTTTTCATCAGAATTGGATACTATGGAACTCAGCGATCTATCTCTTGATTCGACACAAGATTTTACTCAAGAAAGAACAAACGAAACAATGAGACCCAAAACCTCTTACTACAAAAAAAATAAACCAAACAGAAATTACCAATCAGCTCCGGCAAAAAACGAATCCGGAGAGCGGATGGCAACCCGACAAAAGAGGAGGTAATTAATGTACCAAAAGCTGATGAAATATACACCTGTAACAACGACGTAATCAACTTGTCCAAAGAGACTTTAACAAAAGAACAAATTAATGTACTAAGATTGGGTTTAAATTTCGTACCTAGTGTTAATTTTGATTTATTTATGACACTGTTGGATATTAATAGATTTATTAGACAACTAACAGTAGCCAGACATTTTTTTGATGTTCCTCCCCCTGGATACCCTCCAAGCATGTCGGATACTCCAACCATGCACAATCAATATGTTGGAATGGAATTCCAGGAGCAGTTAACGCTGACGTGCCTGGAGGATCTCCAGAGGGAACAAGAACAGGTAATTAATCTTCTTAATCCTCTCAATATGTATAGCTTCAAAACTTCAAATCCTTCTTTCTATCCACTCACGTCTCGTACTCCTAATATGGATTTATTCCAGGAATTGGTTGAGAAGGAGCTGAAACAGGTGCATGATACTCTTAAAGACGCCAACGTATCCCACAATGTCTCCAAAGAACAGAAACAAGCTCTTAAAGAGCTAGCTGACAACTCAAAAATAATTATAAAAATGGCAGACAAAGGGGGATCCGTTGTCGTCTTAGACAAGGATGTATATTATGAACAAATGATAAAAATTTTGAGAGAGGATGATACATATACCAAACTTGCATCTAATCCTGTTATAAAATATCAAATGGAATATATAAATATCCTGAAAATAGGTCTAAATCATGCACATATTACACAAAAACAGCATGATTATATGAATGTAAAATATCCTATTACCCCAATCATGCATGCAGTCCCTAAAATGCACAAAAAAATTAATCCACCACCGTTTCGCCCTATAGTCAGTGGTATAGGGTCTCTAACTGAAAGACTAGGCAATTGGTTGGATTGCATAATCCAACCTATGGTCAAAAGGACACCGGGTTACATCAAGGACACATCAGAAGTTCTGCGATCATTTTATAATAAAAAATGGAATTCTGAATACAAATGGTTGACGGTAGATGTGGTCGCATTATACCCCTCTATCCCACATTCCATTGCACTTGAAGCACTGGAGTATCATCTCCACAAGTGCAGTGGTTATGGAAATGAATTCATAGATTATGTCCTTGATGTAACCCGCTTCCTTATGTGCCACAATTATTTTTTATTTGACAATGTGTTTTACCTTTAAACAAAAGGTGTTTCAATGGGGGCCAAATATTCCCCAGCCCTTGCTAATTTAACCATGATTTACTGGGAGTTAAAATACATATATAATGTCAACAATCCCTTTGCTCACTGTTTGAACTGGTATGGCAGGTACATCGACGATCTGCTCATAATATGGAGTGGCGATGTACCTGCCATACATAAGTTCGTACAGTATATACAAAACAACAACTATAACTTCAAATTCACATACAATGAGGATTCTAGTATGATGAATTTTTTGGATTCGAAACTTACGGGTATCCCTAATAATGTCATCCAGACAGAAACGTACCGCAAAGAAATTGCGGGGAATACAATTCTAAGGGCTGACAGTCATCACTGCCACCATACCATCAAATCTATCCCAGTAGGAGAATTTATACGGGCCAGGAGAAACTGCAATACACTGGAGGCCTTCAAACGTGAATGCCATATAATATGGAGGCGCCTCTTGGAAAGAAAATATCCTATGTGGATGATTTCAAGAGGATTACAAATAGCCAAAAACAAATGTAGGGAATCATTGCTTTTTAAAAATATAAATAAACATAACAATACAATCAAAGGCAAATATGACAGAAATAAATGTAGAAATGAAAGAATACAAAAAACAAGCAGTTTATACTGCAAGAATAAACAACAATATTACGGAACTAAAAGGTACAAAAGAGGAGCTAAATGAAAATAACATAAATGAAAACAAAAATATACAACCCACTCTAGTACTGACATATAGTCGCCAATACAATTTAATCCGCAATATTGTCAAAAAATATCTCCCAGTTCTACACGAGGATAATATACTTAATGCGGTACTGAAAGAGGGTTGCAGGATTGTATCCAAAAGACCACAAACAATAGGAAATTCCTTGTCCCCGTCCATGTTTATACGTGAATCCTGTCCCCAAATAGACACATGGCTGACATACAAGGGCTTCACACGCTGTGGCAGTCAGCGCTGCCGAACCTGCAATTATGTACAAAATACAAAAACCTTTTGTAATGCAGATCAGACACAGAATTACAATATAAAGTCCTACATTAATTGCAATACAAAAGCAGTAGTCTATGTGATCCTCTGTGAATACTGCAACAAAATGTATATAGGATGTACCATAAGGAAATTTAAAAAACGTATTTTAGAACATCTCAATTACATAGATAATCCCTCTTATACTAACATATCAAACACTGCCAGACACTTCATTGACAGACATAACCGTAGCTCAAAATACTTCAAAACATATGCTATAGAACATGTAAAAATATCCACTAGAGGAGGAGACATAAAACATCAAGTCAATCTGAGAGAGGCCTATTGGATATTTAAATTGGAGACAAGATATCCAAAAGGCCTTAACTTAAGAAGGGAGATCATGCACTTTTATTGATTATTTACGGTGATAAATGGATCAACATACTCATGCCCATCTTTTGCTCTTTCTTTCTACTGTTTGCGCTTATATTGTGCATGAACCATACTAATGTATATAACCTCGAGCATGTTTCTCAATACTTTTTCTTGAAAGACAAATTGAGAAACAACGCACATATAATGTGAACGGATCCCTACTTAATACAGTGATTTTCCTAGCAGAGTTTTTTTTTTCTTCTTTCTATATCTGTTTCTTTTTTCAGTTTTATTTTATTTTTCTAAGCTATGAAATTTTAATATGCTGGAAGAGATATCTGTACATACTGAAACAACTTTGTTTTTAATGAAATGTCATATAACTCTATGTATGTCAGATATTTGATTGAAATGATTTTGATGCTCCAGGTGACAACTATTTGAAACAAGTGCTGTGCAAAGGGGAGTAATTATGACTGCCCCATGCTATTTCCTCTCTCCACCCAGTGCATAGTCACAGGTGGGAGTAACTATAGCGTCTATCAAACACACTTGATTTCCTATATAAACCTGAGAGCGCCAAATGCACTCCACTTTTACGAATAAGACTTTTCGAAACGCGTCAAACAGCCTGTACCAAGAGAGATCTTGAGCCCTGTACTGTCCGTGTGTAACTATTGAATAAAATGGAGAACTTGATACTTCGGAAAAAAGTGAGTGCTGGAGTCTGAATTTACCCATTTTCTACTGTATATCACACCAGTAGAAATGATTTGTTCCAATAGCGTTTGTCCCTCTGTGTAGCTGCAGTATCGCAGCAGAACCGCACACAACTGCTGCACAATACAAATGCACTATAATATACAGTCAGGTCCATAAATATTGGGACATCAACACAATTGCCAAATTTTTGGCTCTATACACCACCACAATGGATTTGTAATGAAACGAACAAGACGTGCTTTAACTGCAGACTGTCAGCTTTAATTTGAGGGTATTTACATCCAAATCAGGTAAACGGTGTAGGAATTACAACAGTTTGCATATATGCCTCCCACTTGTTAAGGAACCAAAAGTAATGGGACAATTGGCTTCTCAGCTGTTCCATGGCCAGGTGTGTGTTATTCCCTCGTTATCCCAATTACAATGAGCAGATAAAAAATCCAGAGTTCATTTCAAGTGTGCTATTTGCATTTTGAATCTATTGCTGTCAACTCTCAAGATGAGATCCAGAGAGCTGTCACTATCAGTGAAGCAAGCCATCATTAAGCTGAAAAAACAAAACAAACCAATCAGAGAGATAGCAAAAACATTATTTGTGGCCAAAACAACAGTTTGGAACATTCTTAAAAAGAAGGAACGCACCGGTGAGGTCAGCAACACCAAAAGACCCGGAAGACCACGGAAAACAACTGTGGTGGATGACCGAAGAATTCTTTCCCTGGTGAAGAAAACACCCTTCACAACAGTTGACCAGATCAAGAACACTCTGCAGGAGGTAGGTGTATGTGTGTCAAAGTCAACAATCAAGAGAAGACTTCACCAGAGTTAATACATAGGGTTCACCACAAGATGTAAACCATTGGTGAGCCTCAAAAACAGGAAAGCCAGATTAGAGTTTGCCAAACGACATCTAAAAAAGCCTTCACAGTTCTGGAACAACATCCTATGGACAGATGAGACCAAGATCAATTTGTACTAGAGTGATGGGAAGAGAAGGGTATGGAGAAGGAAAGGAACTGCTCATGATCCTAAGCATACCACCTCATCAGTGAAGCATGGTGGTGGTAGTGTCATGGCATGGGCATGTATGGCTGCCAATTGAACTGGTTCTCTTGTATTTATTGATGATGTGACTGCTGACAAAAGCAGCAGGATGAATTCTGAAGTGTTTCGGGCAATATTATCTGCTCCTATTGAGCCAAATGCTTCAGAACTCATTGGATGGCGCTTCACAGTGCAGATGGACAATGACCCAAAGCATACTGCAAAAGCAACCAAAGAGTTTTTTAAGGGAAAGAAATGGAATGTTATGCAATGGCCAAGTCAATCACCTGACCTGAATCCGATTGAGCATGCATTTCACTTGCTGAAGACAAAACTGAAGGGAAAATGCCCCATGAACAAGCAGGAACTGAAGACAGTTGCAGTAGAGGCCTGGCAGAGCATCACCAGGGATGAAACCCAGCGTCTGGTGATGTCTATGCGTTCCAGACTTCAGAATGTAATTGACTGCAAAGGATTTGCAACCAAGTATTAAAAAGTGATTATGATTATTATTTTGTCCCATTACTTTTGGTTCCTTAACAAGTGGGAGGCACATATGCAAACTGTTGTAATTCCTACACCGTTCACCTGATTTGGATGTAAATACCCTCAAATTAAAGCTGACAGTTTGCAGGTAAAGCACATCTTGTCCGTTTCATTTCAAATCCATTGTGGTGGTGTATAGAGCCAAAAATGTGTCGATGTCCCAATATTTATGGACCTGGCTGTACTTTCTATGTAAGAAAGTATATTATAAGTATATTAAACCCCTCAGTAAGTCACACCTATCGATAGCATGCCTATACCAGTCCTTAAAAGGACTTTTGTGGCCCTATTAGCTAGCGTTTGGTGTCCCTAACATTCTGTCCCCGCTCCACACAGCAACCTCTCCCTACACTGGCAAAAGACTGAATGTAAAATGGCGGCCAGATCGGGTTTATTTATAAGGTAGGGGGTATGTTCATGTGCTGAAACGTCTTAATTGGCTGTCCTGTACCACCTAATGGATGTGTCATGGGTCAAAGTTCTTCACAATGTAAAAGAATGTGGCTCAAACCGTGAATGAGCAAAGTTCGCCACGAAACGACCGCCGGGCAAACCGCAAAGCCATCTCTATTGGTGACCACCTCCAGGACTCCAGGGCAGAATAAAGGAGCAATGATCCCCAAAGTCCCCTATCTCCAGTACCTGACACAGGCACAAATATATTGATGTTTCTATATAACATAATGTAGTAAAAGGGGCACTTCACGGAATTCACCTCTTGTCTCTCTATTGGCTCTGGCTTCTAATCTACCCCTCATTCGTGATTTATGCTGCACCCCGTTTTTTTCTCATTTGCTGCTGTTTGCAAACAGAACCCCGGCCTAAGCACACAATAGAATCAGTGCATAGACAGTGGAGTTACATTACAAAAAAGTTAGAATTAGAGATAGGTGAATCCCAAACTTTTGGAAATCATTTTGGACAAATCTCTCAAAACGGAGGCCATCGTTTTATAGGTCAGAAGACAGAGAAGACGGCATCTACACGTAAAAGGGTTAATTTTGGCCCTTTTTTTAAATACAACAGTGCAACATGTCTTTAACCCCTTCAGGAGACCATTTTTCACCAGGCCAGGCCAAATTTTGGAATTCTGATGTGTCACTTTATGTGTTAATAGCTTTGGAACGTTTTACTTATCCAAGCCATTCTGAGAATGTTTTCTCATGATACATTATAATTCATGACAGTGGTAAATTTGAGTTGAGATATTTCACATTTTTTTATTTTTAAAAAATCCAAAATTTACCAAATGTTTTAAAAAATTCATAATTTTCAAAATGTTAATTTATTTGCTTTTAAGACAGATAGTGATACCTCATGAAAAATTATTACTTTATTTTTACCAAATATCTACTTTATGTTGTAATCATTTTGTAAATGTTATTTTAACTTTTTTCAATGTTAGATGGAGTACAATTTTAGATGCAATTTTGAAAAAAGGAAAGAATAATCAAAAACCTGCTTTTTAAAGGACCAATTCAGTTATGAAGTCACTTTGTGGGGCTTGCATAATATTAATCACCCATACATTACCCCAATTTAAAAACTATACCCCTCAAGTTATTCAAATATGATTTTACAAACTTAGTAAAATCCTTGAGGTGTTCCACAAGAATTAAAAGAAAATATATCTGAAAAATTTTGCAAATGTTCCATTATAATGTATTTTTTCCTGCAAAACATCAAGGGTTAACAGCAAAAAAACCTCAATATTTATTACCCTGATTCTGCAATTAACAGAAACACCCTATATGTGGTCGTAAACTGCTGTATGAATACATGGCAGGGGCAGAAGGGGTGGAGCAGCATATGGATTTTGGAGGGCACAATTCACTGGCATAATTTTAAATTGCCTTGCCACATTTGACGAACCCTAATGCACCCTGACAGTAGAAATTCCCAAAAAGTGACCCCTTTATGGAAACTAGGGGATAAGTTAAGACAGTTTTATTGGTACTATTTTGGGGTACAAATTATTTTGATTGCTCGATACTACACTTTTTGTGAGGCAAGGTACCATTTGTATTTTTTTTTTTACGGCATTCACCTGACAGGACAGATTATGTGTTATTTTTAAAGAGCAGATTGTTGCAGATGTGATGATACCAAATATGTCTATTTTTTTGTTTCAGTTTTACATACTAAAACTTTTTTGGAAAAAAAATCATGTTTTTGTATCTCCATTTTCTGAAAGCAATATATATTATTTTTTTTTCTGCTGATCGTCTTGTGTAATGGCTTGTTTTTTGTGGGAACAGTTGCCATTTTTATTGGTACCAGTTTTGGGTACATAAGATTTTTTGATTGTTCAATATAAAAAAATATATGCGGCAAGGTAATCAAAAATGGCTATTTTGGCACAGTTTTTATTTTATTTATTTTTTATGATGTCCACCTGAGGGGTTACATCATATGATATTTTTGGACGCAGCAATATCTAATGTCTATTCTGTATGTATTACCGGTATATCTTTTATTTATTTCAGTTTTACCCAAATGCATTTTTGAAAAAAAATCATGCTTTTGTGTCTCCATTTTCTCCATCCCAATGCTCAGGTGCACGCTGCCATGGCTAAAAACATAGAGAAAAAAAGACAATGCAACAGCACCCTGCATACCAGATAAAGTACAATTATGCCATAGTCACAAAAAATATTATAGTGCTCATGCTACGCTTGTTTATAAAGTGAGATGGCTGGCAAATGCATTTTGTACAAAACCATCTGAGCCCGTCTGCCGAACGTCAAGGCGATCTCTGTAAGAAGGGTCCTAACACTAAATACTACCTGTTATGGCCTAATTAAAATCAGCCTGTCTCCCCTATAGGCTGATTTTAATTAATCTCAGTATAAAGCTGTGGCCTGCTCTCACTACATTCATTGGAAGCTGTCCGGCACAAGGAAAGGTATGGAGTGGGCACGGCATGCATGTTGGTACCTGCATCCCTTGTAAGTAATGGAGGCAATTATGGCACCAAAAATGGTAAAAGGCAGAGTGGACCCAGCATGCATGTGGATCCAACTCAGCAGAGGGGCTCAGATGGTTTTGTACAAAATGCATTTGCCAAGCATCTCACTTTATAAATAAGAGTAGCATTAGCACTATAATATTTTTTGTGACTATGGAATTATTGTACTTTATCTGCTATGCATTGTCTTCTTTTTTTCTCCATTTTCTGAAAGCCATTTTTTTTTCTACAATATTTTTTATAGAGCCGCTGGGTATGAATGCAGAGATATCTAATATATCAATTTTATTTTAAAAATTAATTTTTTTATTAAAAATTGCTTCTTGAAGGGAAAGGGGCACCTTTTTTTTTACTGTAAAGTTTTATTTTTATTTTATTTTATAAAACGCTTTTTACACTTTTTATTTCTGTCCCAGTACAGGGATGTCATCATTTCAGGGTCTGTGGCTGGGTCTCACAAGCTTATGTACATGGCAGGCCCATTGCCCCCCTGTCACTGCAACATGGGGGGCTGATGGAGAGGCAGAGGGAGCCCAATCCCTCTGCGATCCTCTTATATGCCACAGCCAGCGTTGATCACGGCATATAAGGGGTTAATCCACCAGTATCCGCATTTAAAGTGATGCTGGTGGATACAGCAGGGGCAGCCAGGCCCCTACATTGATCGGGTGCGCACAGCTCTTGTGCCCACCCGATCATCATGACATACTAGTACGTCAGAGATCGGTAAGTCACTTGCCGTCATGACATACTAGTATGTCAAGGGTCGTTAAGAGGTTAAATAGGCTTTTTTTGCCACAGGCTACAATCCACTTACCCATACTTACCCATATATGTTGCTGTCACTTTGAGTATGAAAGGGGCTGGATATAGCCTAGGAAACCTCAGAGTGAATACACAACTTCTCAGGTCAACTGGGACACTTGATTCTGGTTGAATTTATTTTGACCTGAATAGAATCTGTCGACTGATTTGTGCATATCAGACCCTAAATGAATTTGAAGACATTTGCTCATCTCTCGTTAGAATGATTATAAACAGGCTTGAGTAAATCGAGCTTCGGATCAGAGATTCAAAGTCTATTTGTTTAAACACTTTGCTTTAATGCTGTCAGAGACCTGTCTCCGTACAGTGTCAAAATAACGTGTAGACCAAAATCTTGTCACCTGAAGTCGCGTGAGACTTTGGTGAATGAATTCTATATTCATTTCCGCATCTTTAAAAACATCTAATATTAGGAATCCCAAGTGGGGTTTGGTACCAAGGTATCAGCCGGTACCAAACCCGACTTCAGATTCCTAATTTCAGATTTTTTTAAAGATGTAGAATCTAATACCGAATTTATTTACCGAAGTCTCACGCAACTCTGGGTGAAATGAATTTCGGCTCCACGGAGGCAATACATTTTTAATGTTGTACGGAGACAGCATTAAAATCTAATTGTTTGACCAAATCAACTTTAAATCGATGATCCAAAGCTTGATTCACTCAACACTAATTATAAATGTCAAAAAAGTAAACTAACACTGAAAACAAAGATTATCAGGTTAAAGCCTCATGTACATGACTGTATGTATTTTGCGGTCTGCAAAAAATGCGGATGACGTCCGTGTGCATTCCGTATTTTGCGGAACAGTTTGCCCATAATAGAACAGTACTATCCTTGTCCATAATGCGGACAATAATAGGACATGTTCTATTTTTTTGAAGAACGAAAATACGGACATACGGAACTGGAATGCGCATGGAGTAACTTCAGTTTTTTTTGTGGACCCATTGAAATTAATACAGTCCATAATAAAAACTTAACGGAAAGAAAATACATTCATGTGCAGGAGTCCTAAGAAAGATGACAAATGTAACATGTATTACTAAGGCTACTTTCACACTTGCGTTGTTCTTTTCCGGCATAGAGTTCCGTCACAGGGGCTCTATACCGGAAAAGAACTGATCAGGTATGTCCCCATGCATTCTGAATGGAGAGTAATCCGTTCAGTTTGCATCAGTATGTCTTCAGTTCAGTCGTTTTGACTGATCAGGCAAAAGATAAAACCGTAGCATGCTACGGTTTTATCTCCGGCTAAAAAAACTGAAGACTTGCCTGAACGCCGGATCAGGCATTTTTTCCCATAGGAATGTATTAGTGCCGGATCCGGCATTCAGAATACCGGAATGCCGGATCCGTCGTTCCGGTATGCGCATGCGCAGACTGAAAAAAAGGTGAAAAAATAAATGCCGGATCCGTTTTTGCCGGATGACACCGGAAAGACGGATCCGGCATTTCAATGCATTTTTTCGACTGATCAGGCATTTTTAAGACTGATCAGGATCCTGATCAGTCTTACTAATGCCATCAGTTAGCATACATTTTGCCTGATCCGGCAGGCAGTTCCGGCGACGGAACTGCCTGCCGGATCTCTCTGCCGCAAGTGTGAAAGTAGCCTAAGGTATATGAACATCAATAGAGAAGGGAAAGTGATTCTGGATTGATATCAATCCGCTCTTCAGAATGAATTTGTGCTTAGATTTAACTCCAGAAGGGACAATTTTTAAACGTGCACCAAGTAAAATGTCAGATTATAAGAAGAATGCATCAGTATATTTAATTTTAGCAGATACAATTCTGATTTGAAGTTGTCTGTTAACACCAATTTATCAAACTGGTGTAATGTAGAACTGGCTTAGTTGCTCATAGCAACCAATCACATTCCACCTTTCATTTCCCAAAGAAGCTGTCAAAAATAAAAGGTGGAATCTGGTTGCTATGAGCAACTAAGCCAGTTCTACTTTACACCAATTTGATAAATGACCCCACAAGTACTGTAGGATATCAGAGAACGGGAAAAACAAAACAGTAGATTGAAGTCTCATATCAGGGGCGGACATATCGCCGGTGCAGCCGGTTCAGCTGCACAGGGGCCCGGCGTGTGAGGGGGCCCATTCATACTAGTGAGCGCTTCTGGAAGCGCTCACTAGTATCATACTAGTAAGTGCATCCAGAAGCGCTCACTAGTATGCAAGAGATCGGCGCTTGCTTACTTACCCCTCCGGCGCTGGTCTCCTCTAGCCTGACTGCGTACAACGCGCACTATGACCTGACGCTGTACATAGTCAGGTCACTTGTGCAGTGCGGGATGTTGGAGACAGGACAGGGAGAGCAGGAGAGGTAAGTTTTAATTATTTATTTTAGTCTGATCTGAGGTCTGATATAATGGGGCCCTGGGGTCTGTCACATCATGGGGGCCTGAAATAAGCATTTGGGGGTGCCTGATTCTGGGGGTCCGACTCCTGACTGAGCAGGGGGGGCCTGAATGAGCATATGGGGGGGCTGAGCAACTGACATATGGAGGGGCTGAGCAACTGACATATGGAGGGGCTGAGCAACTGACATATGGGGGGCTGAGCTACTGACATATGTGGGGGCTTAATAAATATATAACTGATATTGGGGGGTCCTCCTGAGTAACTGATATGGGGGGTGTCCTGGGCAACTGACATATGGGGGGGATAAATAAATAACTGATATTGGGGGGGTTCCTCCTGAGTAACTGATATGGGGGGGTCCTGGGCAACTGGCATATGGGGGGGTCTGAGCAACTGATATGGGGGCATGAATGGGCATCTGATAGGGGGGGTCCTGAGCAACAGATATGGGGGCCTATCTGAGCAAGTGACATATGGGGGGCTGCCTATTTTATATACTGTAATATGCAAAATAACTGTTTTATATACTGGCAGACATGGGGGGCACTATGGAGGGGGAGGAGCACTATGGGGGGGCCCTATCTTGTATACTGGCCGACATGGGGGGCACTATGGAGGGGGGGAGCAATATGGGGGCCCTATCTTATATACTGGAACACATGGGGGGCACTATGGAGAGGGAGAAGCACTATGGGGACCCTATCTTATATACTGGAACACATGGGGGGCACTATGGAGAAGGGGGGAAAGGAGCACTATGGGGGAATCTTCTGGGGCCCTATCTTATATACTGGCAGACATGGGGGGCACAATGGAGGGGAGGAGCACTTTGAGGGCCCTATCTTACAGGGAGTGCAGAATTATTAGGCAAATTAGTATTTTGATCACATCATCTTCTTTATGCATGTTGTCTTACTGCAAGCTGTATAGGCTCGAAAGCCTACTACCAATTAAGCATATTAGGTGATGTGCATCTCTGTAATGAGAAGGGGTGTGGTCTAATGACATCAACACCCTATATTAGGTGTGCATAATTATTAGGCAACTTCCTTTCCTTTGGCAAAATGGGTCAAAAGAAGGACTTGACAGGCTCAGAAAAGTCAAAAATAGTGAGATATCTTGCAGAGGGATGCAGCACTCTTAAAATTGCAAAGCTTCTGAAGCGTGATCATCGAACAATCAAGCGTTTCATTCAAAATAGTCAACAGGGTCGCAAGAAGCGTGTGGAAAAACCAAGGTGCAAAATAACTGCCCATGAACTGAGAAAAGTCAAGTGTGCAGCTGCCAAGATGCCACTTGCCACCAGTTTGGCCATATTTCAGAGCTGCAACATCACTGGAGTGCCCAAAAGCACAAGGTGTGCAATACTCAGAGACATGGCCAAGGTAAGAAAGGCTGAAAGACGACCACCACTGAACAAGACACACAAGCTGAAAGACTGGGCCAAGACTGGGCCAAGAAATATCTCAAGACTGATTTTTCTAAGGTTTTATGGACTGATGAAATGAGAGTGAGTCTTGATGGGCCAGATGGATGGGCCCGTGGCTGGATTGGTAAAGGGCAGAGAGCTCCAGTCCGACTCAGACGCCAGCAAGGTGGAGGTGGAGTACTGGTTTGGGCTGGTATCATCAAAGATGAGCTTGTGGGGCCTTTTCGGGTTGAGGATGGAGTCAAGCTCAACTCCCAGTCCTACTGCCAGTTTCTGGAAGACACCTTCTTCAAGCAGTGGTACAGGAAGAAGTCTGCATCCTTCAAGAAAAACATGATTTTCATGCAGGACAATGTTCCATCACACGCGTCCAAGTACTCCACAGCGTGGCTGGCAAGAAAGGGTTTAAAAGAAGAAAATCTAATGACATGGCCTCCTTGTTCACCTGATCTGAACCCCATTGAGAACCTGTGGTCCATCATCAAATGTGAGATTTACAAGGAGGGAAAACAGTACACCTCTCTGAACAGTGTCTGGGAGGCTGTGGTTGCTGCTGCACGCAATGTTGATGGTGAACAGATCAAAACACTGACAGAATCCATGGATGGCAGGCTTTTGAGTGTCCTTGCAAAGAAAGGTGGCTATATTGGTCACTGATTTGTTTTTGTTTTGTTTTTGAATGTCAGAAATGTATATTTGTGAATGTTGAGATGTTATATTGGTTTCACTGGTAAAAATAAATAATTGAAATGGGTATATATTTGTTTTTTGTTAAGTTGCCTAATAATTATGCACAGTAATAGTCACCTGCACACACAGATATCCCCCTAAAATAGCTAAAACTAAAAACAAACTAAAAACTACTTCCAAAAATATTCAGCTTTGATATTAATGAGTTTTTTGGGTTCATTGAGAACATGGTTGTTGTTCAATAATAAAATTAATCCTCAAAAATACAACTTGCCTAATAATTCTGCACTCCCTGTATATACTAGCACACATGGGGGGCACTATGGAGAAGGGGGAGCACTATGGGGGCATCTACTGGGGACCCTATCTTATATAATGGCACACATGGGGGCACTATGGAGAAGGGAGGAGAGGAGCACTATTGGGGTCATTATATAGGGAAATCATACTGGCACACATTATGGGGGCATTTTATACTGGCACATTGTCAGGCACCATGGGGATAAGGGGAGCCGCACCATTGGGGTACGATATAAGAGTATTTTATACTGGCGCAAATTATAGGGCACTATGGGGACCTTGTCTCAACTGGGGGCACTAAAAGGTTTTTTGGGCACACAGTAAGGGGCATTGGCACACATTATTAGGGTACTATGGGGACATTGGCTCTACAGGGGGCACTAAGAGGAGGTATTTTTTATACTGCCACACAACAGGGCACTTTTATTTTTACTGTAACACATTATAAAGAGAATTATTACTACCGGGGGCATTATGGTGGGCTTTATTACAGTTGAGGGACTATGAGGAACATGAATACTAGTATGAACACTATGGGAGTATTATTACTTCTGGGACACAGTGGGGAAATTATTACTGTAGGGGGCACTATTACTACTATGTGCTGTCTGGTAGATAATTATTTCTATTGGTGGGACTTTGGGGAGCAGTATTACTGTGGGGGCACACTGGCACAGTATCAGCTTAGCACAATTATTTTTGGGGAACATTATGTTTACCCTATTAGTGTCAGGGACACTGTTTCCTGGGCACAGTTATTTTTTAGGACACTGTGTGCCAATAATTATTGAAGGGGAACTATCTGTATGTAACCTGTATAGGGAGCACAGCGGGCACAGTATTGGGGGTGGCAAGATAGGGTGTTCAGAAGGTGGGAGGATGATGGAAAAGTAAGAAACTAAGATGTCTGTCTTTTAAACTCTGCAGAGAGAAGAGATGGCTGAAAAATCATCATGGCGGTCTGGTCTGAAAGGAGAAGATGAGGATAGAGAACATCTACATCAAAGGAGACATCACTGGATGTAAGAGGTATGTGGTGCTGTATTAGGCTATCTTCACATCTGCGTTAGTGATTCTGGCAGGCTGTTACAGCAGAGAACAGCCTGCTGGAATTCACTGGATCCGACACTGCTGGATGCAGACAGAATGCCCGCCTGCCCCATTGACTATAATGGGGTACGGCAGAGATCCAGCCATAATCTGGCAAAAATGCAGAGAATCAGCGGGACAGCATGCTGCGGTTTGTGTCCGGCTGATTCCTTGCATTTTCAGCCGGATCAGGTGGCCGGAACGTAGTGTCGCAGGTGTGAAAGTAGCCTTACCCTGTATGTTTTGTACTGCTCTAAGTAATGTTAGGCGGAATAGGTTAGGTTGCAAATTTGGCTTGGGGGGGGGGATGGGGGAGCCCAGGCAGATTCTTTGCACAGGAGCCCTCTGCTGTCTGTGCCCGCCCCTATCTTCTCAAATATGCTTCCCATAATGTTCTCTTACTGATTTAGCAAATTATTAACCCCTTCACGCAACATCACGTACATGTACGTGGGGGAATGTGGTGCCTCACCGCATCCCCCCGTGCATGTACGTAATCGGCTTTCTGTGTCAGCGCAGGGAGCGAAGCGCTGAAGCTTCAGTGAAGCCGGCGTGCTGGGGTTGCTAGGCGACCAGAGAAGCCGGCAGGCACTGTATAGGAGCTCTGACCCGCCCGCGATCGCTGTGATTGGTCCATTACTGCAGAGGGACCAATCGCAGCGCATCGGGGCAGGTAAGGGGGGGTTAGGGAGGGACTATGTGCTTCTCCTTCTCTGATCGCCCCAATTCCTGTCAGGGAAGCGATCAGAGAAGGAGATAGTGTGAAAATATTCCCGACCTATGACGAGTATACTCGTCATGGAGCACTGCTACTTAGCGCGCCATGATGAGTATACACGTCATGGCATTTAACTGTCACCATGTCTGCAGACATGGTGACAGCGCTGAGATCCCGGCTGTCACACACAGCCGGGCACCTTGGGTCAATGCCGAGGGGGGTCCTATGACCCCCCCCCTATCGGCGATCGCTGCAAACCGCAGGTCAATTCAGACCTGCGGTTTGTAGCGCTTTCTGCAGTTTCTGATCCCCGCGGTCCCTGACCGCGGGGATCAGAAACTTTAGTATGTCCAAAATAAAGCTTTTTCACCCCCCCTGCACCCCTGAATGATATTATGTGGGCGGGTGGTGCAGGGGGGGTGTCGCAGGCGGTGGGGAGGTGCGTTAAGGTGCGATCCCCCGCTCGCCTCCCCTTGAATGATCGTTGGCGTCTAGTGGGTATACCAGGGTGCCAGCACATTGCTGGCACCCTGGTATAAACGGCTGACATCTGCGATGCGATGTCAGCCGTTTAACCCTTTCCATACAGCGGTCCGTATGGACCGCTGTATTGAAAAGATTAACAGCGCAGGGAGCTCCCTCTCCCATCGGGGGGCTGCTGTGCCTTTGCAGCCCCCCGATGGGAGAGGGAGAGAGCCCCCAGAAAGCCCCCAGAAAGCCCCCCTCAGCCCTGTGCTTACCCTTCCCCGTCTGCGCAGTTCTGACCAGTACTGAGCAGACGGGGAAGGTTCCCATGGCAACAGGACGCTTCTCAGGCGTCCTGCTGTCAATGGTGCTGAACAGATCTGTGCTAAAAGGCATAGATCTGTTCAGACAAGTGTAAAATACAGTACAGTACAATATATATTGTTCTGTACTGTATTATACAGACATCAGACCCACTGGATCTTCAAGAACCAATTGGGTCTGGGTCAAAAAAAAAGTGAAAAAAAGTGAAAAAAGTAAAGTTTAAAAAAAACACATTTTTCACTGAATAAAAAATAAATAAAAAATACACTACACATATTAGGTATCGCCGCGTCCGTAACGACCTGATCTATAAAACGGTCATTTTACTTTCCCCGCACGGTGAACGCCATAAAAATAAGAAAATAAAAACTATGAGGAAATTGAAATTTTGCCCACCTTACTTCCCAAAAAAGATAATAAAAGTGATCAAAAAAGTCGCATGTACGCCAAAATAGTACCAATCAAACCGTCACCTCATCCCGCAAAAAATGAGCCCTTACATGAGACAATGGCCCAAAAAATTAAAAAACTATGGGTCTAAAGATACTAAAACATGATTTTTTTTTGTTTCAAAAATGATATTATTGTGTAAAACCCTGATAAATTATAAAAAGGTAGACATATTAGGTATTGCCATGTCCGTAAGAACCTGATCTATAAAAATATCACATGACCTAACCCCTCAGGTGAACACTGTAAAAAAAATTAAATAAAAACGGTGTCAAAAAAGCTATTTTTTTGCTACCTTACATCACATAAAGTGTAAAAGCAAGCGATCAAAAAGTCATATGCACCCCAAAATAGTACCAATCTAACCGTCATCTCATCCCGCAAAAATGATACCCAACCTGAGACAATCGCCAAAAAACTGAAAAAACTATGGCTCTCAGACTATGGAGACACTAAAACATGTTTTTTTTTTGTGTCAAAAATGATATTATTGTGTAAAACCTAAATAAATAAAAAAGTATACATATTAGGTATCGTCACGTCCGTAAGAACCTGCTCTATAAAAATAGCACATGATCTAACCTGTCAGATGAACGTTGTAAATAATAAAAAATAAAAACAGTGCCAAAACAGCTATTTTTTGGCAAATTTTCCATTTTAATTCATTTTTTCCCATAACAAAGCAAGGGTTAACAGCCAAACAAAACTCAATATTTATTGCCCTGATTCTTTAGTTTATAGAAATGCCCCATATGTGGTCGTAAACTGCTGTATGGCCACACGGCAGGGCGCAGAAGGAAAGGAGCGCCATATGGTTTTTGGAAGGCAGTTTTTGCTGGACTGGTTTTTTGACACCATGTCCCATTTGAAGCCCCCCCGATGCACCCCTAGAGTATAAACTCCAAAAAAATGACCCCATTTTGGAAACTACACTCCTCAAGGTATTCAAAACTGATTTTACAAACTTTGTTAACCCTTTAAGTGTTCCACAAGAGTTAATGGCAAATGGAGATGAAATTTCAGAATTTCTATTTTTTGTTACTTTGCTTCACAAAAAGTGTAATATAGAGCAACCAAAAATCATATGTACCCTAAAATAGTACCAACAAAACTGCCACCTTATCCCGTAGTTTCCAAAATGGGGCCACTTTTTTGGAGTTTCTAACCTAGGGGTGCATCAGGGGGCTTTAAATGGGACATGGTGTCTAAAAACAATCCAGCAAAATCTGCCTTCCAGAAACCATATGGTGTTCCTTTCCTTCTGCGCCCTGCCGTGTGCCCGTACAGCAGTTTACGACCACATATGGGGTGTTTCTGTAAACTACAGAATCAGGTCCATAAATAATGAGTTTTGTTTGGCTGTTAACCCTTGCTTTGTAACTGGAAAAAAAATATTAAAATGGAAAATCTGCCGAAAAAGTTAAATTTTTAAATTGAATCTCTATTTTCCATTAATTCTTGTGGAACACCTAAAGGGTTAACAACGTTTGTAAAATCAGTTTTGAATACCTTGAGGGGTGTAGTTTCTTAGATGGGGTCACTTTTTTGGAGTTTCTACTCTAGGGGTGCATCAGGGGGGCTTCAAATGTGACATGGTGTAAAAAAAAACAGTCCAGCAAAACCTGCCTTCCAAAAACCGTATGGCATTCCTTTCCTTCTGCGCCCTGCCGTGTGCCCGTACATCGGTTTACGACCACATATGGGGTGCTTCTGTAAACTACAGAATCAGGGCCATAAATAATGAGTTTTGTTTGGCTGTTAACCCTTGCTTTGTAACTGGAAAAAAAATATTAAAATGGAAAATCTGCCAAAAATTTGAAATTTTGAAATTGTGTCTCTATTTTCCATTAAATCTTGTGCAACACCTAAAGGGTTAACAAAGTTTGTAAAATCAGTTTTGAATACCTTGAGGGGTGTAATTTCTTAGATGGGGTCACTTTTATGCAGTTTCTACTCTAGGGGTGCATCAGGGGGGCTTCAAATGGGACATGGTGTAAAAAAAACAGTCCAGCAAAATTAGCCCTCCAAAAACCAAACGGCGCACCTTTCACTCTACGCCCCGCTGTGTAGCCATACAGTAGTTTACGGCCACATATGGGGTGTTTCTGTGAACAGCAGAGTCAGGGCAATAAAGATACAGTCTTGTTTGGCTGTTAACCCTTGCTTTGTTAGTGGAAAAAATGGGTTAAAATTGAAAATTAGGCAAAAAAATGAAATTCTCAAATTTCATCTCCATTTGCCAATAACTCTTGTGCAACACCTAAAGGGTTAATGACGTATGTAAAATCAGTTTTGAATACCTTGAGGGGTGTAGTTTCTTAGATGGGGTCACTTTTAGTGAGTTTCTACTCTAGGGGTGCATCAGGGGGGCTTCAAATGGGACATGGTGTAAATAAACCAGTCCAGCAAAATCTGCCTTCCAAAAACCAAACAGCGCACCTTTCACTCTACGCCCCGCTGTGTGGCCGTACAGTAGTTTACGGCCACATATTGGGTGTTTCTGTAAACAGCAGAGTCAGGGCAATAAAGATACAGTCTTGTTTGGCTGCTAACCCTTGCTTTGTTAGTGGAAAAAATGGGTTAAAATGAAAAATTTGACAAAAAAATTTAATTCTCAAATTTCCTCCCCATTTGCCAATAACTCTTGTGAAACACCTAAAGGGTTAACAATGTATGCAAAATCAGTTTTGAATACCTTGAGGGGTGTAGTTTCTTATATGGGGTCATTTTTGGGTGGTTTCTATTATGTAAGCCTCGCAAAGTGACTTCAGACCTGAACTGGTCCCTAAAAATTGAGTTTTTGTAAATTTCAGAAAAATTTCAAGATTTGCTTCTAAACTTCTAAGCCTTATAACATCCCCAAAAAATAAAATATCGTTCCCAAAATAATTCAAGCATGAAGTAGACATATGGGGAATGTAAAGTCATCACAATTTTTTGGGGTATTACTATGTATTACAGAAGTAGAGAAACTGAAATTTTTAAATTTGCAAATTTTTCCAAATTTTTGGTAAATTAGGTATTTTTTTGTGCAAAAAAAATAATTTTTTTGACTTCATTTTACCAGTGTCATGAAGTACAATATGTGACAAAAAAACTATCTCAGAATGGCCTCAAAGCGTTTTAAAGTTATTAGCACTTAAAGTGACACTGGTCAGATTTCCAAAAAATGGCCTGGTCCTTAAGGTGAAAATGAGCCCGGTCCTTAAGGGGTTAAACAGTGTTTCTAAACAACAGTTACAGTTAGAACTTCAAATACAAGGAGATAAGAAATAGAGGTTTGTACAAATCAATTAGTCTGATTAACAAGAATTCTTCACCTGCAAGGTGCTGTCCCCACTGGTGAGGAAGCATCATTACATTAATTATTTAACATTAATTGTATTTAGTGACATTTTGCCTCAAAGATAATCAAGTCAAAATTACTGTGTTTTTCACTTTATAATACGCACCCTAGGTTTAGATAACAGAAAATTAGAAAATATATTTTCTAGGTCCTCGTCAAAGAGAATGTGGTTTACTGAAGTGGAGGTGTCAAGGTTGATAACTTTAGGGTGTAGCATGTGGAGGGTGGGGGGGTTTGGTCAGCTACTGTTACCCTTTCTGTCATCTGCTGACCATTGTAACAACCAGCAATAGTGCATACGGTCACCTTATCAAATATACCTATCTAAATAAATGTGTCTCCTGTAGAGTTGAGCGGACACCTGGATGTTCGGGTCCGAACCCAGACCCCATTAAAGTCAATGGGGACCCAAACTTCACTTTATTATTTTCCGTTATAACATGGTTATAACGTAAAATAATACTATTAGCTTTTTCAGATCTGGGTTTTCACGATCGTTCGGGTCCGTGTACCAAAAAAACTGTTCAGGTTCGCTCAACTCTAGTCTCCTGTCCTGCTCTGTTTCCTGCCCTGCTAGATTATTTTTAAGTATTTGTCTGCTACACACATACAGTTCTCTTAGATACATATAGCTCTGTTACACAGTAACAGCTCTGCTATAAATATATACCTGTAGCTCTGCTACAAACATACAGTTCTGTTACACACATACAGTTCTGTTACACACATACAGCCCTGCTATACCCATACAGTTATATTACACCCATACAGTTCTTTTAGATACAGATAGCTCTGTTACACACTAACAGCTCTGCTACACATATATAGCTCTGCTGCAAACATACAGTTCTGTTACACACATACAGTTCTGCTACACACATACAGCCCTACTACACCCATACAGTTATATTACACCAATACAGTTCTGTTAGATACATACAGTTCTGCTACACACATACAGTTCTGCTACACACATACAGCCCTACTACACCCATACAGTTATATTACACCAATACAGTTCTGTTAGATACATACAGTTCTGCTACACACATACACACATATACAGTTCTGCTACAAACTTACACATACATAAAGCCCTGCTACACACATACAGTTCTGTTACACACATACAGTTCTGCTACACACATACAGTTCTATTACACACATACAGTTCTGCTACACACATACAGTTCTGTTACACACATACAGTTCTGCTACACACATACAGTTCTATTACACACAGCACTTCTACACATATATACATGCATACAGCACTGCTACACACACTCACACACACACACACACACACACACATACAGACACACAATTATCATAGTGCCAGCTGTATAGTTTTCTGGTTCTGGCTCCTGATGACATCATCAAAGGTAACTTCAGCTATACTTGGAGTTTTCATTTCCTTTCAGTAGGATCATACAGATCGGTGTCGGGCAGGGAGAGAGAAGTATGCAGATGCACAGCTCTCTCACTGATCAGGCAAAGCACTCAATGTGCGCTCTGCCGGATCATCAAGACAGCAGCCAGGGCCCTGGCGGCTGTTTATTAGACACAGGCACTTTTTAGCAAGATTTTTTTCTAAAGAGAAAAATACGGTAGTTTGCATGTGGTTATTTACTTGCGGATTGTTCAAGATATATTGACAGCAAAGATTTACCTAAAAATGCCTGTTTTCACGTCATCCACATGACTGAAAAATCACACAATATACCTTTTACATCATCACAATCCAATAATAACAAATGATAATTTATTTGGTCTCATAAACGATTTTACAAGCATCGAAGGAGCATTTTAATTAGCTGTTTATTTGCTGCGTACATTTACACATTTATTGTACAGTACATGAATAATTAGCATTCAAATTGTCGCGATTATCTGCTCATCTAAATTGGTTATTTTAAGGAGCGCTATCAGTCACTGATAAGAAGGTCCATATGGCTACTAAGCTCAAAAAGGACACAGATTTAAATGTACAAATTACACATGCACAAGTAGAAAAAAGCACCGCGGCACTCACCATCCATCTTGAATTGCGGTTGCAGTTTATTTCATTGTTGCATAAAAGTGGTGGACGCGGACAATACACAGGTGCATGAATCGGCTACAGCCGGTATCGCGCTGACTTGCGCTTTGTCAAGCCTCCTGTGATGCAGAGGGGAGGGGGCTATAAATACCCCCCCCCCATGTGCGTCACTGGTATACATATATGTGAAATACAAAAACATATATACTTTAAAACCAAGTCAAATAAAGACAGCCAAATCATTTTTCTCATTTAACCCTAAAGGTCCCATGGCTTGTGTTTTGATTCTCCATGCGGCTTCTCGCTGTAGAAGGATGCGTTTCCTATCCCCCCCTCTTATGGGGGGCTGGATTTTTTCAATACCTGCACATTTTAAGACTTCATTTCTCCCCCCATGTTCAGCATGTATATGTTCAATTAACCTAGCTGCTCCATTCTTAGTTGTTATTGATTTTTTGTGCTACCTAAAACGTACATACAGACACCTGTGTGTCTTACCAATGTAAAACCTCCTGCATGGGCAAAAAATCACATATACTACATACTGGGTTTTGCAATGTATGAATTGTTCAACTACGTGCCCCACATTCCCCATCTGCAAATATTTCTGTTTATACACATGTTCACACATGGAGCAGTGTCCACATGCGTAATTTCCTTTAGGAGCACTCCTTCCCAGACAACCTTAGGAAGGTTGCTCCTAACAATGGCATCTCCTATGGTTTTTCTTCTACGGAAGCTGACAATGGGATAATTGTCTACTTTGGCTGACAGATACCTGTCCCTTTGTACCATTTGCCAATTATTTAAAATAACTTTTTTAATTGTGGAGGCCATCGGGGAGTAGTTGAATGTGAACACTGCTCTATCTCCATCACCTTTGTTATGTTGTCTCCTCTTTCTCTTTCTTATGTTTATGCTTTTGCCTAAAGCCTGCCTTTTTTTGCTTAATTTTTGTATATGCGTTATTCACAACTTTCTCTGGGTAGCCCCTCTGCAGGAAACATTTCCTCAAATCTACACATTGTTCCGTGAATTCTGCATCATCTTCGACAATTCTGGCAAGACGCATGACGTAGCTCGTGTAATGTAACAATGCATTTGTGGATGTTGATTTCCTATGAATGGTGGGATGTAAATGCCCATCTCTCACCCTTATTTTAACATCAAGGAAATCCAATTCATCTTCACTCAAAGTGCTGGTGAACCGCATATTCATTTTGTTTGCGTTATTTAAATAATCCACAAATGCATTGAACATGTGCTTATCCCCCGTCCAGACAATAAATATATTGTCTATATATCTTTAAAAAAAACGTTGATATACCGTATAAATGTTTTTTGGACAGTGTAAATATGCCTCTCTTCAAACATGGCTAAAAATAAGTTTGCGAAGGTGCATGAGACCGGTGTACAAATTACACATGTTGCAGAATTTTTCCAATAAAACTATATATCAATCTGCTCAGCTCCTTCTGCTCGCTAACATGGTGCCTACAGATTGCACTACATTTGTGGTGACAGGTTCTTTTTGAGGAGCATCTGCTGAGCTTTAGAATCAAAGAACTGCAGGGAAATGACTTGTCAGGATTGAAAAAATGCTTTCAAAACATTAAACAAAAACTGTTATGGTTTAACCAGACTGACCTACTGTATGCATAAACTGAAACATTAGGACTAATGCACCACTGGTAAAGAGGAGGTAATAGTATGAATTAAAAACCCTTCATGCAATGAAAGACATACCATATTTTTTGCCTTATATGATGTATCTGACCATAAGACACACCTAGGTTTTAGAGGAGGAAAATAAGAAGAATTTTTCATCAGACCTCAGATCAGACCATCCAATCAAACCCCCAATGTTAATCAGACCTCAGCTCAGAGCCTCAATCATACCCCCCAGTGTTAATAAGACCCCCAATCAAACCTCAGATCAGACCCCCAGTGTTAATAAGACCCCCAATCAGACTTCAGATCAGACCCCCAATGTGAATAAGACCCCAATCAGACCCCTAAAGTTAATTAGACCCCATCTGGACCTCAGCTCAAACCCCAGTGTGAATGACCCCCAATCAAACTTAAGATCAGAGCCCCATTGTGAATAAAAGCTCCCATTCAGACCTCAGATCAGACCCTCAATGTGAATTACCCCCATTCAGACCTCAGTTCAGACCTGCATGCCCAGAGCAGAGCAAAAATCAACTTACCTTTCCTGGTCCAGAGGCTGTGACGCTCCTAATATCCAGAAATCTTTCTGGTCTTCCTACCACACTGTGCTGTGACCCGATGTCGCACAACGTGAGGTCACAGAGCATGCCGATGTCCTCACGCTGTGTGCAGGTCATAGCACAGCTTGAGGAGCCTGCAGGAGAAGACCAGGAAAGACGTGAATACTGAGTCCGGGGAGCACTGCATTCACGGCTTCATGTTTCTCCTGTACTATTGAACGCATCTATAATGGAAGCGATCATTAGTATTCTCCCTTTAAGACGCACTGACATTTTCCTCCCACTTTGGGGTGAAAAAAGTGTGTCTTATAGGGCAAAAATATGGTATATTTTTGTGCATCTATGTTGCAAGGTCATCTATCTACATCACTTTACTTATCTTCCTCAGCAATACAAACTGAGATGTGGGAAGCATGGCAGCTTAGTGTAACACTGGGATTTTGCACTGCATAAACAGCGGGGAGTAAATAATAGATAAATAGTAGTAAAGTAGTAGCAATAATTTGTATCAATATTTGGCTATATTGCTTGTATATAACCATTTGTATTTTTCTCTTGACTTTGTATGAACTTCAGTGATCAATCATTACCAGATAATAATCATTTTATAACCATAACTTTATAATTGTCTCATGTCAATACGATGGCAAGATGGTCCTGGCTGGCAAAATTATTGTCCTCTACAGCCTTAAAATCTACAAGAGGATACTGTCGTCTTCTTGTTTCCCTGTGTAAATATTCTTATGACAAACTTCCCATGATTGTTCTGAAAAAAAAAAAAAATACTGTAATCTCTGCAGAGAATTTCTCACGTTAAACAATAGTACATGGAGTAATTCCTGTTATTAAGTCGGCCTTCAACCTTCAACTTTATAATAGTTTATAATTTTCTCAGAAAATTACAAATGTGTGAATTTATTGGGCTACGTGACATTTGGTTACTTATTCTGACAGAGGGACACTAAATTGCAAGAAGTGGAACACTACAACTAATAATGTGAGTGAAATATTCATTATTGGATTTAAGTCTATTAGTTGCTGGAAACCTAAATGTCCTGCTATAAAACAGGCTATACAGTATCAGTAATGGGTTAAACCTTTTGCAAGCTTCTCACTCTGACATTCATACAACATATTTCTGTTAAAAGTAGGGTCCGGAAACTACTGACAAGCCATACCCACACTTACTCGTCTGAAAAAAAGAAACATCTTTGAAAATAACACATATTAGGAAATTATTTAAAGGGGTTGTCTCACTTCAGCAAATGGCATTTCATCATGTAGAGAAAGTTAATACAATCCATTTACTAATGTATTTTTATTATCTATATTGCTTCCTTTCCTGGCTGGATTTATTTTTCCATCATATTATACACAGGACGTTTCCATGGTTACGACCACCCTGTAATCCAGCAGCAGTAGTGGCCATGCTTGCACACTATAGGAAAAAGTGCCAACCTCTCTGGTGGCAGGGACTGTGGCAGTGTACATAGGCTTGTGCTTTTTCTTATAATGTGGAAGCACGGCCACCACTGCTGGATTGCAGGGTTGTCATATTCATGAAAATGAGCAGTGTATAATGTGATATAAAAAATACTTAATCCAGCAAAGGAAGCAATTGTCACGAACACTCCAGTGGCAGGTGACAGGAGATCAGAGAGACTGGCAACACATGGGTTAATCTGAATGGTTCCTAGTGGATCATTTGTATCTGTGTTGTTTTGTTAATGGCCACACCTCTGGCAGGTGTTGGTTTGGTCATTTAACTAACCTATTTATTACTGCTTACCCCTTCTGGGGTGCGGTTTATAGCTTCAGTTTCTGGACTGGCCTGCTGGTTATTTGATCTCAGATGAGCTCCTGGCGCTGCCTTTGCTCCACGTGAAGTTAAGTGTTGTCTTCCCCATTTGTATTTTGTTTGTTGTATTTCCCTGTCTTTTGTATCTAGGCCTGAGGGAGACTACTGTTCATCCTTCTGGTAGAGGAATAGGTTGTCTCAAGTCCTGTCACTATACCAAGGCCCTACAGGGTGTGTTAGGGCTCTAGGTTCCTGTGTATGACATTTCCTACCATCGAGGTCAGTTCATACTGATAGGTAGTCAGGACTTGGATTAGGGTTGTTCTAGGAGGTGACCTTCTCCTTTACCCTAGTTTCCGAGCCTAGTTCCTTCCCCTTTTCCTTCTGTGCTCAGTGTGGAGTTTCCCACTCACACCGCATCCGTGATAGCAATATGGACAATCACAATACATTAGTAAGTGCCTTGTATTAACTTCCTCTTCATAATAAATGATATTTGCTGATTTGAGACAACCCCTTTAAGTGTAATAGTCTTGAGGCACCGTAAACAAAGAGAACTATAAGATGCCATTAAAGACTGAGACTAAAGGGAGCTAAAGGTACAGCACATCCATATACAGATACAGCTGCTAGACCCAAAGTCTGAAGGCTGTATATTGTGCCGCCTTACAAGAGATATAACTTTTTATTTCTATGAGGGCTTGTTTTTTGCAGGACAAGTTGTAGATTTTAATGGTATCATTTTGGGGTAAACATAACTTAACTGATTTATTTATTTATTATACTCACTTATATAGCACTGACATACTCCACAGCGCTTTACATACTTTGTATCACACTGTCCCAAATGGGGCTCACAATGTAAGCTCCCTATCAGTATGTCTTTGGAGTGTGTGAGGAAACCGAAGTACCTGGAGGAAACCCACACAAACACAGGAAGAACATACAAACTCCATGCAGATGTTTTCCTTGGTCATATTCTAACCCAGGAACTCAGAGCTACCAGTGCCAACCACTGAACCACCATGCTGCACAACTGATATCTTTCTGGGAAGGGGGGGGGACAGCTATACTGCCACTGCTTTTAAATTTTGCAGCGTTCATTTTTTTCATAAATAGCATAATAACTTTATTGTCTGGGTCAGTACAATTACAGCAATACTAATTACATATAGTTTGTTTTTACGTTTTTTACTTTTACAAAAAAAAACTTTTTTTTATGGAGCTACACTGAACAAAAACATAAATGCAACACTTTTGGCTTTGCTCCCATTTTACATGAGCTGAACTCAAAGATCTGAAACATTTTCTACATACACAAAAGACCCATTACTCTCAAATATTGTTCACAAATCTGTCTAAATCTGTGTTAGTGAGCACTTCTCCTTTGCCGAGATAATCCATCCCACCTCACAGGTGTGGCATATCAAGGTGCTCATTAGACAGCAAATTCGGAGCAAAACCGAAAGTGTTGCGTTTATATTTTTGCTCAGTGTACTGTATGTACGGGCTTGATTTTTGCAGGACACCTTGTAGTTTTCATTGGTATCATTTTGGGGTATGTAACACTTTTTGGTCACTTTTTATTCAGTTTTTTTGGTGGTGAATAAGAAAAAAGCTGCAATTTTGGCATTTTTGAGGGGTTTTCTTACGACGTCAAGTCATAATAATTGTAGTGTGGGTCATTATGGACACGGCAATACTAAATATGTGGAGGAGATTTTATTCTTGCAATGTATTATATTAAAACTTATCTTTCACTGGAAAAAAGGTGTGTTTTTTTTTACTTGGAATTTTTGTTATTTAATAAAATAAAATAATTCCACAAAGGGGCTATAATAGTCAATCTTTTAATCTCTGTTAAAATACATTGCATTATTCATGTAGAGCAATGTATTTTACTGTTAGTGCTATACTGACATTCACCAGCAGGCTGGGCCAGAGAGGTGAATCCTGCTGGGACACATTGGAGGCAGGTCAGGGGCCTTCACTAGGCCCCATCATGCGAGCACTGACATTAGCACCCTGCTATCCTGTTTGTGGGTTGACATAAGGATACAGAGAGAGTCCTCTACCTCTGGAACCACTTACATGCCGTGGGCTTGCCCCTGCCCTCTGCTGCTGTAAAAGGCAGTGGTCCATTGGTGGACACTAAAATATAAAAAAATAAGCAATTACCTACTATAATCACTAATATGATGTTGGATACAAGCATTAGTTAAAGAGGTTATCTATCCATTTACATATTATAAAATATGGTGTAAAATAATAAAAAAAATTATCTATGCCAAGTGATTGGCTGAGCAACCATATTCTGAAATTTCTGGACCAGGCCATGGAGACAAGTAGGGGCATTTTGTCAGAATGGCAGTGGCAAGGGATCAATGAGGTTAGTAATTGTAAGGCAGCGGGTGTGGACCCAATGTATCTCTTGAAAATTATTGTCTTGGGGCTACTCCTAAGGGCTTTATCTAAGTGGCCCCCAGTATTCATCCTTTAACCCTATACAGGGATCTGGATTTTGCTGAAGAGGAACCACCAGGCAGCTAAGTCTCGGAGTAGCCTCCGTTCAAGTGACTTATGACCCAAAGGGGTCAAGAGACACAGGTGTGGGACACCGAGGGATCAGGCAAAACCATAGTCAGGGAAAGGTTGAAGTCACAGCAGGTTGCATGGGTGCAATCCAATAAACAGTCTGAGGTTGCTTAGGGTCAGAAGACCAGGAAAAGGTCAGCTCTGGTAGTGAAGGGTCAATTCCAGACAGAGGTTTGTACACAGGCAGATGAACATAGAGCAGCACACCTTTGCAGGACACTAGTGGACTAGAACCTATTGCTCAGACACCTTTCCAGAGGGGAAGGTACCTTAAGTATCTCTGGGTGACCAGCTATTTATATTAGGTATGCTGATCCTTTAAGATAAGTGTCAGAAAAATGGAATTACTCCAGTGGTCGGGTCCGTCAGGAAGGAGGAGGAGGAGACTAGTAGGTCTTGACCACCATAATGCAGGATCATGGGAGTGGGTGATTAAAGCAGCAGCTGCGCCCATCAGAGACAGGGGAGCAACAGCAGACATGGGTTGCTGGCATAAAAGTGATATTTATTTTATTTCTTACACTATTTTACCCTTTATCTCAAATATCAAGTATCAAACTATGTATGTCTTTGAGTGAAGCTATGGCAACCAGAATAAAAACTTAGTTTGCTTAAATTCATGGCTATATTTTGAGAATCCAACATGGTGCAAAGTACTACGTTTTCTACTGTATATAATAAAGTCACTTCTACTTTATAAATAAGAATTTCTAAGTTTAACATATCTAAAAAATATTTAAAGCCAGGGTAAATATATCTGTTCAATCTGTTCATCCCATTCACTTGAACAGGAGAAGCTGTAATTTCACTGCACCACCACTACAATCTAGACAGCATGCAGTTAAACACTAAAAAGGGCCCAGTGCTTGCAGGAGCACCGTGGACTCTTCAAACAGCTGAGGGTGCTGGGTGTCAGACCCCGCTGATCTTGCCCAGAGTGGAGCGCTGTTACAAAGAGCCTCTCTTGCTCTGAAAGGGTCTGTCCTGTTTAATTCAGTGATTTAAGTGGGCACTTTGTAATGCCTAATTACCCCTATGGGGGCACTGCAGGTTAACTGAACACTTATTGTTAGATTTACCATCAAAGATGGCTGGGGTCCTCCTAAGCTTATTGTCAAGGGACCCTTCTAACAAGTAGCAAACCCCTGTGACACACACAAATAATCTCCCAATCAAGGATTAGATACTAAAATAAGCAAACATATCCACATAAGTAACTGAAGCTGGAGTTCTATGACTATATTGGAAATAGAAGAGATGCGAAAGCAAATTCCTTTAATATATTGTATGATTACTGGTATTCTTTGCTGCGTTAGATTTTATTACTATGACAAAAGCTTCCTGCTTTATAGGACTTCTGGTTATTAAAGATATAAAACCCATTTGAAAGTGGGTGGAGATAACAAAACATTCCCATGCAAAACTATGCATTTATTTATGTTTCATCAGGTAGTATACACGGAGATGTCCGTTTCCCATTCTAGTCTACCCTGAAATAGAATTATTCTGAGAAAGGAGCTCTAGAATTATCATACAGCTTTTGATTTATGCAGGAAGATCTCTCTATGATTACTGTCACAAAATGTAACAATAGTGATCTGGCATGATAGTTAGGCAAGCTAGGGAAACGCAGACTTTTCCTCTATTTTTTCCTGTGCTTGCGCTGTAGTAGAATTTTCTTGTGGGAAAATTTATTTTACAAGGAAAGTGTGAATAAGAATTGCTACTTTCTTGAAAATTAGGATGCTGCAAGGATGTGTGGTGCATCATTCGGTGGACTTAGTACAGATAATGCTCGGTCATAAGGCAACTAATATTATTGGACAGCAATTTGGTAACTAAAGTTAAAATTGTAATCAGTGGTATATTGCTGTTTTAGGAGTAAAACATATAAAATAAAAGTAGTTTTTTCTAAGCTAATAATCATTGTACTTTGTTTCAGATGCATATGTAGCAGAGCCATCATTTTGTACTTGAACTCATTCTTTTATAAACCATAATTATCAATAGTTTTACAGCAAATATATAGGGGGTCATTTATGACATCAGATATGTCAGTTTTGTGGCATGAAAAAAGTCACAAATCATGGCAATCACAACATTTCCATAGAAACTGTAAAATTTCATAATAGTCTGTCTAAGAGCTAAAAGTAAGATTAGACCTGGTATATGGCACATTTACTGTCTGCAACACTTGAAATGTTGCAGAAAATTCACAAAGTCGCATCTTATGTGAGGCAGCCCCCTGGAGTACTTTCTAAGACTAGGTCATATAACACAGTGTGTTGCACCAAATACATGTAAACTGTGCACCATTTCATAAATTTGGTGCAACCACAGAGAACATACTTAAAATTGACATACAAGTGATCTCAAATGATAAATTTCCCCCATAATCTATATTAAAAAAATGAAGTTGCTCTATTAATGATTTGTTTGACTTTTTATTTAAATAAAACTTTTATTATGGGGGCATTCAAATTGCTGTATGTATTTTGTGGTCCACAAAACACACATCCGCATAATAGGGATGAAATCAATGTGATGTCTGTGTGGCATACGTTTTTCTGTGGACCTATTGACTTAATTGGGTCCGTGGTCCGCATTTGTGGCCAAAAATAGGACATGTTCTATCCTTTGTGGAATAGACATATGAATGCGGTTCACACACGGATTTCATATGTATGCCTTCCCCATCTGTATATCCATTCCTTTCTAGAAGTGATCATTGGCTGAGCATTTGCCATTTTGGCTATTTAATCCATTCAAACAGTAGTTCCCCACTTCCTTCTGCGTCTTTAAGGTTTTTGTTGCCACGACATTTGAGATCATTTCAACTGAGCAATCAATAATTTGCTGTACTTCTCTATATGTTTTTCCCTCACTAATCAACTTTTGAATCAAAAGTATGTTCTTCATCAGAACAATGTCTGGAACAGCCCATTTCCCGGTATTTCAGAAGGAAATGCACTTTAACCAACATGTGCAACATTTGCTACCCTTCTACATTAAATAAGGGCCAAAATTAACAAGTAGAAATCTCAGTGCCACTCTAGTAAATACAATTTTACCTTTATTGATTTACTTGTATAAAATCAATTTTATTTCCACTAGTTTTTATTTGGTTTTATAAATATAAACAATGAAAACATACCTTTAATATGGTATGACATGTATCATTGAATAGCACATAAGTAAAAGAATAACAAATAAAAACATTAAACAAAGTAACAAATGGAGAAAGTACACCAGGATTTGCGTAAGATACCATGAAAAGTATACATTATCAATTAGCTATGCATCAAGGCAACCTTATATAGAAAGGTGCGGATAGGTGAGCCATAAACACAGAATAATATCTAAGACATGTCTGACAGTTGACTTTAAGATGAGGTATGATATATGCTCCGAGTCCACCACTCCCAAGTAGTGTGAAAAGTTGTGTGAGATTTTATAGAAGGTATTAATGCCCTCTCGTAAGAGCAGATATTTGAAATAGTGGAAATCACCTCACCCACAGTGGGAACTTGACTTTCCTTCCAGTGTTTAGTGATGCCAAGTTTAGCAACCACTAGAATCTTACAGCACAATAAGATTCAAGGCCTCAATTCGGCCACCAGGGACACCTGAGTGGCAATATAGTATGCTCGAATGCTCGGGACACCTAAACCACCACTAAGTATATGTTTAAGCAGCAAATAATGAGCTTTTCGAGACCAACGACCTGCCCAGATAAAACGCGAGATGCTGCTGCATTTTGGTAAAAACTGCATGGGAAGTCGTTCAGCAACCGTGCAAAATGAATATATCAGAGTCGGGGTAATAACAACATTTTAAAAGCTGCAATCCTGCCTATCCAAGAAATCTCAAATTTAGATAACTGGGACATCTCCTCCGTAAGGGAATTAAGAAGTAGAATAAAATTATTCTGATATTACCGAATATATGAGTAGTGATGAGCAGGAGGTGCCATATTCGATTTTGCGATAGTTTGCGAATAGAGTTGAGCGAACACCTGGATGTTCGGGTTCGAGAAGTTCGGCCGAACTTCCCGGAAATGTTTGGGTTCGGGATCCGAACTCGACCCGAACTTCACCCCGAACCCGAACCCCATTGAAGTCAATGGGGACCCGAACTTTTCGGCACTAAAAAGGCTGTAAAATAGCCCAGGAAAGGGCTAGAGGGCTGCAAAAGGCAGCAAAATGTAGGTAAATCCCCTGCAAACAAATGTGGATAGGGAAATGAATAAAAATAAAAGTAAAATAAATAAAAATTAACCAATATCAATTGGAGACAGGTCCCATAGCAGAGAATCAGGATTCATGTCATAGCAGAGAATCAGGCTTCATGTCACCCACCACTGGAACAGGCCATTGTCAGATATTTTTAGGCCCCGGCACCCAGACAGAGGAGAGAGGTCCCATAGCAGATAATCAGGCTTCATGTCATAGCAGAGAATCAGGCTTCACATCACCCAACACTGGAACAGGCCACTGTCAGATATGTTTAGGCCCCGGCACCCAGACAGAGGAGAGAGGTCCCATAGCAGAGAATCAGGCTTCATTCATAGCAGAGAATCATGCTTCATGTCACCCAACACTGGAACAGGCCACTGTCAGATATTTTTAGGCCCCGGCACGCAGACAGAGGAGAGAGGTCCCATAGCAGAGAATCAGGCTTGATGTCATAGCAGAGAATCATGCTTCATGTCACCCAACACTGGAACAGGCCACTGTCAGATATGTTTAGGCCCCGGCACCCAGACAGAGGAGAGAGGTCCCATAGCAGAGAATCAGGCTTCATTCATAGCAGAGAATCATGCTTCATGTCACCCACCACTGGAACAGGCCACTGTCATATATGTTTAGGCCCCGGCACCCAGACAGAGGAGAGAGGTCCCATTGCAGAGAATCAGGCTTCATGTCACCCACCACTGTAACAGGCCACTGTCAGATATTTAGGCCCCGACACCCAGACAGAGGAGAGAGGTCCCATTGCAGAGAATCAGGCTTCATGTCACCCACCACTGGAACAGGCCACTGTCAGATATTTAGGCCCCGACACCCAGACAGAGGAGAATGGTCCCATTGCAGAGAATCAGGCTTCATGTCATAGCAGAGAATCATGCTTCATGTCACCCAACACTGGAACAGGCCACAGATATTTAGGCCCCGGTACCCAGACAGAGGAGAGGTTCATTCAACTTTGGGTTGCCCCGCAATATAATGGTAAAATTTAAAAAAAGAGGATTGAATGAAGTTCCCTGGAGTACAAGAATATATTGTTAAGGGGATGTAGTTATAAATGTCTAATCTGCACAAGGGATGGACAGGTCCTGTGGGATCCATGCCTGGTTCATTTTTATGAACGTCAGCTTGTCCACATTGGCTGTGGACAGGGGGCTGCGTTTGTCTGTAATGACGCTCCCTGCTGTGCTTAATACACGTTCAGACAAAACGCTGGCCGCCGGGCAGGCCAGCACCTCCAAGGCATAAAAGGCTAGCTCTGGCCACGTGGACAATTTGGAGACCCAGAAGTTGAATGGGGCCGAACCATCAGTCAGTACGTGGAGGGGTGTGCACACGTACTGTTCCCCAATGTTAGTGAAATGCTGCCTCCTGCTAACACGTTCCATATCAGGTGGTGGTGCAGTTAGCTGTGGCGTGGTGACAAAACTTTTCCACATCTCTGCCATGCTAACCCTGCCCTTAGAGGAGCTGGCCGTGACACAGCTGCGTTGGCGACCTCTTGCTCCCTCTCTGCCTTCGCCTTGGGCTTCCACTTGTTCCCCTGTGACATTTGGGAATGCTCTCAGTAGCGCGTCTACCAACATGCGCTTGTACTCGCGCATCTTCCTAATGACCCCTCTTCCTCCTCCTCCTCCTCCTCCTGCGCCACCTCCTCTTCCATCATCGCCCTAAGTGTTTTCTCAAGGAGACATAGAAGTGGTATTGTAACGCTGATAACGGCGTCATCGCCACTGGCCATGTTGGTGAGGTACTCGAAACAGCGCAACAGGGCACACAGGTCTCGCATGGAGGCCCAGTCATTGGTGGTGAAGTGGTGCTGTTCCGCAGTGTGACTGACCCGTGCGACCTGCAGCTGAAACACCACTATGGCCTGCTGCTGCTCGCACAGTCTGTCCAGCATGTGCAAGGTGGAGTTCCACATGGTGGGCACGTCGCATATGAGGCGGTGAGCGGGAAGGCCGAAGTTACGCTGTAGCGCAGACAGGCGAGCAGCGGCAGGATGTGAACGCCAGAAGCGCGCACAGACGGACTGCACTTTATGCAGCAGCTCTGACATGTCAGGGTAGTTGTGAATGAACTTCTGCACCACCAAATTCAGCACATGCGCCAGGCAAGGGATGTGCGTCAAACCGGCTAGTCCCAGAAGTGTGACGAGATTTCGCCCATTATCGCACACCACCAGGCCGGGCTTGAGGCTCACCGGCAGCAACCACTCGTTGGTCTGTTGTTCAATACCCCGCCACAACTCCTGCGCGGTGTGGGGCCTGTCCCCCAAACATATGAGTTTCAGAATGGCCTGCTGACGTTTACCCCTGGCTGTGCTGAAGTTGGTGGTGAAGGTGTGTGGATGACTGGATGAGCAGGTGGAAGAAGAGGAGGAGGAAGCTGAGTAGGAGGAGGAGGCTACAGGAGGCAAAAAATGTTGCCCTGCGATCTTTGGCGGTGGAAGGACGTGCGCCAAACAGCTCTCCGCCTGGGGCCCAGCCACCACTACATTTACCCAGTGTGCAGTTATTGAGATATAGCGTCCCTGGCCGTGCTTACTGGTCCACGTATCTGTGGTTAGGTGGACCTTGCCACAGATGACATTCCGCAGTGCACACTTGATTTTATCGGATACTTGGTTATGCAGGGAAGGCACGGCTCTCTTGGAGAAGTAGTGGCGGCTGGGAACAACATACTGTGGGACAGCAAGCGACATGAGCTGTTTGAAGCTGTCTGTGTCCACCAGCCTGAATGACAGCATTTCATAGGCCAGTAGTTTAGAAATGCTGGCATTCAGGGCCAGGGATCGAGGGTGGCTAGGTGGGAATTTACGCTTTCTCTCAAATGTTTGTGAGATAGAGAACTGAACGCTGCCGTGTGACATGGTTGAGATGCTTGGTGATGGAGGTGGTGGTGCTGGTGGTACAACCTCTGTTTGCTGGGCGGCAGGTGCCAACATTCCTCCAGAGGTGAAGGAAGAGGCCGAGGCAGCAGCAGAAGAGGTAGCAGGGGGAGCCTGGGTGAGTTCCTTGTTTTTAAGGCGTTTACTCCACTGCAGTTCATGCTTTGCATGCAGGTGCCTGGTCATGCAGGTTGTGCTAAGGTTCAGAACGTTAATGCCTCGCTTCAGGCTCTGATGGCACAGCGTGCAAACCACTGGGGTCTTGTCGTCAGCACATTGTTTGAAGAACTGCCACGCAGGGAACTCCTTGAAGCTGCCCTTTGGGCTGCTCGGTCCCAGATGGCGGTGGCCAGTAGCAGGCGGACTCTCTTGGCGGCGGGTGTTCTGCTTTTGCCCACTGCTCCCTCTTTTGCTACGCTTTTGGCTCGGTCTCACCACTGCCTCTTCCTCCGAACTGTGAAAGTCAGTGGCACGACCTTCATTCCATGTGGGGTCTAGGACCTCATCGTCCCCTGCATCGTCTTCCACCCAGTCTTCCTCCCTGACCTCCTGTTCAGTCTGCACACTGCAGAAAGACGCAGTAGTTGGCACCTGTGTTTCATCCTCAGAGACGTGCTGAGGTGGTATTCCCATGTCCTCATCATCAGGAAACATAAGTGGTTGTGCGTCAGTGCATTCTATGTCTTCCACCGCTGGGGAAGGGCTAGGTGGATGCCCTTCGGAAATCCTGCCAGCAGAGTCTTCAAACAGCATAAGAGACCGCTGCATAAGTTGAGGCTCAGACAGTTTCCCTGATATGCAAGGGGGTGATGTGAAAGACTGATGGGCTTGGTTTTCAGGCGCCATCTGTGCGCTTTCTGCAGAAGACTAGGTGGGAGATAATGTGAACGTGCTGGATCCACTGTTGGCCACCCAATTGACTAATGCCTGTACCTGCTCAGGCCTTACCATCCTTAGAACGGCATTGGGCCCCACCAAATATCGCTGTAAATTCTGGCATCTACTGGGACCTGAGGTAGTTGGTACACTATGACGTGTGGCTGTGGCAGAACGGCCACGTCCTCTCCCAGCACCAGAGGGTCCACTAACACCACCGCGACCATGTCCATGTCCGCGTCCGCGTCCCTTACTAGATGTTTTCCTCATTGTTACCGTTCACCACAATAAGAAAAAAATTATTTGGCCCAATGTATTGAATTCAAATTCAGGCCTTTTTTTACAGGCACCTAACACTATCTAGCTACCTACTTAGGTACCGTATTACACTAATAAAGGCACAGCAGTAACCACAGATTTAGCTGAATATAAATTGTAGGCCTAGTATTTAGGCGGTGGATGACAGGTATACATTTACGGACAGAGTTAGACTTGGAGATGCACGGTAGCGTTTGAAGTTATTGAGAATGACCCTATCCGCACCTTCAATCTAATATACCCTTTTATGGATAGATTTAAACTTGGCCTGATACAGCAGAAACCTCTGATTTAGGGAATTGCTAAGTTGGGAATTGTATTTCAACCCAGAACAAAAACTGTGCTTTGACGGACACTAAATAACTTTACCAGCCACAGCAGTAAACACAGATTTAGCTGAATATAAATTGTAGGCCTAGTATTTAGGCGATGGATGACAGGTTTACGTTTACGGACAGAATTAGACTTGGAGATGCACGGTAGCGTTTGAAGTTATTGACAATGACCCTATCCGCACCTTCAATCTAATATACCCTTTTATGGATAGATTTAAACTTGGCCTGATACAGCAGAAACCACTGATTTAGGGAATTGCTAATTTGGGAATTGTATTTCAACCCAGAACAAAAACTGTGCTTTGGCGGACACTAAATAACTTTACCAGCCACAGCAGTAAACACAGATTTAGCTGAATATAAATTGTAGGCCTATTATTTAGGCGCTGGATGACAGGTATCCCTTTACGGACAGAATTAGACTGGAGATGCACGGTACCGTTTGCAGTTATTGAGAATGACCCTATCCGCACCTTCAATCTAATATACCCTTTTATGGATAGATTTAAACTTGGCCTGATACAGCAGAAACCACTGATTTAGGGAATTGCTAATTTGGGAATTGTATTTCAACCCAGAACAAAAACTGTGCTTTGACGGACACTAAATAACTTTACCAGCCACAGTAGTAAACACAGATTTAGCTGAATATAAATTGTAGGCCTATTATTTAGGCGCTGGATGACAGGTATACGTTTACGGACAGAATTAGACTTGGAGATGCACGGTAGCGTTTGAAGTTATTGAGAATGACCCTATCTGCACCTTCAATCTAATATACCCTTTTATGGATAGATTTAAACTTGGCCTGCTACAGCAGAAACCACTGATTTAGGGAATTGCTAATTTGGGAATTGTATTTCAACCTAGAAAAAAATATATCCTTTGCCAGACAGCAGACAGTATTACAATTCGCTAGCCACAGCTGAAACACCAGATTTAGGGTACTGCTATTTTGGCAATTGTATTTCACCCCTCAATAAAATAGCAAGCACAGCCAAGCCCCTGATGTAGGATATAGCAAAAAAAAAAAAAAAACACTATTGATGGTTAAATGTACTTGGTGGCAGCTTGTGCTGGCGCACCACAAGACACAAAATGGCCGCCGATCACCCCACAAAAAAAGTGACAGAAAAACTCTGAGCAGCCTTAAAACAGTGAGCAATTAAATAGCAGAGGTTGAATGATACACAGCTGTACATCGATCACTTCATTAATTGTTTTTGAAGACTAAATCACTGCCTAATCTCGCCCTAACAGCAGCAGCTGCATCCTATCCCTACACTGATCAGAGCAGAGTGACGTGCGGCGCTACTTGACTCCAGCTTAAATAGAGGCTGGGTCACATGCTGCACTTTGCCAATCACAGCCATGCCAATAGTAGACATGGCTGTGATGGCCTCTTGGGTCAAGTAGTATGACGCTTGTTGATTGGCTGCTTTGCAGCCTTTCAAAAAGCGCCAAGAAAGCGCAGAACACCGAACCCGGACTTTTACGAAAATTACAGTTCGGGTTCGCTGATCCCTATTCGCGAATATTCGATTGAATATTCGTTTTATATTCATCGAAATCAAATATTCGTCATTATTCTATTTATCGCGAATAATATGCAATTTAGCGAATATTCGTTAAATACACATATAGACTGTAATTTAGCTAATATAGTGCTATAGTATTTTTTTTTTTTAATAGTGTACATTTTTTCCAAAACTGAAGTCCAGAAGAGACAAAAAAAATTTGACTACAAAAAAAAGATTATAGCACTATATTAGCTAAATTAAAGTCTATATGTCAATTTTACAAATATTTGCTATATTGCTATAACTTTGTTTTTTAGAATATGACGAATATGACGAATATTCTAAAAAACAAAGTTATAGCAATATAGCGAATTTATTTGTTATTTAGAATATTCGTCTTTTTTTTTTCAATGTGTACTGTTATTCCACTTTGGCATACTGCTCCCCGACAACCGTCCCCATCACCATGGGAACGCCTGTGGGTTAGAATATACCATCGGATCTGAGTTTTCACTATCTCAGGGAAAACTCAGATCTGATGGTATTTTCTAACCCACAGGCGTTCCTATGGTGACGGGGACACTTGTCGGGGAGGAGTATGCGAACAACTGTACAGATAGGAAAAAATTATGCAAATATTCTAAATAACGAATATATTCACTGTATTGCTATATATTAGTATATTAGTTTTTTAGAATATTTGTCTTTTTTTTTCATATGAAAACATGATTCCTTCCTGCTTAAGTTGCTTATGGGCCAATGACTTATTGACCCACAAGAAAGAAGCAGGGAAGAATCATGTTTTCAGATGTAAAAAAATGACAAATATTCTAAATAGCAAATATATAGCACTATATTTGAAATATTCGCAAATTAGCAAAGTTGTGATATTCGTGATTAATATTCGCTATTCGAATATTCGAGCTCAACACTATATATGAGGGAGGGATATTCGTACTTAGGTAATCTATCCCCTCCAATTTCCAATCAAAAGGAAATTTAGTCTACACACAATGTGCAGACGATGAAGATACCAACAGCAACATGGCCTGGGACTTAGTTGTATTCAATTTATAGAGGGAAAGGCTACCAAACATTTTGATCTACTGCATGGCCTTGTCTAAAGAAGACTCTGGATTAGACAGTGTCAATATGACAAAAGGATCATCTTGTACATTGTGAAGGGAGGAATAATACTTTTGGAATTGTTCTGCGATTCTCTGGGGATGGGAATTTATTTTTTGGTATTTGCATTGATCATGAATGAGATACAAGATATGGTCCTTCAGCTGCAAAGCTAATAGCTTACTAGCTTTTTTATCCTATATGTAATAATACACTTTAATGTAAAATAGATTCTTATTATCATCAGAGAGCAGTTGCTCCCTAAGTTGGATATAAAGTTCAAAAAGTTTTTATGAGCCTGTGTTTGCAGGGATTTATTTAGGTTCTAAATTTTCTGGATCTCTTTGATAGAAGCATATTCTCTGTGATTTGGTTTTCTTAAGAATGTGGCCAATTTTAAGTAGGTAACCACAGATAACAGCATTATGGGCATTCCAGAGTATGAAGGGCTGGAGAGTGAACTTACATTTAAGTCAAAGTAATCTTTTGAGGTCATCTGCAATCACATGTGTGTGGGCCAAGAGATGGGGATTACAAAATCAAATAGAAGGAGGGAGATGAATAGAGGTTTCCGTTAAAGTGATAGTAATTGGAGCATGATTGGACCAGGTGATGGTTTCAATGGTAGTCAAAATGGTCTGGGATAAGAGATCCCTATCTACCATCGCCAAATCTATGCATGAATAACTGTTATGAGACAGGGAATAAAAAGAGTAATCTCTTTCTGAACCATATGTTGACATCCTGGCATCATGGAGTCCTTCATTCGATAAGAGTCGTCCCATCAACAAAGAAGGATAATATAGAACAGGGGCAGTGGTGTCAAGATCAGCATCTAAAATGCTAATAAAGTCCCCATGACAATAAGCTTGCCCTGTTTAACTCTATTAATCAGTTTAATGATGTTATGACTACAGTTGAGCGAACCCGAACTGTAAAGTTCGGGTTCGTACCGAACTTTACGATTTTTTCCACCCGAACCCGAATATTTTGCATGGCTGTGATTGGCAAAGTGCACCATGTGACCCAGCCTCTAAAAAAGCTGGAGTCACGTAGCGCTGCACATCACTCTGCTCTTCACTAGTGTAGGGATAGGTTGCTGCTGCTGTGAGGGAGTGATTAGGCAGGGAGAAATACAACGAAGTCCTGAAATTCTGCACATCTACAGCTGAGAATCATCGATCTTTTGTGGGTGCAGAGCACATGGGTTTTGTGCCTGCCCTGAGCGTTTTTTTCAGACACTTTTTTCAGTGGTCATCGGTAGCCATTTTACCACAATTGCAGTGCACCAGCACAGCATTGCATGATCTGACGCTTGTCTTCAGGCCATACCGCTCTGACCCAATCTGTGTGTAACAGAACCAATTTTGAAATAGCTGAACTAAAGCTATTTTTCTGGGAATCTGTCATATTAACCAGCCCATATACACCGCTGTGACACTATCTGTGTGTGACCAAACCTATTTAGAAGTAGCTGAAATAAATCTATTTTGCTGGGAATCTGTCATTTTAACCAGCCCATATACACCGCTGTGACACTATCTGTGTGTGACCGAACCTATTTAGAAGTAGCTGAAATAAATCTATTTTGCTTGGAATCTGTCATATTAACCAGCCCATATACACCGATGTGATACTATCTGTGTGTGACCGAACCCATTTAGAAGTAGCTGAACTAAAGCTATTTTGCTGAGAATCTGTCATATTAACCAGCCCATATACACCGCTGTGACACTATCTGTGTGTGACCAAACCTATTTAGAAGTAGCTGAAATAAATCTATTTTGCTGGGAATCTGTCATATTAACCAGCCCATATACACCGCCGTGACACTATCTGTGTGTGACCGAACCTATTTAGAAGTAGCTGAAATAAATCAATTTTGCTGGGAATCTGTCATATTAACCAGCCCATATAGACCGCTGTGACACTATCTGTGTGTGACCGTACCCATTTAGAAGTAGCTGAACTAAAGATATTTTGCTGAGAATCTGTCATATTAACCAGCCCATATACACCAATGTGATACTATCTGTGTGTGACCGAACCCATTTAGAAGTAGCTGAACTAAAGCTATTTTGCTGAGAATCTGTCATATTAACCAGCCCATATACACCGCTGTGACACTATCTGTGTGTGACCAAACCTATTTAGAAGTAGCTGAAATAAATCTATTTTGCTGGGAATCTGTCATATTAACAGTTGCAGTTTCCCACATATTATGCATTCATATATATCAGAAGTATGATTTTATATATATTTTTTTGTAATTACACATTTTTTACAATTTCAAAAAAATATATAAAATATATAAATAAAATTTAACCTCTATTTCTGAAATGTTTCTGACAGGATTCAAACTCACAACCTTTTATATTATAGCCCAGAATGTTAACCACTGCACTATAGAGCTGCATGGCCAGTTACAAAAAAAAATATAAAAAAAATATGAGACTTCTGCTGTATGGGAATACTACTGGTAAGTATTCCTATATAGTAGAAGCTATATATATATATATATATATATATATATATGCAGTGTGTTTAGTTTTTCATTGATTGATCAGTTTGGTCAAGTGAAGTACCGCTGGCACCCCCTTACTTACAAGTCCGCTATGTGTGCGGCTCTGAATTTTTGTATATATATATATATATATATATATATATATATATATATATATATACATATATTTAAAAGATGAGGCAGCACTCCAAAGGTAAAGTGAAAAAACTATGGACCCTTTATTGACCCCTATATATTTATTTTTTATTTTTTCTATAGTGTAGTGGTAAATATTCTTGGCTGTAATGTAGAAGGTTGTAAGTTTGAATCCCGCCAGAACCTTTTCAGAAATAGAGGCTAAATTAGATTTAAATACACTGACTCGAGCACACATGATATTTGGCCGAACACCGCAATGTGTCAAGCATAGCATGCTCGCCCAACACTAGTGGTAAACATAAAAATGTAGTATAGCTAAAAAATGGAGTCGATGATTTTCTATGCTCCTTATCAGCCCATATCAGGGGGTTTATACATTATAAGAACAATTCGCTTGAGGGTGGGTGGGTTTAGCTTGAGGGTGGGTGGGTTTAGCTTGAGGGTGGGTGGGTTTAGCTTGAGGGTGGGTGGGTTTAGCTTGAGGGTGGGTGGGGACCCTGGGGACCCATGAGTTGTCAGTCCTCCCCTGATGTCAATTAGGTTATAGTGAGAGGATAGTAGCTCTTCCATTTTATATTCAACTCGTTCCATTCTGTTTTCTAAATCTTGTTCAGCCTTTGTCACTGGCACAATGAGTTGCCTCATGAAGGTATGCAAGGGCTGATTGAGTGCCTGTAACATGTGTTTAGGGGAGACTTCAGTAACAGGAGAGGATGAGACAGGGAGTCCTGTATGGAAAGAATCAAAGCAGAAGAGTGAGGCTCACCACTTTGATGCAGCTGGCTAGACTTTGATTTCTTGTGTCTTTTCTTTGCAGAGGAACTCAATAGCTTGGGATATACATAAGCAGCCAAAGCTCCAAGATGGCCGCCAGTACCGGAGGAAGCCCTCTGCAGGAAACAGGGAGACTCAGATGCCAAGTTGAGAGTGATGGCTGCTGTGGGAGACCGGCATGTTGGGGGAACAGAACCGCAGCGGTGAGTAGACAGACTCTCCAGGTCCCAATTTAGTGCAGGAACAGGCTCTGATGTAAGTGAGGCAGAAGGAGAGCTGGCCTTTTCCCTCTCAATGCCCTCCTGCTGTGTGAAGTAAAAATCCAAGATTTTTCGGGGCCCCATTGTTTTTTTACTCCGCTTAGTCATCTTTGAGGATAAAGGAGCCGATTTGTAGGCTTAATCATCAGGTTATGCTGTAGTTAAGTCGCTTTTAGTGTGCCATTACAAGAGAGCTAAGGTTTCATGCTACCAAAATTAACACCTGTTATTCCACAGAACGAATAACTTCACCAATTTAACTCCTCACTGCTATTATTTTGAGCACCCCCCCTTTTCAATTATCGATTCCATTACTCAGAATGAGCAGTATGCATGTAATTGTTGGGTCTGTTTTTTTCCTATGACTCTACTACACTTACAAGTAAATTATTTAGAAAAATCACTTCTACCAAAAACAGTGATTTGTCAGGTTAATGATGTTGGATTGCTATTTTTTGTGAACACTACTGTACTTTGATAACTGCAGCCCTAAAGATAACCCACAGAGGACAGACTGTAAAATCTTCTTGAGTTCTGCCAAGTGACAAGCTCAGCTCTGCAGCTTTTCCAGACTATGCCGTTATTATTTTCTACTGGAACGGAATGATCATTTTCTATAGCATGAGGGGGACTAAGCAATTGGGCTTTACGAGAAATGACCAAGTTTTTAAGATGTGTCAAAAGATCTCCAATCATCTGACCAAACTAACATACATTTATAGTACCTTGGTGATATATCAATCTGTACCTATTTAAAAAAAAAAAATGGAAATAAATTTTGCCTAAAGATGCCAGGAAAGAACATTCTGCTTCATAGCCAACAGTGTAACTGAATATGAATGATTGAAGTAAGAATTTTGCAAAAAAGGACATTTTTAAGAAATATAGCAATGGCTCCCACCCTTTTGTTGTGCTTGGACAAGACTGCCAAGCTACCATACTTCATGAGCAAGTTCCCAGGACATTCTTCCAGGACAACTTCATGATTGAAATATAATCTGTGAAGCTGAAAAGGCCAATCTCATTTTTTTTCTTTTTCAATCCATATTTGATCTCCATAATTATTGCAAAATGCCTCTCCAGTCACACACACATGCTAGTGACATACCAATAGAAATCAGAGGTTTAAGTATCTCCTGATCCCTGCCATTTTATAGATGGACAAGAGGATGGAGTTTAATGGGGCATAACTTGTGCTTGTTTGATCTTCTGTTATAGACATAGCTGTAGAGGAGGGCTTCTTCTGCAGTCAGTTACCTTACAGCCAGAAACAGGTCTGATCTAAGGCCTGTGAGAGGACACAACTGATGTCATTGGAATTGTGCTTTTTATCGCTGTACTGGGAATTTGCTGTGTTATTTTTAGTTGTGGTATGTTATCACTGTGTCTATTATCCATGTAAAATAGAATCTAAAGTTGGGGGTACTAATTCAGAATTTTGCATCACAGCCCAGAAGATATAAAGGGGTATTCTGATTAATATTTAGGTTTATTTGTTCACTTTTTTTTTAATATACATGCATCTAAAATTCGGCTGACATACTGTTCTTATACCAGTGCAATAGTTTCTGTGAGTAGAATGGCAGAGCCCATGGATCAATCCTGTGTAATATATCCATGAGCTAATTGATAAGGACTAGCTATGGCGTTAGTCATGTGACCCCTACCGTTTAGTTAGCAGCAGGGTTTTGATTTTGTAGAAGGGGCCTATTGCACTGATATAATAAGGGTATTTGAGAAAAATGTTAAATACATGTACCTTTATATATAAACCAGTCAAGCCCTTGAAGATATTCCTCTGATAACAGTCAATAACTGGAAATGAGATTCCACTGATTTCTTTGCTCTGCTGATCATTGTATGTGCATTGTAGCAATTCCTCTAATGAACATAAAAGGTTTTCAAGGACTGCTGTAGCCTGAACCCTCTTCTTCCTTTCAACTAAAAGTTTCGCTCTGCAGCCTACTGCTCTGGAACATTTATAACTCCATGCAGCTTAAACAACGAGAGGGTGCCCCATGTCAATCAGACCCTTCATGTCACAATTAAGAGGGATTTGTACTTCTCCTTAAGATGTGATGCAATCACCCAGAGCATATAATAGGTTAATCTCATTACAGTACAGAAAAGCACCACTGAACAGGATCAAGGATCCCCATCAAATTAACAGAATGCCGTTTAGTCAAAGCTGATTAATGTCCTCATTATAAGAGGTCTACTACAGTCACACATCTGATCCATTACATTTTTACCCACATTTTAGTCTTTTTTAATTCCACTTTCTAATGTATATGATCAAATACACTGTAAATATCAAACGATTGTAAAAAAACAAATAGAGCATTTACACTATATTAAACCTCTAAGACCTGACAATGGGCGGCCTGAGTAACAATAATGTACAAAGGAGAGTTTAAAGTCAGAGCTAGTTCATTCTGGCCACACATGCCCTGTAATATCACTGGGTTTGTAGACTCACAGTATATTACTGTGCAATGGCCCCCAAGCCAGTAATTATCCAACTGAAGTAGATTAGATAATTAGAAGGAATGTCGGTAGATGTGTGTTTAGCCATAAGTATCCCCTATTTACTTGTTTGTGTGATCATCTTCCAGATGTATCCAGAAACATATGGTGGGATGCTGCAGGAGAGTTAGACAGTGTGGATTGATACTCAAAGGTCTGAATATAAGCCAAATGGGCACAGACTCCCAGTTTCACAATAGCGGTGGATACCGCTCTGCCCAGTGCTGCTCTGCATTATCTTATGCATTACCATATGGTCTACAATTGCAATCCATGTGTGAGGACGACCCATATTCTAGGACTGTGTCATCACCTGTATTTATGCTATTTCTGTAGAGTGCCATAAAATAAATTCACTAGCAACTGATTCTCATTATCAAGTGTTATTTACATTGCTATTTGAATTAGGGGTGAACTTTACTTAAGAACCACTAAAAGAGTATAGTGGCACAAATCATACAACCAAAAGAATAGTGGAAATGTGAACTCAAGATTGGTAGAGAGATCCTTCCAGTTCAGTATGATGCAGTAAATTTATGATTCCCAATTCATAAAGCTACGGGGTAGTTGTGGATATTAAGTCAGGTAACAGCCGACTCTGTTGACTCTTCCCCTGCCTATCAGCAGGGTTGTCACACCAAAAAAGGGTGCTCCTAAATAATGACCATAAATAAGGCATTGTCCTGAGGCATTTACTCCTTAATTGATCTATGGTTCAAAAGGAGATGCCATAGAAAATCACTGCAAAATACCAGGGCACCACAATATGGCACTGTGTCACATTTTTAGTTGCATCTTATCATGACATAAAATAACTTTCTGTTGCATTGACTTGATAAATAAACTGATGGGAAGTTTAACACTATGATGAACATATGCACAGAAATATTCTACAATTTGTACAATAAGGTACGGTTTCCATTCAGTGGTTCTGTCACCTTCAAGGGCTAAAATTAGGGATGATGGAACTTTTTAAAAATTCAATTCAGAAAATTAGCCGATTTTGTTTTTTAAGAAATTAGCTTTGTTCCCAATTAAATTGTCATGCAGCTATATCCCAGCTTACAGGGAACGTATATCTTGGTGTGCATTACTGTGCATTGTAGCAACATGAATAGCTAGTCCTTTCTGGTAGTGAAACAGTTACTGTGACGGGCAGATGGACACCCCAATAACAGTAGAATTAGACAGCTTATTCACCCCAATTTGAGAATCAAGGCCTAATAGAATTGTTTATCTATTTAACAAGGTGGATACCCCAATAACACTAATATTAGACAGCTTATTCGCCCCAATTTGAGAATCAAGACCTAATAGAAATGCTTATCTATTAAACAAGTAGAACACTATTTAATTTGATAGCTCTGTGCTCTACACAGGGATCGATTCAAACTGCACTGTCTCCTATGGATCCCTTTAGCTTCAGATTACAGTCCCTGCACTGTCCCTGCAGTCCCCCTATGCTCTTCCTATGCTCTCCCTACAGTGTGTGAAAACTCTCCCTACAATCTCTCTACACTGTCTCTGCACTCTCCCTACCTAATATTCCACAATTAAAAGCTTTTAGCAACACTTTCCCTAGCACTTCACATCACAGAGGCTGACTAGCTGCTGATTGGCTGTCTGCACGGCATTATGGGTGATCTCATATTACCAGGATTCTTACTTTCACTTTGTAACACGTATAGGTGCCATTTTAGGGGAAAAAAAATTATTCATTACCATGAATTGCGAGTAAATTTGGATTAGTCAAATTTTTCCTAAACGTCAGATTGAATTCCACTTTGCATGCTTTGATTTGCTTAACACTAGCAAAAATAATTCAGTGTACATTGTTATTCTTGCTGACCCTATTATTGTTATAAGTCAATGGATCAATTTGGTGCTGTTCATACAATGAATCTGGCACTGCATCATGGCTTCCTTTATAAGATCCCATTTCTGCCTCTATTAGTTAACACACAGCCCTATAAATGAAAATGTGGACACTTTGTTAGAAACACTGGGGGTCATTTATGACTGACTTGCCTTTTACATCAGTTTTTTATATCCCCTGCTCTGCCAGAAGATGTGTCTGATTTATGACAATGTGCATGCCTCATCAGATTTGGTGTATCCTCTGGCAGTCTGTGCACCTAGACTGAAATCTACTCCAGCCTCTGACTGGAGTAGATTTCAATTGTCATTCAAGCCCGGAAAACTGTCATAAATGTTAGTGATTTTGCAAGAGCTGATGGTCCCATCTCTGCCATGCCACCAACCTGACCCTGCCACCCCCCACATAAATTTAGGCATTTTAAAAGTCAAAATATGGGGCCATGGAGCTTTATTACACTATGAACTGGTGCAAAATAACATATTGTCTATAACAATTACATTAGAATTTCTGTATTATTGGTAGAATATGAAATTATACTGTATTTAAGCAAATTTCCTAAAATTTGTTTCAGGTCCGATTTGGCCAATTCTGCCGTCAGATCCAATTCGGTCTGAATTCAGAATTGAATGTGCCCCCATTGCCCTGAAAAGGTTCTTATGACATTCCATGGTCTCATTAGACTGTATCCAACCACTTACAAGCTCTAAAATTAGCCCTTTTTGGGGGTAGATGACTTCTCTGGATTCAGACCTATAAAATGGTGGATTCATTTTTCATTGATTTGTGCGGGATGAATAACAAAAGTTTTGGATTCAAAGAAATTTAAATTTCTTGTGGAAATGCTTAGAAACTTTGTTGCATGTAAAACCTTCATGTCATTCATTCCTAAGGTCCCTTGCAGACGAGCGTGTGTGGATTAGGTCCGGATGCGTTGCGAATGCGTTCAGTGAAAAATGCACGATTTCGCAAACAAAGTCATTCAGTTTTGTCTGCGATCTCGCTCAGTAGGTATACAAACAACATCTCTTAGAAACCATCCGTGAAAAACGCATCGCATCCGCACTTGCTAGTGGATGCAATGCGATTTTCACGCAGCTCCATTCACTTCTATGGGGCCAGCGTTGCATGAAAATCGCTGAATATAGAACATACAGCGATTTTCACGCAACGCACAAGTGATGCGTGAAAACAATTGCCCATGTACACAGCCCCATTGAAATGAATAGGTCTGGATTCCGTGCGGGCGCAATGCGTTCTCATCACGCATTGCACCCGCTCGGAATACTCGCTCGTGTGAAAGGGGCCTAACACACATCCCATTTTATTGAAATTTCAATATTTAAAACCAAACTAAACAAATTAGAAGTCTAGTGAACACAATTTTAAATTAAAAAGGCAGTGGCGTATGGTGTTGGAGGTGAAGGTGGGGGTAGAAGCTGTCCCTGGTGCCCATGTGCAGGTGGGCACCAGACCACCAGGGCACTCTTAGTTGCTAACAATGCCATTCACTGCACAGTAGCAAGTGGCTACTGAGTGCATCTGGCCATCACCATTCAATGAATCATTCACTGACTGGTGCTGGCAAGAAGGGCACAGTGTTGCCACAGATTGAATGGCCTGGGCCATACACTGTGTGGCTAAGGATAGTTGTGAGGTTAGTTCAGGCCTGTGGCCTACAAAATCACAAGACATGCATGCACTGATGAGTCAACACAGAACACAAGCCTGGCTATCTTTTGGTCGACACATCCAAATGGTTCCCCATCTTGTAAGTCTACATTTTTCAAATGCCGTTGGTCCCACAGGTGTGTTGGTCCCACAGATGCTGGAGCAGTAGGATTTTGTTTTTATATCAGTGGGTCAACTACTTTCATCAGTTTTTAAGTCGTAGGATTTTTTCATACATCAGAGGAAACTCCCCCTTTATCCCAGTAGAGTCTTGCAGTCTGTTTTGGGGCTTCCATGTAATTTGTAGCTTGATTTATTTTGTTGAACAACTGGGGTATGTTGGTCCCAGCAAAGGAATACTTCATTCTGCACCTTTTATTCCTTTTTATTAGGTCTTTAAAATTTCTGTTCATTTCTTTGAAATGTCTGGTAAAGATGAGTGACAAGCAATATTGCCACTTTTACAAGTCCTGCAGGTGTCATCATGCTTTCATAGATTCCATAAAGGCAACTTTTGCCTAGTTATGATGGCAACAGAGACCTACTGTAAGTCTACTTGCTCTTCAGGAAGCTCTACAACTTGGCAACCATTACAGCTAATTGTGTTGCAGAGAACCAAAACACTTGCATGTTGCTCTATTGCAGTCCCCTGCAGGTAGAATGCTGTTGGCTCTATTGATGGAAGAACATTAACCGGGACGGTTCGCAAACGCGAATGCGCGTTCGCGCTGAAATGTTCGCGAACCGTGTTTTCACAGCGGGCCCCATAGACTTGAATGACAGGCGAACCTGAAAACCTTCAGGTCATATTTGTAGCCACCAAATAATTACTAGAAGAGCACAAATAGTCCCACAACATGGACAGTGACATACCAGATGTATTATTCGAATTTGCAATCTCAATTCATTATTTTTTTTAATTTTCGTGTATGCGCATGCGCAAAATAGGCGCAGCCTACTACAGCAACTGGTTTCCACCAGACCGAAGTTGGATGCGATCAGAAAAGATGGTTGGCAGCAATTTTCGCAGCGTTGAGGAAGAACTTCTCACTGTAAGTAATTTGACATTAAACCAGTGTATTTGATTAAATTTCACATGCATGTTATAACAATCGCTGTATATGCAGATCGAGTGTTTAAAAAAAGCGCCACTGCGAAAATCCCTAATGATGCGATTTTTTTTTTTCGCGGTACACACAACTTCACATTTTATAGGAGGAGGTACATTAGGCGGTCACAGGATAAAAATGTAAATGTCAGCCAGTACAGGCCCTAAAAATTAGCCAATAGGCGTTCACCTGACAGCACACAACTTTGTAGAATTCTATGGCTGGAGGGACATTAGGCGGTCACAGGAAAAAAATGTAAATGTCGGCAAGTACAGGCTCCAAAAATTAACCAATAGGCATTCACCAAAGGCCTTTTATCCCGCTGTATTTACCTAAGACAGGGACCGTGATTTGTTCTGGGTGGTGACGGATATTTGTGGGCTGTCATGAGGAAATTCAATCAAACGTGGTCGATTCGTCACATGTGTTGAATTCCTCTGAGATCCATGCCTCATTCATTTTTAGAAATGTGAGGTAGTCCACACTGTTGTGAGATAGGCGAAGTGTGCTTATCGGTCACGATCCCCCCTGCTGCACTGAACGTCCTTTCGGACCAGTAGAAATTGTTGGTTCCAATAGTGTTTGTCACACTGTGTAGATGCGGTAACGCTGCAAAACCGCAAACAAATGCTGCACTACCTAAATGCACTATATAGAAAGCATATTATTGGTATATAACACCCTTGCCTCAAAAGTTTTTTTGGGGTGCAACTGGTAAATCCCACCAGTAGAAATTATTTGTTCCAATAGCATTTGGCACTCTGGCTACAGTATCGCAGCAGAACAGCACACAACTGCTGCACAATATAATTGCAGTATAATATACTTTCTATTTTAGAAAGTATATTATAAGTATATTACACCCCTCAGTATGTCACACCTATCGATAGCACACCTATACCAGTCCTTAAAAGGACTTTTGTGGCCCTATTAGCTAGCGTTTGGTGTCCATAACAGCCTGTCCCTTCTCCACAAGGCAACCTCTCCCTACACTGGCAAAACACTGAATGTAAAATGGCGGCCAGATTGGGTCTATTTATAAGGTAGGGGGTATGTCCATGTGCTGAAACGTCTCAATTGGCTGTCCTGTACCACCTGATGGACGTGTCATGGTTCAAAGTTCTTCACAATGTAAAAGAATATGGCGGGCGCGAATATCGCCATATGTTTGCATGTTCGGCGAATCGCGAACATGCAAAGTTTCCCGCAAAACGACCGCCGGGCGAACCGCAAGGCCATCTCTAGTTGACACGTCTGCCTCTATGTTCTCAGGATCATTGGGGGTCCCAATGGTCAGATCTCTACCAATCATAATAACATAAAATTGCTAAATTGGATAACCCTTTTATGAATATAAGTTTTATAGTGTTGTTGGCTTGACCTGGGTGCTGGCAACGCATGCTATGCCACTGCACAACCGGCCTAAGATAAGTGATGTAACAAAAGACAGGTAAAGGCATTGCAAGGGTTCAAGTTAACACTAAAGCTGTATTTAATAAAATGTGTGTTTGAAATCTTAGCTTTGTTGCTTCTTAAGTCTAACTTTGTTTTGGAATTTTTGACTATTCATTATTTAGATTAGTCTTTTCTGAGCACATAAGACTCAGCCAGACTCTCCAGGAAACAATTTTTATTTCCATTAGACTCCAGTTACGTAGGTTGTATTGAAAATAGACAAGTAAAATATTTTATGTGCTTTCTATTTTTTTAAATCTGGATTAAATTGGAATTGTGAGTCCAAAACTCTGTTACAGCTCACAAAAACACACTTTCAGTGTTTTTGTAAGAAATTATGTATATTTTTCATATTACTTTTACGTACATCCTTTGCCTTAGATAAGCAGTAATTTGACATTTGGCATATGTAATGCATACATCAATATAGTGAATTATCTATATTGAAAAGTACATTTCAAAATTTGGACGATTTTGGATAGAGTCAAAGCATATGTACTTTCCACAAATTTTCAAAAGGTGAACTAGTCCTCTCCTTAAGGGAGCATTCACACGACCGTATATATTTTGTGGTCCACCAAACGCAGATCCACAAAATATACGGATGACGTCCGTGTGACATCAATTTTTTTTTACAGACCCATTGTACCAATGCCTATTTGGACATGTTCTATCTTTTTTGTGGGGCTATGGAATGGACATATGGATGCGGACAGCACATGGTTTGCTGTCCACATTTTTTGAAGCCCTATTGAAATGAATGAGTCTGTATCTGTTCTGCAAAAAATGCGGATTGGATGCGGAGCAAAAATACAGCCAAGTGAATAGGACTTAAAGGAGTTGTTTCATGAGTTAAAACAAAGAAAAATATATGGAGTAATGTGCATCAATATTTTAACGATATCAATGCACAAAAAAGGTCTTAGCCTCAGTATTTTTTTCATTTTTTTAGCTTCTTTACTCCCCACACTGCAGCTTTAGTCTCTTCACTTTTCTGTGGGTGAGCAGCAGCACCCACAGGGCAGCAGCATGCCTGCCTTTCTTAGGAGAGCATTGGCAGCATCTCTTGCTAATCTCTTCCTCCCCTTCATAGAAAATAGTCTGTCACACAGTCTTAGTGACCACACTATTGTACACAACACACAAACACAATGTCCTTCTCCACTGTCTTTATAGAGATATAGCTATGTTTTTATATTTTATTGGTACTATAAAATATATACCAATAATGTATGTTTTATATTTTATTTTATTATATTTATTTTATGCATATTTATTTTAGGAATATTATCAGTGCATATTTATTTTATGTATGTTTTAATGATTTTTAGGGGATGTTCTTAAACTATTAATAAATATCTGTACTTTATTCATCTAGTGATCCCTTTTGTGAGTGCCCCCTCATTTCTTTATATATCCATGTTTTTATATTTGTTTAGCGGAAGGGAGAAATGAATGAAAGACATCTGGCTTGCTTGGTTGCTTTACCTGTTTCACTATGAAATCTTTACGTCAGGAAAAAGAGAGCAGGAAAGCTAATGAGTACATTCACTACTTAATGCAGAAGAAGGTGGACCAGAAACGGCAGAAAAAATAGCAGGGAGTACTAATAGAGAGGAAAAGGTAGTATACATAAAAAATTTAACAATATATTTATATTTCATTTAAAATGTCCTATTCATTGCTTAATAATACTTTGTGTGGGATAACCCCTTTAGCATGTGCAGAAAGCAGAGAAAATATTGTCCTAGCAGGTCACAGACTAACACTGATAAAAGCACATGTACTTAGTTATATTTGAGGTGCTCTGGATCCTAGTAGAAGTAGAAATACACTACTCACAAAAAGTTAGGGATATTTGGTTTTCAGGTAAAATTGATGGAAAACGAAAAAAGTTCACGCTTCAGTCATATTATATCATGAAAGTAGGGTATTTAAGTTGAAGCATACAATGGTGATTTCCTCACCTCAATTTATTGAAACAAAGGCCAACAACAGTGGTGGGTATACTCCCACAAAAAATGTCAATGTCTCAATAACTTGTCATGTGGCCTTGAGCATCAATTACAACTTGAGAACAGCATCTCATGTTGTTCACAAGTTGACTTATTGTCTGCTGAGGCATGGCATCCCACTCTTCTTGAAGGACAGCCCTCAGGTCATTGAGGTTCTGGGGTACAGAGTTATAAGCCTCTACATGGCTACTCAGCTGATCCCATATTTTTTCAACAGGATATAGCTCTGAAGAAGGTGCAGGTACCCCAGTCTCCAGCAGCTAGTCCCTAATTATGCATCCTCGATGAGCTGGCGCATTTTCGTCCATGAAGATGAAATTATGTCTGTGTTGTTCATACAGAGACACAATGACTGGATTAATGATGTTATTCAAATAGCATGTGCTTGTCACTGTTCCGTTCATAAAGTTTAGGGCAGTTCTGTATTGACTAAACATATCTGCCCACACTGTAACAACACCACCACCAAAGGCTCACCAGTGGCTGATGCATAGCTTTCTCCTTGACATCTCCAACATCATTGGCGGCCATAATTTCTGCTCAGCGTGAATTGACTTTCATCAGTGAACAGCACACCCACTGGTCCCTTGTCCAGTGTAAATGCTGCCTGGCCCATGCAAGACATGGCGGGCGAACATATGCGATGTTTGGTCCGCCCCCTATTCGTCATCATTGTGTAAACTTTGACCCTGTACCTCACAGTCAGCAGACACATTCCAGCCAATCAGCATCATACCCTCCCTCCCAGACCCTCCCACCTCCTGGACAGCATCCATTTTAGATTCATTCGGAAGCTGCAGTGTCACAAATTTGACTAAGTTGTAATCGCAATGCGATTAATACAGGTTATATTAATCGCATTGCGATTACAACTTAGATCTGAGTTCCTAATGGTTGTATTGCTAGAATATAACGAAGATTGAGAATATAGTGCTATATTCGTTATATTCGTCAATTCTAGCAATACAACCATTAGGAACTCAGACCTAAGTTGTAATCGCAATGCGATTAATACAGGTTATATTAATCGCATTGCGAATTCAACTTAGAGCTGGGTTCCTAATGACCCTGTACCTCACAGTCAGCAGACACATTCCAGCCAATCAGCAGCAGACCCTCCCTCCCAGACCCTCCCACCTCCTGGACAGCATCCATTTTAGATTCATTCGGAAGCTGCATTCTTAGTGAGAGGAGGGACAGTGTAGCTGCTGCTGATTTAGTAGGGAAATCGATAGCTAGGCTAGTGTATTCAGTGTCCACTCCAGTCCTGAAAGACTCATCTGATCTGCTGTAAGGACAGCACCCCAAAAAGCCCTTTTTAGGGCTAGAACATCAGTCTGCTTTTTTTTTTTCTGTGTAATCTAATTGCAGTTGCCTGCCTGCCAGCGTGTGTGTCAGGCTCACAGCGTATACTGTGCCCACTTGCCCAGTGCCACAACTCATATCTGGTGTCACAGTAGCTTGCATTTAAAAAAAAAAAAAAACTTTTTTGACTGTTACATAATAGCAGTCAGTTGCCGGTACGCGCGTGTGTTTCATGCCCTGCAAGTGCACAGTGTCACCAGCGCAACTCATATCTGGTGTCACATTCGATTGCATTTAAAGCAAAACAACATTTTTGACTGTGAATAAATAGCAGTCAGTTGCACACACGTGTTTGTGTGTTTAAGGCCCAGCTGCAAGCGCATAGTGTCACTTCAGCGCCATTCATATCTAGTGTCACATTCGATTCCATTTAAAGAAAAACAACAATTTTGACTGTGAATAAATAGAAGTCAGTTGCACACACGTGTTTGTGTGTTTAAGGCCCAGCTGCAAGCGCATAGTGTCACTTCAGCGCCATTCATATCTGGTGTCACATTCGATTCCATTTAAAGAAAAACAACATTTTTGACTGTGAATAAATAGCAGTCAGTTGCACACGCGTGTTTGTGTGTTTAAGGCCCAGCTGCAAGCGCATAGTGTAACTTCAGCACCATTCATATCTGGTGCCACATTCGATTCCATTTAAAGAAAAACAACAATTTTGACTGTGAATAAATAGCAGTCAGTTGCACACACGTGTTTGTGTGTTTAAGGCCCAGCTGCAAGTGCATAGTGTCACCAGCGCAACTCATATCTGGTGTCACAGTAGCTTGCACGCATAGTACAACTTAACGAATCTAAAAAAAATGACAGGCAGAGGCAGGCCACCCCGCAGGGGCCACGTACCCCGAACTCAAAGTTCTGAGGACATTGTTGACTGGCTAACACAGGACACCCAATCTTCTACAGTTTCCGCTCGGAACCTTGACGCACCATCCTCCTCCAGCTGAGCTTCGGGCACCTCTCAAGTTACCACTCGCCCACCTGCCGCCACCACCAACACTAGCACCACAGCCGCTTCTCTTGATCTGTCAGAGGAGTTATTTACACATCAGTTGGAAGAAATGAGTGATGCGCAACCATTATTGCCAGAGGATCTAGAAAACAGGGATATGTCTCAGGTAGGCAGCATTACGCACATGGACGTACGGTGTGATGATGATGTTGTACCCGCTGCTGCTTCCTTTGCTGATTTGTCAGATACAAGTGAAGCGGTTGATGATGACGATGTGTCCGTGGATGTCACGCGGGTGCCCGCTCGAATAGAAGAACAGGTGAAAAGTTCTGATGGGGAGACAGAGAGGATGAGGAGACGAGTTGGAAGCAAGGAGCTAGTGGCACAGTCAAACAGCATGCATCGGCACCCGGGGTCAGCCAGACAGCACGCCAATCAACGCATGCTGTTGCCACCACCAGAATGCCGTCATTGCAGAGCTCAGCAGTGTGGCATTTTTTTTGTGTGTCTGCCTCTGACAACAGCGATGCCATTTGCAACCTGTGCCAAAAGAAACTGAGTCGTGGGAAGTCCAACACCCACCTAGGTACAACTGCTTTGCGAAGGCACATGATCGCACATCACAAACGCCTATGGGATCAACACATGAGTACAAGCAGCACACAAACTCAAAGCCGCCATCCTCCTCCTCCTGGTCCAGCATCTTCAGCCACGTCAACCACTGCTGTCCTCCTTGCCCCCTCTCAACCATCCGCCACTCCGTCTCTCGCCTTGAGCATTTCCTGCTCATCTGCCCACAGTCAGGTGTCTGTCAAGGAGATGTTTGAGCGTAAGACGCCAATGTCACAAAGTCACCCCCTTGCCCGGCGTCTGACAGCTGGTTTGTCTGAACTCTTAGCGCGCCAGCTTTTACCATACAAGCTGGTGGAGTCTGAGGCGTTCAAAAAATTTGTAGCTATTGGGACACCGCAGTGGAAGGTACCCGGCCAAAATTTCTTTGCACAAAAAGCAATCCCCAACCTGTACTCGATTGTGCAAAAGGAAGTAATGGCATGTCTGGCACACAGTGTTGGGGCAAGGGTTCATCTGACCACTGATACCTGGTCTGCAAAGCACGGTCAGGGCAGGTATATCACCTACACTGTGCATTGGGTAAACCTGCTGACGGCTGGCAAGCATGGAATGCGTGGCTCTGCAGAGGAGTTGGTGACACCGCCATGACTTGCAGGCAGGCCTACTGCCACCTCCTCTACTCCTCCTACTCCATCCTCTTCCATAACCTCCTCGGCTGAGTCCTCTTCTGCTGCTGCATCTTGCTCCACATCAACGGCACCCCCCCAGATCCCCAGGGGCTATTCCACATCCCGGATACGACAGTGTCACGCCGTCTTGGGGTTGACTTGCCTGAAAGCAGAGAGTCACACCGGACCAGCAGTCCTGAACGCACAGGTGGATCATGTGTGTAATCTGAACGTACAACGCTTTGTGCATAAGTACTCAGGCTTACAGGACATCCTGAAGCAGGCCAGGAAGGGGTGTGGCCATTTCAGGCATTCCTACACTGCCATGGCGCACTTTTCAGATATCTAGCGGGAAACAACATGCCAGTGAGGCGCTTGATTTGCGACAGCCCGACACGTTGGAATTCAACACTCCTAATGTTCGACCGCCTGCTCCAGCAAGAAAAAGCCGTCAACGAGTATTTGTATGACCGGGATGCTAGGACAGCCTCTGCGGAGCTGGGAATTTTTTTGCCACGTTACTGGACGCTCATGCGCAATGCCTGTAGGCTCATGCGTCCTTTTGAGGAGGTGACAAACCTAGTCAGTCGCACCGAAGGCACCATCAGCGACATCATACCATTTGTTTTCTTCCTGGAGCGTGCCCTGCGAAGAGTGCTGGATCAGGCCGTAGATGAGCGTGAAGAGAAAGAGTTGTGGTCACCATCACCACCAGAAACAGCCTTATCAGCATCGCTTGCTGGACCTGCAGCAATGCTGGAAGAGGATTGTGAGGAAAAGGAGTCAGAGGAGGAATGTGGCTTTGAGGAGAAGGAATACCAACCACAACAGGCATCCCAGGGTGCTCGTTGTCACCTATCTGGTACCCGTGGTATTGTAAGTGGCTGGGGGGAAGAACATACCTTCAGTGAGATCACTGAGGACGAGGAACGGGACATGAGTAGCTCGGCATCCAACCTTGTGCAAATGGGGTCTTTCATGCTGTCGTGCCTGTTGAGGGACCCTTGTATAAAAAGGCTGAAGGAGAACGACCTTTACTGGGTGGCCACGCCAGTATAAGCAGAAAGTGCCTGAAATGTTACAGAATTACCGCAAGTCGGAAAGGATGCAGCAGTTCCAAAATAAATTAAAAAGTATGCTTTACACAGCATATAAGGGTCATGTCACAGCACAACGGGAATCTAACAGGGGAAGAGGTGAAAGTAATCCTCCTCCTCCCACGACCACGCCGGCAAGGACAGGATGCTTTACAGACATGTTGTTGATGGAGGACATGCAGACCTTTTTAAGTCCTACGCATCGCCACAGCCCTTCGGGGTCCACCCTCAGAGAACGACTCGACCGACAGGTAGCAGACTACCTTGCCTTAACTGCAGATATCGACACTCTGAGGAGCGATGAACCCCTTGACTACTGGGTGTGCAGGCTTGACCTGTGGCCTGAGCTATCCCAATTTGTGATAGAACTTCTGGTCTGCCCCGCTTCAAGTGTCCTGTCAGAAAAGACCTTCAGTGCAGCAGGAGGTATTGTCACTGAGAAGAGAAGTCGCCTAGGTTAAAAAAGTAGATTACCTCACCTTTATCAAGATGAATGAGGGATGGATCCCGAAGGGACTGACAGTGGGCGATACATTCGACTAAAAAAGGCCTGATGAGATGAGCTGCCTTGGGCTAAAAATGGTCCACACGCTGCTGTATTTTATCTCTGAATGCCGGATGACTTGCGTGACTTATCCGCCACCAACTAGGGTTCAAGCCGCAATATTTTAGGGCACTTTCTGCCTGGGAAACATCAATTTTTCTGGCCACTGCTACAGCAGCGGCTGCAACAATACCTAGTTTTTCAGGCATGTGGTGCTGCACTGTGGCTTCAAAAACAAAACAAACAAAAAGGCACATACATGTGTCAATTCCCCTTCGTGATCGTTACCTTGTTGTGGTGAAGGGGCTTGCGTATCACAATGAAGCGACCACCTCTATGAGTGTGTTGGCAATGTTGGCACACCCCAGATAATAAGGTCGTTGCTTCATTGTGAACAGACCAAAAGCGATCGGCTGGATAATTTTGCATATAAAAAACATTAATTTTCTTTGTGATCATCTAAGTTGATCATTAAAGCCTACTAGGCCAACAATAGGCCCACACTGCAGAATCATTGTTTTCTGGGTCACTTAACTGTCACTAAACTACCTCAGCACGACCATAGGCTTTGAAATAAACCCATCGCCTGCAATCTCCCAAACGTGCGCACAAGCACAGTCATCACTACACCAAGATTGACGCATAGAGGTATAAAATTTATGCCATGAGTGTGTCAACTATTGACAACTCTTTGCGGTTGTCTAAAATCTATTCTATACAAGTCCCCTGATAGGGGACGTAACAGGGATTAAACTGATAGGAATAGTACTACTTAACACACTTATAATAATAATAATAATAATAATAATAATAATAATAATAATAATAATACTAGTGGACGTAACAGGGATTAAACTGATAGGAATAGTACTACTTAACACACCACTCCTATCTGGTGGCACAGTAGATTGCACGCGCAGTGCCCCAAATTGGACGTAGGAGGACCGACCAAGCATCTTTTTCCATCTTCTGGTTCCTAAAATCGATTCCATATACACGTCCCCTGATAGGGGACGTAACAGGGATTAAACTGATAAGAATAGTACTACTTAACACACCTTATAATAACGCAGAGAGAGGCAATGCAGAGAGAGGAGTCTGAAGAAGAGGAGTCAGAGGAGGAAGGTGGCTTTGAGGAGGTGGAAGACCAACCACAGCAGGCGTCCCAGGGGGCTTGTCACCTTTCGGGGACCCTTGGTGTTGTACGTGGCTGGGTGGAGGAAGAGACCTTCAATGACATCAGTGAGGACAAGGAACGAGACATGGCTAGCTTGGTATCCAACCTTGTGCAAATGGGGAGTTTGCGGTTGTGCAAATGGACTGTTTGCGGTTGTTTGCTGTGCGTTAAACGGAGAGTTTGATCTGTCACTGTGAAGCGGGCGTAACCCTTACACTCCCTGATCGATACAACATCATACCTGATGTTTTAAAGCACGTTATTCCAAACAATTTAGTAATGTTAGGTGATTTATGCCCTTTATGGATTAAAACCAGACTCTGCGTCAACTATGTAATTTTCCATGGGAGTTTTGCCATGGATCCCCCTCCGGCATGCCACAGTCCAGGTGTTAGTCCTTTTGAAACAACTTTTCCATCATTATTGTGGCCAGAAAGAGTCCCTGTGGGTTTTAAAATTCGCCTGCCTATTGAAGTCTATGGCGGTTTGCCCGGTTCGCTTGTTCGCGAACATTTGCGAAAATTCGCGTTCGCCGTTCGCCAACGGAAAATTTTATGTTTGCGACATCTCTAGTAGCTACCACTCCATTCACTTCTATGGGGCCCGTGCATGCCAGGTGTGCCCTCATGGACTTTGCTACTTCCATTGTAAATATAGGTGCAGAATCTAGAGGTGGGACTCACACCTATCAGACATTGGGGGCATATACTAACAATTTCCCCTTAATGTCTCAGATGGTACAACCACTTTAAATGTCATATGATATAACATCTACAAAAGTGGTTTAGATCACAATCACTTCCTGTATTATTGCAACAGGAAAAAAGAGCAATAGACAGATCTTTTAGACCTCATACATTTGACCATATCACAGATCTGTGTAGTATAACTTCATTATATGGTGCCCATAGAAATTAACTTCATACAAAGTCACACAAAAAATTTTTTTCTGAGGATTCACAAGAACTTTATAAGAAAAAAATGTGCCATGCTCCACCGCATGCCATATTAAAGATGCATTCTCATCTAGGATTTTTGTTTCTATAGGATATTATAGCTTCTGATGGTGGTACATTATAATAGCACACATAAAGCCTTTCTTTCTCTATTATGGAATTGTAGGAACTCCTTGTGCTTCCATACAGACTTTGTGCACAAAGTTTGGTCATGTGCATGAGGCTTTATTGTTTTTGGCAATAAAATATTGAAATATGCAAAACATTTCAGTATTTTTGGGTGAGAAATCAAATGTAGATGAATTATTGCTCCAGAATAAGTCATTTTCTGCTGAAAAATCTGACTTAGCTGTATTTTAATCTGATGCCTAACTTGCCAAGTCTAAGTTTAAATTTTGAGCTGGAAAAACACAAGTGGCGGCGAAGTGTTGTGTAGAGACAGCTGAATATTTTGTCTACTCTATAATTCAATGTATAATATTAGATTATATAAAAAGATACCACAGAAATTTAAGGAATAAAAAGCTGTGTCAACCATGGTTTTTGTTTATGCATCAATATGTATATAGTATTTGTATATATAGTGAGGAACAGAAGTATTTGAACACCCTGCGATTTTGCAAGTTCTCCCACTTAGAAATCATGGAAGGGTCTGAAATTTACATTGTAGGTGCATTTCCACTCTGAGAGACAGAATTTTCTTTAAAAATTCAGAAAAAACACATTGTATGTACAGTTGAGCGGACACCTGGATGTTCGGCCGAACTTCACAAAAAAGTTCGAGTTCGGGACCCGAACTTGACCCGAACTTGACCCCGAACCCTATTGAAGTCAATGGGGACCCGAACTTTTGAGCACTAAAATGGCTGTAAAAATGTCATGGAAAGGGCTAGAGGGCTGAAAATGCCAGCAAAATGTGGTTAAGAGCATGGTAGGGAAATGACTTTAAATAACATAAAATATGTAAAAATAAAAAATAATAATCTTGATCTAGGAGGACGAGGTCCATATGGAGTAGGAGGTTGAGGAGGCGGTGGATGTGGCTGTGTAGGTGGAAGTGGCGGTGGAGGAGGAGGAGGTAGCCTACACTGCTTTTTGGTTTTAAATTTTTTATTTTTTTTTATTCGGGTAACATTGGGAAATATAACCTATGATAACCCCCTCCAGTCGTGCTAAACACACGTTCAGACAATACACTGGCTGCAGGGCAGGCCAGCACCTCCAAGGCGTAAAGGGCAAGCTCAGGCCATGTGCCCAATTTGGAGACCCAGAAGTTGAAGGGGGCAGACCCATCATTCAGTACATGTAGGCGTGTACATACATACTGCTCCACCATGTCGCACATCCCCGTGATGTCCACGATCCAATTGGATATCTTCTCTATCAACTTTAGATGTTCTTTTATGCGCCTACCATGGTGATCACGGGTGGCATGGATTCAGTGTTCCAGGCCGGAGAGGGAGCCTGAGAAAGGGATACCACATCCAAGGGAGGTCAATGGATGAAATTAAATGTAATCGAGCGGAAATGTTGGACAAAGTTTTGAAGCATAAGCTTCCAATTTAAGGAGGGGTGCGCGGCAATTACCCACTCCCGACTCGGGGAGGTAGTGACGATAAATAAGTCTCTTAAGATGCCCTGTTATTGGAATGATTAATAAAAAATTATAGGGAATGTCACTGTGGTATTTTGGATTTGGAAACATTAGCCAGGAGAGGCCCTGCTGCCGCTTTGTTGACTCTAGATAACTTCTGCCTGATCGCAGGTCCCTGTGATGTCCACCATCCATTTGGATATCTTCTCTATCAACTTTCGATGTTCTTTTCTTAAACTACCATGTTGATCACGGTTATCGGCGAATCAGGGTTCCACGCCGGAGAGGGAGCATGAGAAATAGAGACCACATCCAAGGTAGTTTAATTAGAAACATAGAATGTGTCAGCAGATAAGAACCATTTGGCCCATCTAGTCTGCCCAATATACTGAATACTATAAATAGCCCTATCTTATATGAAGGATGGCCTAATGCATATCCCATGCATGCTTAAACTCCTTCACTGTATTTGCAGCTAGCATTTCTGCAGGATGGCTATTCCAAGCATCCACTACTCTCTCAGTAAATTAATACTTCCTGATATTACTTTTAAACCTTTGCCCCTATAATTTAAAACTATGTCCTCTTGTAGCAGTTTTTCTTATTTTAAATATTCTCTCCTCTTTTACCTCGTTGATTCCCTTTATGTAATTAAAAGTTTCTATTATATCCCCTCTGTCTCGTCTTTCTTCCAAGCTATACATGTTAAGGTCCTTTAACCTTTCCTGGTAAATTTTATCCTGCAATCCATGTACTAGTTTAGTAGCTCTTCTCTGAACTCTCTCCAAAGTATCAATATCCTTCTGGACATATGGTCTCCAGTACTGAGCACAATACTCCAAATGAGGTCTCACTAGTGCTCTGTAGAGCGGCATTAGCACCTCCCTCTTTCTACTGGTAATGCCTCTTCCTATACACTCAAGCATTCTGCTAGCATTTTCTGCTGCTCTATGACATTGTCTGCCTACCTTTAAAGTCTTCTGAAATAATGACCCCCAAATCCCTTTCCTCAGATACTGAGGTTAGGACTGTATCACTGATTTTATATTCTGCTCTTAAGTTTTTACGCCCCAGGTGCATTAATCAACATTAAATTTTAGTTGACAGACCATTCCTCTAGCTTTCCTAAATCTTTTCTATTTGGTGTATCCCTCCAGAAACATCAACCCTGTTACAAATCTTTGTGTCATCAGCAAAAAGACACACCTTACCATCGAGGCCTTCTGCAATTTCTCTGATAAAGATATTAAACAATATGGGTCCCAGAACAGATCCCTGAGGTACCCCACTGGTAACAATACCATGGTCTGAATATACTCTATTGACTACAACCCTCTGTTGTCTGTCCCTCAGCCACTGCCAATGGGAGTCCATGCACAAAGAAGGCAATTTATTGATAAGCCTTCTATGTGGGACAGTATCAAAAGCCTTACTAAAGTCTAGATAAGCAATGTCTACTGCACCTACGCCATCTATTATTTTAGTCACCCAATCAAAAAAATCAATAAGATTAGTTTGACATGATCTCCCAGAAGTAAACCCATGCTGTTTTTCATCTTTCAATCCAAGGGAATTTAATGTTCCACAATCCTCTCCTTAAGTATGGTTTCCATTAATTTCCCCACTATTAATGTCAGGCTTACTGGCCTATAGTTGCCCGATTCCTCCCTACTACCTTTCTTGTGAATGGGCACAATATTTGCTAATTTCCAATCTTCTGGGACGACTCCTATTACCAGTGATTGATTAAATAAATCTGTTAATGGTTTTGCTAGTTCAAGGCTAAGCTCTTTTAATAGCTTTGGGTGTATCCGATCAGGCCCCTGTGACTTATTTGTAATAATTTTAGACAGCTGACTTAGAACATCTTCCTCTGTAAAGACACATGCATCAAAAGATTCATTAGTCTTCCTTCCTAACTGAGGTCCTTTTCCTTCATTTTCCTTTGCAAAAACTGAACAGAAGTATTCATTGAGGCAGTCAGCTAGTTCTTTTTATTATTTTATTTTCATAATCAATAAAGCAAAGCAATGGGTTACAGAGTATAGTGTAACATGGTATAAGGTACAAAATATCTTGTGTATATAAAGGACGGCAGACATTAAATGACAAGGATCTACAGGTATACATGAATAGTGGAACGACGCTATGAACACTTGTTAAAGCTTGTATTCAAGATGACTCTTCAAACCTATTTCTAAAAACGTACATGTGCCTGATTGTGTTGGAGCAGGGATAAGAGATAAGAGTATTGAGGGGGACTGTGGAAATAAGGCATCAGAGACAAATCCAGGGTGGATCTAGCCTAGCCTCCATAAATGGAGATGGAGGATGTGGAAAGGCTACTATTAATGAGGTCGTGGAGGATCTCGGGCTAGTAGTATGACTATCTGTAAAAACATGGTTGTCAAGAACTGGAAAATCTGTAACTTGACCAAAGAGACCAACGTTTTAGGGGATTCCCAAGAGGAAAGCTCCTCAAAACGATAGAGCTGGTCTATCTTTAGTTTCCATTGTTCTATAGATGGTAAAGAGGTCTGGAGCAAGCACTTGGGGACCAATAGGCGTGCCGCAATCAGAAGTTGTTTAAAGAGGTGAGTAGGAGGGGTATGATTTGTAAGATAATAAGGCTCCATATGGGGACATCTTTACTGAGGTCTGACAAATTTGGTTATTTATTTGGAAAATATCTGACCACCATTTGTTAATTGCCGGACAATTCCACCAGACATGGGGGAAGGTTCCAATTTCCTTTGAGCACCTCCAGCATTTTTCCGAGGAAGACCCAGCAAAATAAGAGGATCTAGCTGGAGTGATATACCATTGGGTTAAGATTTTATATCCATTTTCCTGGATGCGTACACAACGTGAGGTTTTGTGTGGAAGGCTGAATATCTCTGGGAGTACAGAAGTAGGTATATCTATTCCAGTTTCTATTTCCCAATTACGTATGAAAGCGCCGGTTTGGTGGTGGTGGGGGGGGGCACGTAATCTGCTGTGTAGTTGTGAGATTAATTTTTTGGGGGGTTTAGGATTAGTAATGAGAGCTTCGAACCAACCCATTGGGTGAAGAAGTTCCCCATTAGTGTTGTTCCCAATAAGGAATGATTTGATGTGCGGTATTAAAGTAAAGTCACAGGGGTGGGGGTTAAGTAATACTTGTAGGGCGTCTGCCTTGAACAATGTTCCTGGAGATTCAAGAAGACAGTTAATAGGTAAAGTGGAAGATCTAACCACTTTAGAAGAGGATTCAAGCAAGGTTGGGGAAGATGTGCCTAAGATGTCTGTAACAGTCAATATTGGGGAAGGGAACTGAGCAGTGGGAGGTACTCAACCACTTCCATGCGTCCAGTGTAGCTTTCAATATTGGATAAGTAGGCAGCGGGATATGTGGGAGGACTTGGTGACCCAGAAGGATTATTCGAAACGGCAGGCTTAGTTTGCTTTGTTCCAGATCTACCCAAGGCTTATGGCTGGAGTTTCGGAGCCAGTCCACTACCCTAGCCAGCAGTATAGCTTTTCCATACAATTCTGGGTCAGGAAGTCCAATACCTCCTAACTGGCGCGGGTGAGATAAAAGCTTATAAGACAGTCGTGCTTTCTTACCGTTCCAAATAAAAGCTCTAAATTTTTATTTTAAAGAAGTGTAGTAGGATTTAGGTATAGGGATTGGTAGGACCTGTTGGAGGTATGTGAGACGAGGAAGGATTAGGGAGGTAAGGAGATTTTTACGTCCAAACCAGGAAAGCATGGGGGCCTTAGCTTGTAATTTATCAATGGCTTTAAATAATGATGTCTTAAGAGGTGTATAGTTGAGAGAGAAGAGGTCTGAGATATGGGAGCTGATTGTAACTCCTAGGTAGGTGATAGTCGGGGAGGACCAGTTAAAAGGAGAATTTTTCGTCAATAGGCATTTTGTTTGGGGGCGGACAACCCCGTACAAAGAATCAGGGATTTACTTGCATTGATCTTGAAGTTAGAGATGGTGCTATAATGTTGTAAGTGATTTTGCATGCTATGTAGGGAAATTTTTGGATTGGTTGTCATAATCATCACGTCGTCTGCAAATGCCGCAATTTTATGTTCCTTGCCCCCCAGACGGATGCCCTTAATGTCGTGGTCTGCTCGTAGGGTAGCTAGAAGGGGTTCCATTGCCAAAACAAAAAGGAGGGGGGACAGGGGGCAACCTTGGCGGGTACCGTTATGAATGCAGAAAGGTGAAGAAAGATCGCCATTAACTATAACTAGGGCTGTAGCCTGTGCATAAATGGAAAAGACTGCTTGGACATAGGGACCAGGCAGGCCAAAGCCCACCAACACTTGCTTCAGATAAGTCCAGTTAATTCTGTCGAAAGCTTTCTCAGCATCAGTGCTAAGTAAAAGGAGTGGAGAGGAAGTGTGCTTGGCGTGGCACAATACATTGATTACCCTAGTCGTGTTGTCTCTGCCCTCTCTGTTGCGGACGAAGCCTACCTGGTCCCCATGTACCAAGAGGGGAAGGAAGTTCGCAACGCGGTTAGCTAGCATTTTGGCTAAAAGTTTGAGGTCTATGTTTAAGAGGGAAATAGGTCTATAGTTTGGGCATAATTTAGAGTCTTTTCCTTCTTTGGGAATCAGAGCTATGTGTGCTGTTGTCATGTCTCTAGATAGAGGGCTGCCTTGGAGTGATAGGTTGCAGACGTTAAGAAGGTGGGGGAGTAGTTGTTTCTTGAATGTTTTATAATAAGATGTTGGGAGGCCATCGGGACCAGGGCTTTTGCCTAGGTGCATTTGGGAAAGAGCCGAAGATAGCTCCTCAGTAGAAAAGGTGGCTGCTAAGGAGTTTTTTTGGGGCTCTGTGAGTGTAGGGAGAGTGGTCACCTCGAGGAAGGAGGAGATTAAGGACAAATGAGATTCAGGGGACGGGGGGACGACGGGGGGGATTATATAGTTCCTTGTAAAAAACTTTAAATTGATTGGCTATTTGCTTAGTAGAGAAAAGTGTATCTCCATTGGGTGAGGCTATTTGATGTATGTAATTATCAGCTCTTCTAGCCTTGATTCTACTCATCAGGAACTTAGTGGTTTTATCACCGTGAGCAAAAAATTTATGCTGTGAATTGAGGTAGTATTTGGCGGATTTAGCTTCCAGTAAAGCTTTCAACTTTACTCTTAGATTAGAAAGGTCCTGACGATGTGAATCAGCCAAAGAGCGTTTGTGCAAAATTTCCAGGTTTTTTATTTTGGAGAGAAGGGTTTCAATATTTTTTTCTCTAAGTTTTTTAAGGTGAGATCCTATGCTGATAAATTGTCCCCTTATAAAGGGTTTATGGGCATCCCATAGGGTCTGGTGGGAAAGAGAGGGGTGATTGTTTAACTTGAAGTATTCGTCTAATAAAGAGGAAACTTTGCTAATAGTACTGGGATCTCCTAGAATACTCATTGAGGCACCAATTAAAACATGTGGGATTGCGTAAGGGGGATACAATCGAGAGGAATACTGGTGCATGGTCAGAAATATGGATAGAGACGATCTTGGCTTCTGGACAACGCTGGAGGTGCTCCTTTGAAACAAACAGGTAGTCAATGCAATGGTATGTGTTGTGGACATGCGAGAAGAAGGTGTAGTCTACATCATTTGGATGCAGAGTACGCCAGGTGTCCACCAAGTGCAAGCCCCAGAATATATCTCTTATCCGTCTTAAAGAGCGTAGTGAGTGGACCGATTTGTGGGTTAAGTGTAATATTAAAGTCGCCTCCCAATATCACAATACCTTCTTTGAAGGACTCAATAGTCTGGGAAATATTAGACAACCAAAAAGCTTGTTTGGTGTTGGGGGCATATAAGTTTATGAAAGTGTATGTTTGAGAACCTATATTCCCTTTGACCAAAAGGAATCTCCCTTCTGGGTCTTGGATATGATTAGTCCATTAAAGGGAACATTTCTTTTAAAACCTATGCTCACACCCCCGGATGCTGATGAGCTCCCCCCACAATGGAACCACACGGGATAGTGTAAGAATTCCAGGTTGGGGTAATGATTAAACCTGAAATGTGTCTCCTGGAGAAGCAACACATCTGAGCCCTCTTTGCGTAACATTGCAAAAATTTGACTTCTTTTGGATGGAGAGTTGAAACCCTTCACATTGTAAGTGGCGATTTGAAGATCAGCCATGATCATGTGACAGATGGAATATGAAACGCATCAGTGTGTCGGTCCCCCAGAAGAGAGCACCTCCAGGTTGGTTGGTACTCATCTGCTCCGGAGGGAAGGCTTGGATCCAAAATTCAATGTGTCGTCTTCTACAAAGGTGAGGCAGAAGTATTATGTACCTTGAATCAAACAAGGGAAAAAGGGAAAACATAAGAACATGGAATAAAACCAAGAAATAACACTTCAAACGTAGGGTCACCCCTACACCAATCATAAGGGGGATGAGGTCAACAGACCTGGTTGTGTGCCGTCAAGCACATTATAAGGCAGCAAGTATGATAATATAAACATGCTAAGATGAAGGGAAACAGTTGTGTAGTTATAAGGATGGCACTCTGTCTGACATTGAGCAAAGGGGTGGACACAAAGTCATAAAAATCTATTGGATTGGGCACATAGACAATTGGGTTTGAAAACAAAAGACATAAGACAAGGGATAGGAGTAAACAAACAAGCAAGGGGGTCTAGAGACATGTAATAAAGTGGTTAGGTAATGTAGAGAAGAGTCGAGAGTAGGGATGAGCGAACCCGAACTGTATAGTTCGGGTTCGTACCGAATTTTGGGGTGTCCGTGACACGGACCCGAACCCGAACATTTTCGTAAAAGTCCGGGTTCGGGTTCGGTGTTCGGCGCTTTCTTGGCGCTTTTTGAAAGGCTGCAAAGCAGCCAATCAACAAGCGTCATACTACTTGGCCCAAAGGGCCATCACAGCCATGCCTACTATTGGCATGGCTGTGATTGGCCAGTGCACCATGTGACCCAGCCTCTATTTAAGCTGGAGTCACGTAGCGCCGCACGTCACTCTGCTATGATCAGTATAGGGAGAGGTTGCAGCTGCGACGTTAGGGCGAGATTAGGCAGATTAACTCCTCCAAAAGACTTCATTCTGTGATCGATCTGCAGCTGTGGATCATTGAAGTGCTATTATTGACTTGCTCACTTTTTTGAGGCTGCCCAGAGCGTTTTTAGATCACTTTTTTCTGGGGTGATCGGCGGCCATTTTGTGACTTGTGGTGCGCCAGCACGAGCTATCACCAAGTGTATTTAACCATCGATAGTGTGGTTATTTTGTGCTATATCCTACATCAGCTGCAGGCTGAGCCTGTGTCACCGAAGTGCATTTAACCATCAACAGTCTGGTTATTTTTTGGCCATATACTACATCAGCTGCAGGCTGAGCCTGTGTCACCCAAGTGCATTTAACCATCAACAGTCTGATTATTTTTTGGCCATATACTACATCAGCTGCAGGCTGAGCCTGTGTCACCCAAGTGTATTTAACCATCGATAGTGTGGTTATTTTGTGCTATATCCTACATCAGCTGCAGGCTGAGCCTGTGTCACCCAAGTGCATTTAACCATCAACAGTCTGATTATTTTTTGGCCATATACTACATCTGGTGCAGGATGAGCCTGTGTCACCCAAGTGCATTTAACCATCAACAGTCTGATTATTTTTTGGCCATATACTACATCTGGTGCAGGCTGAGCCTGTGTCACCCAAGTGCATTTAACCATCGACAGTGTGGTTATTTTTTGGCCATATATTACATCAGGGGCAAGTTGAGCCTGTCACCCAGCGCCTAAAAAATAGACCTGACATTTCTATTCAACCAAATCTGTACTGTTTTAGCTGGTCAAGTTATTTGTATTGACCGTAAAAGCACACTTTTTTTTCTGGGTTGAAAAAGCATTCCCAAATTTGCCATTCTCAAAATAACTAGTTTCTGGTATTTGAGGCCTACTTGAAATCTATCCCAAAAAGAAAATCTTACATTGAAGGTATTGATAGTGTCATTCAGAAAAACCTAAGACACACGCTAGCGTGCTGATAGAAGTGTGATTCTGTGATTAAACCTATACCTGTCACACAGCGCAAAAAAAAAAACAGGTCTCACATCTCTATTCAACCAAATCTGCAGTGTTTTAGCTGGTCAAGTTATTTGTAGTGACCGTAAAAGCAGACTTTTTGTTCTGGGTTGAAAAAGCATTCCCAAATTTGCCATTCTCAAAATAACTAGTTTCTGGTATTTGAGGCCTACTTGAAATCTATCCCAAAAAGAAAATCTTACATTGAAGGTATTGATAGTGTCATTCAGAAAAACCTAAGACACACGCTAGCGTGCTGATAGAAGTGTGATTCTGTGATTAAACCTATACCTGTCACACAGCGCAAAAAAAAACAGGTCTCACATCTCTATTCAACCAAATCTGCACTGTTTTAGCTGGTCAAGTTATTTGTAGTGACCGTAAAAGCAGACTTTTTGTTCTGGGTTGAAAAAGCATTCCCAAATTTGCCATTCTCAAAATAACTAGATTCTGGTATTTGAGGCCTACTTGAAATCTATCCCAAAAAGAAAATCTTACATTGAAGGTATTGATAGTGTCATTCAGAAAAACCTAAGACACACGCTAGCGTGCTGATAGAAGTGTGATTCTGTGATTAAACCTATACCTGTCACGCAGCGCAAAAAAAAACAGGTCTCACATCTCTATTCAACGAAATCTGCACTGTTTTAGCTGGTCAAGTTATTTGTAGTGACCGTAAAAGCAGACTTTTTGTTCTGGGTTGAAAAAGCATTCCCAAATTTGCCATTCTCAAAATAACTAGATTCTGGTATTTGAGGCCTACTTGAAATCTATCCCAAAAAGAAAATCTGACATTGAAGGTATTGATAGTGTCATTCAGAAAAACCTAAGACACACGCTAGCGTGCTGATAGAAGTGTGATTCTGTGATTAAACCTTTACCTGTCACACAGCGCAAAAAAAAACAGGTCTCACATCTCTATTCAACCAAATCTGCAGTGTTTTATCTGGTCAAGTTATTTGTAGTGACCGTAAAAGCAGACTTTTTGTTCTGGGTTGAAAAAGCATTCCCAAATTTGCCATTCTCAAAATAACTAGATTCTGGTATTTGAGGCCTACTTGAAATCTATCCCAAAAAGAAAATCTTACATTGAAGGTATTGATAGTGTCATTCAGAAAAACCTAAGACACACGCTAGCGTGCTGATAGAAGTGTGATTCTGTGATTAAACCTATACCTGTCACACAGCGCAACAAAAAGCAGGTCTCACATCTCTATTCAACCAAATCTGCACTGTTTTAGCTGGTCAAGTTATTTGTAGTGACCGTAAAAGCAGACTTTTTGTTCTGGGTTGAAAAAGCATTCCCAAATTTGCCATTCTCAAAATTGTGGTGAACGGGAACAATGAGGAAAACATCTAATAAGGGACGCGGACGCGGACGTGGACATGGTCGTGGTGGTGTTAGTGGACCCTCTGGTGCTGGGAGAGGACGTGGCCGTTCTGCCACAGCCACACGTCCTAGTGAACCAACTACCTCAGGTCCCAGTAGCCAGCAGAATTTACAGCGATATTTGCTGGGGCCCAATGCCGTTCTAAGGATGGTAAGGCCTGAGCAGGTACAGGCATTAGTCAATTGGGTGGCCGACAGTGGATCCAGCACGTTCACATTATCTCCCACCCAGTCTTCTGCAGAAAGCGCACAGATGGCGCATGCAAACCAAGCCTATCGGTCTGTCACATCACCCCCATGCATATCAGGGAAACTGTCTGAGCCTCAAGTTATGCAGCAGTCTCTTATGCTGTTTGAAGACTCTGCTGCCAGGGTTTCCCAAGGGCATCCACCTAGCCCTTCCCCAGGGGTGGAAGAGATAGAATGCACTAACACACAACCACTTATTTTTCCTGATGATGAGTACATGGGAATACCACCTCAGCACGTCTCTGATGATGACGAAACACAGGTGCCAACTGCTGCGTCTTTCTGCAGTGTGCAGACTGAACAGGAGGTCAGGGATCAAGACTGGGTGGAAGACGATGCAGGGGACGATGAGGTCCTAGACCCCACATGGAATGAAGGTCGTGCCACTGACTTTCAGAGTTCGGAGGAAGAGGCAGTGGTGAGACCGAGCCAACAGCGTAGCAAAAGAGGGAGCAGTGGGCAAAATCAGAACACCCGCCGTCAAGAGACTCCGCCTGCTACTGACCGCCGCCATCTGGGACCGAGCACCCCAAAGGCAGCTTCAAGGAGTTCCCTGGCATGGCACTTCTTCAAACAATGTGCTGACGACAAGACCCCAGTGGTTTGCACGCTGTGCCATCAGAGCCTGAAGCGAGGCATTAACGTTCTGAACCTTAGCACAACCTGCATGACCAGGCACCTGCATGCAAAGCATGAACTGCAGTGGAGTAAACACCTTAAAAACAAGGAAGTCACTCAGGCTCCCCCTGCTACGTCTTCTGCTGCTGCCGCCTCGGCCTCTTCTGCTGCTGCCGCCGCCTCGGCCTCTTCTGCTGCTGCTGCCGCCGCCTCGGCCTCTTCCTCTGCCTCTGGAGGAACGTTGGCACCTGCCGCCCAGCAAACATGGGATGTACCACCAACACCACCACCTGCGTCACCAAGCATCTCAACCATGTCACACGGCAGCGTTCAGCTCTCCATCTCACAAACATTTGAGAGAAAGCGTAAATTCCCACCTAGCCACCCTCGATCCCTGGCCCTGAATGCCAGCATTTCTAAACTACTGGCCTATGAAATGCTGTCATTTAGGCTGGTGGACACACACAGCTTCAAACAGCTCATGTCACTTGCTGTCCCACAGTATGTTGTTCCCAGCCGCCACTACTTCTCCAAGAGAGCCGTGCCTTCCCTGCACAAACAAGTGTCCGATAAAATCAAGTGTGCACTGCGCAACGCCATCTGTGGCAAGGTCCACCTAATCACAGATACGTGGGCCAGTAAGCACGGCCAGGGACGCTATATCTCCCTAACTGCACACTGGGTAAATGTAGTGGCGGCTGGGCCCCAGGCGGAGAGCCGTTTGGCGCACGTCCTTCCGCTGCCAAGGATCGCAGGGCAACATTCTTTGCCTCCTGTCTCCTCCTCCTCCTACTCAGCTTCCTCTGCCTCTTCTACCACCTGCTCATCCAGTCAGCCACACACCTTCACCACAAACTTCAGCACAGCCCGGGGTAAACGTCAGCAGGCCATTCTGAAACTCATATGTTTGGGGGACAGGCCCCACACTGCACAGGAGTTGTGGCGGGGTATAGAACAACAGACCGACGAGTGGTTGCTGCCGGTGAGCCTCAAGCCCGGCCTGGTGGTGTGCGATAATGGGCGAAATCTCGTTGCAGCTCTGGGACTAGTCGGTTTGACGCACATCCCTTGCCTGGCGCATGTGCTGAATTTGGTGGTGCAGAAGTTCATTCGCAACTACCCCGACATGTCAGAGCTGCTGCATAAAGTGCGGGCCGTCTGTTCGCGCTTCCGGCGTTCACACCCTGCCGCTGCTCGCCTGTCTGCGCTACAGCGTAACTTCGGCCTTCCCGCTCACCGCCTCATATGCGACGTACCCACCAGGTGGAACTCCACCTTGCATATGCTGGACAGACTGTGCGAGCAGCAGCAGGCCATAGTGGAGTTTCAGCTGCAGCACGCACGGGTCAGTCGCACTGCGGATCAGACACACTTCACCACCAATGACAGGGCCTCCATGCGAGACCTGTGTGCCCTGTTGCGTTGTTTCGAGTACTCCACCAACATGGCCAGTGGCGATGATGCCGTTATCAGCGTTACAATACCACTTCTATGTCTCCTTGAGAAAACACTTAGGGCGATGATGGAAGAGGAGGTGGCCCAGGAGGAAGAGGAGGAAGAGGGGTCATTTTTAGCACTTTCAGGCCAGTCTCTTCGAAGTGACTCAGAGGGAGGTTTTTTGCAACACCAGAGGCCAGGTACAAATGTGGCCAGACAGAGCCCACTACTGGAGGACGAGGAGGACGAGGATGAGGAGGAGGTGGAGGAGGATGAGGATGAAGCATGTTCACAGCGGGGTGGCACCCAAAGCAGCTCGGGCCCATCACTGGTGCGTGGCTGGGGGGAAACACAGGACGATGACGATACGCCTCCCACAGAGGACACCTTGTCCTTACCTCTGGGCAGCCTGGCACACATGAGCGACTACATGCAGCAGTGCCTGCGCAACGACAGCAGAGTTGCCCACATTTTAACGTGTGCGGACTAATGGGTTGCCACCCTGCTGGATCCCCGGTACAAAGACAATGTGCCCACCTTACTTCCTACACTGGAGCGTGATAGGAAGATGCGCGAGTACAAGCGCACGTTGGTAGACGCGCTACTGAGAGCATTCCCAAATGTCACAGGGGAACCAGTGAAAGGCGAAGGCAGAGGAGGAGCAAGAGGTCGCCAACGCAGCTGTGTCACGGCCAGCTCGTCTGAGGGCAGGGTTAGCATGGCAGAGATGTGGAAAAGTTTTGTCACCACGCCACAACTAACTGCACCACCACCTGATACGGAACGTGTTAGCAGGAGGCAACATTTCACTAACATGGTGGAACAGTACCTGTGCACACCCCTCCACGTACTGACTGATGGTTCGGCCCCATTCAACTTCTGGGTCTCCAAATTGTCCACGTGGCCAGAGCTAGCCTTTTATGCCTTGGAGGTGCTGGCCTGCCCGGCGGCCAGCGTTTTGTCTGAACGTGTATTCAGCACGGCAGGGGGCGTCATTACAGACAAACGCAGCCGCCTGTCTACAGCCAATGTGGACAAGCTGACGTTCATAAAAATGAACCAGGCATGGATCCCACAGGACCTGTCCATCCCTTGTGCAGATTAGACATTAACTACCTCCCTTTAACAATATATTATTGTACTCCAGGGCACTTCCTTATTCAATCCTATTTTTAATTTCATTTTACCATTATATTGCGGGGCAACCCAAAGTTGAATGAACCTGTCCTCTGTCTGGGTGCCGGGGCCTAAATGTGTGACAGTGGCCTGTTCCAGTGGTGGGTGACGTGAAGCCTGATTCTCTGCTATGACATGAAGACTTATTCTGTGCTGACATGAAGCCAGATTCTCTGTTACGCGACCTCTCTCCTCTGCCTGGGTGCCGGGGCCTAAATATGTGACAGTGGCCTGTTCCAGTGGTGGGTGACGTGAAGCCTGATTCTCTGCTATGACATGAAGACAGATTCTGCGCTGACATAAGGCCAGATTCTCTGTTACGGGACCTCTCTCCTCTGCCTGGGTGCCTGGGCCTAAATATGTGACAGTGGCCTGTTCCAGTGGTGGGTGACGTGAAGCCTGATTCTCTGCTATGACATGAAGACAGATTCTGCGCTGACATAAGGCCAGATTCTCTGTTACGGGACCTCTCTCCTCTGCCTGGGTGCCTGGGCCTAAATATGTGACAGTAGCCTGTTCCAGTGGTGGGTGACGTGAAGCCTGATTCTCTGCTATGACATGAAGACAGATTCTGCGCTGACATAAGGCCAGATTCTCTGTTACGGGACCTCTCTCCTCTGCCTGGGTGCCTGGGCCTAAATGTGTGACAGTGGCCTGTTCCAGTGGTGGGTGACGTGAAGCCTGATTCTCTGCTATGACATGAAGACAGATTCTGCGCTGACATAAGGCCAGATTCTCTGTTACGGGACCTCTCTCCTCTGCCTGGGCCTAAATGTGTGACAGTGGCCTGTTCCAGTGGTGGGTGACGTGAAGCCTGATTCTCTGCTATGACATGAAGACTTATTCTGTGCTGACATGAAGCCAGATTTTCTGTTACGCGACCTCTCTCCTCTGCCTGGGTGCCGGGGCCTAAATATGTGACAGTGGCCTGTTCCAGTGGTGGGTGACGTGAAGCCTGATTCTCTGCTATGACATGAAGACAGATTCTGCGCTGACATAAGGCCAGATTCTCTGTTACGGGACCTCTCTCCTCTGCCTGGGTGCCTGGGCCTAAATATGTGACAGTGGCCTGTTCCAGTGGTGGGTGACGTGAAGCCTGATTCTCTGCTATGACATGAAGACAGATTCTGCGCTGACATAAGGCCAGATTCTCTGTTACGGGACCTCTCTCCTCTGCCTGGGTGCCTGGGCCTAAATATGTGACAGTGGCCTGTTCCAGTGGTGGGTGACGTGAAGCCTGATTCTCTGCTATGACATGAAGACAGATTCTGCGCTGACATAAGGCCAGATTCTCTGTTACGGGACCTCTCTCCTCTGCCTGGGTGCCTGGGCCTAAATGTGTGATAGTGGCCTGTTCCAGTGGTGGGTGACGTGAAGCCTGATTCTCTGCTATGACATGAAGACAGATTCTGCGCTGACATAAGGCCAGATTCTCTGTTACGGGACCTCTCTCCTCTGCCTGGGTGCCTGGGCCTAAATGTGTGACAGTGGCCTGTTCCAGTGGTGGGTGACGTGAAGCCTGATTCTCTGCTAACACATGAAGACAGATTCTGCGCTGACATAAGGCCAGATTCTCTGTTACGGGACCTCTCTCCTCTGCCTGGGTGCCTGGGCCTAAATGTGTGACAGTGGCCTGTTCCAGTGGTGGGTGACGTGAAGCCTGATTCTCTGCTATGACATGAAGACTTATTCTGTGCTGACATGAAGCCAGATTCTCTGTTACGCGACCTCTCTCCTCTGCCTGGGTGCCGGGGCCTAAATATGTGACAGTGGCCTGTTCCAGTGGTGGGTGACGTGAAGCCTGATTCTCTGCTATGACATGAAGACAGATTCTGCGCTGACATAAGGCCAGATTCTCTGTTACGGGACCTCTCTCCTCTGCCTGGGTGCCTGGGCCTAAATATGTGACAGTGGCCTGTTCCAGTGGTGGGTGACGTGAAGCCTGATTCTCTGCTATGACATGAAGACAGATTCTGCGCTGACATAAGGCCAGATTCTCTGTTACGGGACCTCTCTCCTCTGCCTGGGTGCCTGGGCCTAAATATGTGACAGTGGCCTGTTCCAGTGGTGGGTGACGTGAAGCCTGATTCTCTGCTATGACATGAAGACAGATTCTGCGCTGACATAAGGCCAGATTCTCTGTTACGGGACCTCTCTCCTCTGCCTGGGTGCCTGGGCCTAAATGTGTGATAGTGGCCTGTTCCAGTGGTGGTTGACGTGAAGCCTGATTCTCTGCTATGACATGAAGACAGATTCTGCGCTGACATAAGGCCAGATTCTCTGTTACGGGACCTCTCTCCTCTGCCTGGGTGCCTGGGCCTAAATGTGTGACAGTGGCCTGTTCCAGTGGTGGGTGACGTGAAGCCTGATTCTCTGCTATGACATGAAGACAGATTCTGCGCTGACATAAGGCCAGATTCTCTGTTACGGGACCTCTCTCCTCTGCCTGGGCCTAAATGTGTGACAGTGGCCTGTTCCAGTGGTGGGTGACGTGAAGCCTGATTCTCTGCTATGACATGAAGACTTATTCTGTGCTGACATGAAGCCAGATTCTCTGTTACGCGACCTCTCTCCTCTGCCTGGGTGCCGGGGCCTAAATATGTGACAGTGGCCTGTTCCAGTGGTGGGTGACGTGAAGCCTGATTCTCTGCTATGACATGAAGACAGATTCTGCGCTGACATAAGGCCAGATTCTCTGTTACGGGACCTCTCTCCTCTGCCTGGGTGCCTGGGCCTAAATATGTGACAGTGGCCTGTTCCAGTGGTGGGTGACGTGAAGCCTGATTCTCTGCTATGACATGAAGACAGATTCTGCGCTGACATAAGGCCAGATTCTCTGTTACGGGACCTCTCTCCTCTGCCTGGGTGCCTGGGCCTAAATATGTGACAGTGGCCTGTTCCAGTGGTGGGTGACGTGAAGCCTGATTCTCTGCTATGACATGAAGACAGATTCTGCACTGACATAAGGCCAGATTCTCTATAACGGGACCTCTCTCCTCTGCCTGGGTGCCTGGGCCTAAATGTGTGACAGTGGCCTGTTCCAGTGGTGGGTGACGTGAAGCCTGATTCTCTGCTATGACATGAAGACAGATTCTGCGCTGACATAAGGCCAGATTCTCTGTTACGGGACCGCTCTCCTCTGTCTGGGTGCCTGGGCTTAAATATGTGACAGTGGCCTGTTCCAGTGGTGGGTGACGTGAAGCCTGATTCTCTGCTATGACATGAAGACTGATTCTGCGCTGACATAAGGCCAGATTCTCTGTTACGGGACCGCTCTCCTCTGTCTGGGTGCCGGGGCCTAAATATGTGACAGTTGCCTCTTCTAGTGGTGGGTGACATGAAGCTAGATTCTCTGCTATGGCATGAAGAGACTGATTCTCTGCTGACATAAAGCCAGATTCTTTGCTATGGCATGAAGAGACTGATTCTCTGCTGATGTGAAGCCAGATTCTCTGCTATGGGACCTCTGTCCAATTGATATTGATATTTTTTTTTAATTTTTTTTTTTATTTTAATTCATTTCCCTATCCACATTTGTTTGCAGGGGATTTACCTACATGTTGCTGCCTTTTGCAGCCCTCTAGCTCTTTCCTGGGCTGTTTTACAGCCTTTTTAGTGCCCAAAAGTTCGGGTCCCCATTGACTTCAATGGGGTTCGGGTTCGGGACGAAGTTTGGTTCGGGTTCGGATCCCGAACCCGAACATTTCCGGGAAGTTCGGCCGAACTTCTCGAACCCGAACATCCAGGTGTTCGCTCAACTCTAGTCGAGAGGGGAACATAAGGTATCCAAACAGAGATTATCACATGTCAGTTGTTTAAGACTCCCTCTGGTTTCTCTGCAACATTGCAGTGCGATGGTGTGTCAGCTGTCAACTGGTCCCGGATTGAACGGCAATATCCTTGGAGAAAAGTTCTCAGGTGGCGAACCACGATAAGGTAAAGCCAACTTAGGAAGGATTTATGGTTCTTGAGCAAGTCTCTTTGGAGTAAGTTGTCGTCCCCTTTTACAAGCTTTATGAGCTTTAGGGGTTTGCAGCAGTGTAAAAGGCGTTATAGTCGGGACCTCTGGAAGAGCAGCAATGTCCTGGAATAAGTCCCAATTTTCAATCTTTAGAGGTGGGATTTGTAGGACATCGTATATTTCATACAGGTCGGAGTGGGTCAGGATATTAAATCGGCGTCCTGCCTGGGAAAAAGATAGGCCAAACGGGAAGTTCCATTTATATTGGATCCTATTGGAACGCAACCATTCTGTCAGGGGTTTCAGGATTCTGCGTTTTCTTAGCGTGGAAGGGGCTAGATCTTGGTATATGGATACCTGTGCTCCTTCAAATCAGATTTCTGGACAGTTCCTTGCAGCTTCTTGGACTGCTATTTTAACTTGAAAATTGAGAAATTTACAAATCACGTCCCTAGGAGGGTCTTCCGGCTTAGGTTTGGGACGTAATGCTCTGTGAGCTCTCTCAATTGTTATGTCGAGCGCATAGTTCGGGCCCAGGAGTGAGGTACAAAGATGTTTCACCGCTGCCGGAATGTCTCCAGGGGCAACGGTTTCTGGGATCCCCCGTATGCGCAAGTTATTGTTTTCCTGGTCTTCCAGGGCATTATGCAGTTCATTGAGATATGTGCTGCACTTTTGAAATGAGCTGGAGGTGGCTTTTTGATGTTCTAAGATCATAGCCTGGTGGGTCTCAAGTGCCTCCACCCTGTCTCCCACTTCCCTCATGTCCTGGCGCATAGCAGCGATCGGCTCCATGGCCTTACATAAGGTTTGTTTTAAGTAGTGCCTGGTTATGGGGAGGGCCCCTTTACCTTGCGGCTCATCAGCATCGCTGTCCTCATCCGATCTCTCCTGCGCGCTAGCTCTGTGAGACTGTGCAGGTGTCATCTTGGAATCTCGCGCTACGAACGAGGAGGCCGCTTTTTTAATAAACTTGTCCATTTCACCTCCGGCAAAGTGGGTTTTGTTCGGGTTCGGGTGTTCCCCAGTCTTCACCATTTTCGGACTGGTAGCTTCAGTTAGCAAGTGCTAATGACGGCTTGTGTAGCGGAGCTCAGAAGTGTGCAGCCATCTCTGACCGGCGCAAGCTCCGCCCCCCCAGTCAGCTAGTTCTTTATCTTCTTCCATATACCTTCCTTCTTTTGTTTTTAATTTGGTAATTCCTTGTTTTAGTTTCCTTTTTTCATTTATGTATCTGAAGAATGTCTTATCGCCTTTTTTCACTGACTGAGCTAATTTCTCTTCTGCCTTTGCTTTAGAAGCTCTTATAACTTGTTTGGCCTCTCTCTGCCTAATCTTATAAATTTGCCTGTCATCCTGTTTTTTTTTTTTTTATAATTGCTAAATGCTATCTTTTTGTTTTTAATGATTTTGGCCACTTCTGCTGAGTACCACAGTGGTCTCTTCCTTTTTTTGCTTTTACTGACAAGCCTAATGCAATTATCTGTTGCCTTCAATAGTGCCCCTTTTAAGTAGTCCTATTTCTCCTGGACTCCATTGAAACTGTTCCAATCTGATAGGGACTCGTATTACAACTAATCTAATTTTAGAAAAGTCAGTTTTTCTAAAATTTAAAACTTTTGTTTTTGTGTGGTCTGACTCAGTCACTGTGTTTATAGTAAACGACACTGACTAGTGATCACTAGATCCCAAGCTTTCCCCTACAGTAATATCAGATACCAAATTCCCATTTGTGAATACTAAATCTAAAATGGCCTCCTTCCGGGTTGGCTCCTCAATTACTTGCTAAAGAGATAATCCCAGTAGGGAATTTAGAATATCTGTACTCCTGGCAGAACTAGCTATTTTGGTTTTCCAGTTTACATCAGGAAGATTAAAGTCTCTCCCATAATGATATCTTCCCCTTTCAATGTCATTTTAGCTATTTCCTCAACTAGTAGATCATCTAATTCTTTGATCTTGCTAGGTTGTCTATATATCACACCTACATGAGTTACCTTATGATTATCAAGCTGCAAGGTAACCCAAACTGACTCTAAATTGGTCTCGCTAAATTGTTTCAAATTAAATATGATAGAGTGGAAATATGGGACAAAGTATTGAAGCGCAAACGTGGGACAACTTGTTAAAGTTTAAGCATTGAATGAAAGGAGGTGGCGCGCATCAATTAAAGAAGAATTTCTGAAATTTTATTCCCTGTCACCTATGCAGAGCAGGGGTTTCTATCGGGCACAATTGGTAAAATGTCACCTGACAATGTAACAGACGATTTTTTGAAATGTGTGTTCCTGTCACCTATGCAGAGGTCCCCCCGTGATGTCCACCATCCATTTGGATATCTTCTCTATCAACTTTCGATGTTCTTTTCTGAGCCTACCATGTTGATCACGGTTATCGTCGAATCAGGGTTCCACGCCGGAGAGGGAGCGTGAGAAAGAAAGACCACATCCATGGGAGATAAATGGATGAAATTTTATTTTGACCAAGCGGAAATATGGGAAAAGTTATTGAGGTGCAAATGTTGGACATACTATTGAAGCGCAAATGTGGGACAAATTATTGAAGCGCAAATGTGGGAAAAATTATTAAAGCTTAAATGTGGGACAAATTATTGAAGCGCAAATGTGGGACAACTTGTTAAAGTTTAAGCATTGAATGAAAGGAGGTGGTGCGCATCAAGTAAAGAAGAATTTCTGAAATTTTATTCCCTGTCACCAATGCAGAGCAGGGGTTTATTCACGTCCAAAATTGTAAAATGTTAACCCAAGAATGTAACAGAAAAATTTGTGAAATTTATTAACCTGTTTACTTGGTAGAGCAGGGGTCTATGACAGAAAAAAAATTGTTTAATGTAACCCGAAAATGTAAAAGAAAAATTAGTGAAATTTATTAAGCTGTCAACTAGGTAGAGGAGGGGTATATTACACCCAAAAATTTGTGAATTTCACCTGAAAATGTAACAAATTAGTGATTTTTTAAACCTGTCTACTAGGTATAGCAGTGGTACATCACACCCAAAAATTTGTGAATTTCACCCGAAAATGTAACAAAGTGTAAAATGACATAAAATAAAATATGAACAAAAAAAAATAAAAAATTTGATGAATGAGGTGGAGGTCCATATGGAGTAGGAGTTTGAGGAGGCGGTGGACGTATCGTTGTAGGTGGAAGCAGCGTTGGAGGAGGACGAGGTAGCCAACACTGGTTTTTGGTTTACATTTTTTATTTTTTATTAGGGTACACTCCAAAAGAGTGTGAAATTGCGCTGTAGTGTAACAATGGCTTGTTAAGGCCGGTATACATGTCTATTCTGCACAAGGTACGGACAAGTCCTGTGGGATCCATGGCTGGTTCATTTTAATGAACGTGAGCTTGTCCACATTGGCTGTGGACAGGCGGCTGCGCTTGTCGGTGATAGCGCCCCCTGCCGTGCTAAACATACGTTCAAATACACTGGTGGCAGGGCAGGCCAGCACCTCCAAGGCATAAAGGGCAAGCTCAGGCCATGGGCCCAATTTGGAGACACAGAAGTTGAAGGGGGCAGACCCGTCATTCAGTACGTGTAGGCGTGTGCACACATACTGCTTAACCATGTTCGTGAAATGCTGCCTCCTGCTAAGACGTTCCATATCAGCTGGTGGTGCTGGTTGTTGTGGCGTGCTGACAAAGCTTTTCCACATTTCAGCCATGCTACCCCTGCCTTGGTGACCTCTTCCTCTGCCTTCGCCTTGTGCTTCCACTGTGCCCCCGCTGTCAGGTGGGAATGCCACCAGCAGCGCATCTACTAGCATGCACTTGTACTCGTGCATCTTACGATCACGCTTCAGTAAGGGAATTAAGAACGGTACGTTGTCCTTGTAACGGGGATCCGGCAGCATGGCCACCCAGTAATCAGCACAAGTTAGAATGTGGGCAACTCAACGGTTGTTGCGGAGAACCTGCAGCATGTAATCGCTCATGTGTGCCAGGCTGCCCAGAGGCAACGAAAAGCTGTCCTCTGTGGGAGGTGTATCGTCTGTGTCCTCTGTATCCCCCCAGCCATGCATTAGTGATGGCAATGAGCGGGTCTGGGTGCTACCCTGCTGTGAACAAGGTTCCTCCTCCTCCATCTCCTCCTCATCCTCCACCTCGTCATCCTCCAGAACTGTGCCCTGGCAGGACAATTGTGTACCTGGCGTTTGTGGGTGCAGGAACCCACCCTCGGGGGCCACTTGTGAATGACTGGCCGGAAACCCTACAAAATGATCCCTCTTCCTCCTCCTCCTCCTGTGCCACATCCTCTTCCATCATCGCCAACAACGGTTTTTCAAGGATGCATAGAAGTGGGATAGTAACGCTGAGAACGGCGTTAT